>NC_090923.1:1460370063-1460673093 GCF_040938575.1 Ambystoma mexicanum | reverse complement strand
TGCCTAACAATGTGGGGACCTCAATGTGTGATGAAGTGCTGCACCTTGTCTGAACAGAAACCCTAAAACTGATCAAGGCAGCAGAAAGTGTACCAGTCTGTGCCCCCCTGAATGAAAATGGTGTAGAGGGGGCCCTTGAGGCCCTTGTTCCAACTTAAACCTTCAAGATGACAGAAATTAACAAAAGTGATGATACCAGGGGTCTAGGTATTTCAACGGTTGTAGATGTGCCACTTGACCATGATAAGTTATTAAGCAATATGGGAATTGTGTCGACCAGACCTAAGATCACTGATGTCTCTATGATTGGCCCAGTGATTGGGGAAACGTATGAGGTTTTCCTTGGGCTCCTCCACCCCGGTGACCCAAAGTAGGTATGGAATTGAGAAGGTTTAGTAAAACTGTTGAGAATACTACCCCCGGGGGAGGGGGGATGCGGTAGGTACCTACAAGGTTGATGACTCCAGTGAAGACTTGGGTAACATAAAATCTAGTTCCCCTACAGATGTAAAACCTAACCCCATCCTGTTGGGGGCACCATCATTGTGCGAGCATGAGTTGGTGTTGTTTACATCTTCCCAAAATCCCGAAGTGAGGCCTTTTGAATTGGGTCAGCCTATAGAGCAACACATTTCGGATCTAGATACCGTGGGTACTGAGTTCCCGGTGATGACTAGACTCCTAAATCTAAGGCCACGGATAAGGGCCACGAACAGACCCACTATGAAATTCCAGTTTTGAAGGGGGTACTTGTGGAGGTGTTATCCAAAATGAGTAGGATTGAAGGCTTATTTGCCTGTGATGCTGTGGCAGCATTGACGACTGGTAAAAACAAACCTAATCTAGCCTAAGCAGACCTGGCTACGCAAACTCCAGCCGATCCAATGATGGTCGGTAATGATATCAGGTCCTTTGCCGCACTGGCTGCTGCCAACAGCCCAAAGGGGGAGGCCAAGTGTGACTGGCCTCCTACGGAGTTGACACAGGCAGTGGCAGTTAATGCCTTGGCCATACAGCAAATCATAAAGGGACTCGTAGCTGCCCCAGTTTTAGAGCATGGTGAAGATGCCGTGCCGGGAATTGAGGGTCAGGTGGGTGATGAGGGTCAGCATGCAAGACAGGAACCTATGGATAGTCCGTCTGCACTCACTAAACTAATAGGCCTAGATGATGACTTACAGGCTAATCTGGGGCACATTGCTTCGGAGATGCCCATTATTGAGCAAGAGCCATGCCTTAATGTTGTGCTCACTAGAAAGCATTGAAATTTGGCAGCGAGGTCCCAAAAAACAAAGTTCCATCAAGCCAAGACTCTTAGTGCTGCTGCTAAAAAGGTTAGGAATGATTTCTTAAAATCAAACGCAAACTCTACCCTTCCCTGTAAAATTGGTAGTGCCCTATCCAATGATGACGAGGTCATTGACCTACAACAACTCAACCAAGAATCCAAGGCGCTATTGAATCTTGATGTTCCGAACAGCGAACAACTGACCAACCTATGTAAGGGGATCCCTGTCAATAAAAGTTCTAAGAAGGTTGTTGGTCAACCTGGGATCACCGACAACATATCCAAGGGGTCGGTAAAAGATGAGTCCTTGGTTCTAGGTAGACATAAACAATTGGATCTTTTAAGTTTCTACCCCGCCTTGCACATTAAAAAAGCATTAAACAAAATCAAAGGAGGGGGTGGAGTAAAACCTACTAATCTGTTGCCTGAGGGAAACGGAAAACTGGCTGGGAGCCTTAGCTCAGCAAAGGCTTATGTGCCGATATGGAAAGGGCCCAACCTGGCACAACCATGGTCAAAATCGCCTCCAGTTGGTACAGATGGTGTCACTTGCAACATACCTAAAGTAACTGAGGGAGTTGAGAATGCAGATGTCCAGTCGATGCTCTCCCCCAAGGTACCCCCTAATTCAGTGGGTGCAAGTGGTGGTCCACAATGGGGGGAGGTCCGCAAGGAGACAGGACGTGTCGAGGAGGGTTTGATCCTTAACAGTGAGATGCCGTCGATCATGGGTTTGGGAATGTAAGACATCTACCAATGAGAAAACAATTCTAAATCGATCAGCTATACTATAAAGGCCTTTCAGGCCATACCCTCCCTGAGAACGATCTGATCTGATGACATTGATTGGTTCCGCCTATCCTCAAACAACAATACCAGGATGATATGTGGGTATCACTCGCATATCATCATGAAATTGATCTGGGCCCAAAGATGTGACTTCGAACTGATTTTTCTGACTCCATTCATATTTCATACAGAAGAGCAAGCTACCACCTTTGTGGAAAAGCCTCCACCAAGGCCTGAAGTGCTAATGGGCCAGTCACAGGGCAATGAGCCAGCTCAATTCAGCGAGGAGCTGTTCAGGCAATTTATGACTTTTGCTGCAGCCTTCTCTGGTACTAGAGGCGGCAACTCTGGTCCTCAGCCGCCGGCCCTCTCCTCAGTCGATGATAACTAGAGTGAGGGTCCGGGTGTGACACTGATGTCGTGGAATGCGTGTGGACTGAAGAATTTTAGGCCACGCATCTCGACGAGGAATCTCACCCGGAAGTCATTTTGATCCAAGAGACCATGCACTTGGGGCAATTTGAAGGTGACGGCTATCAAACCTATGTTCAGCCAGCAATGAGAGGAGCACAAGGGCGCCCCTCGGGTGGATTGACGGTATTGATTGATAAAGCTTGCAGAATTTCCTCCGAATTAGTGTTTGCCGATTATTCCACTTTAGCAGTCAATCTAAGTTTTCCAGGTGGTACCACAAGGGGGATCTTAGTTATTTGTTTATATTGGAATAAAGTGATTACACCATACACTTAAGTGTCCAAACAGTTGGACAAGATCCTTGAAGATGCGTTTTCTCACAACCCCGGCATCAGGGTCATTTGGGGGGTGACTTCAACGCCACCTCCATGGAGGTGGGCGGTGATATTGGTTCCCTCCCTCGCTTTGCCGGTGCCCTTTCAAGATGTTATGGGAAAAGGTGGGTCAATTACTTCTTGGCATGGGATATCCAATTAGTGCCGCCTAAAGCAGGGCTCTTTGAACACACATGGTCACGTGGGACATATCGATCGCTGATTGACTTTTTTAATTCTTTCTACTGCACTTTTGGGCGATGTGGACAGGATGTCCATATGCGATCTATCCCTGGGTGACCATCTGGCTTTGAAATTACTCTTGAAAGAGTGCATAAGGCGTTTTACCTCTGACACAGCACTGAGGCTGATTGTACCTGACCGCGCTTCCATCTCCTTGAGGTGGGATTTTAAATTGTGCCATAGGATGGTGTCTAGTCTAAGGGATTATCCCCTGATTCGCTTTCCTGCTGAAAGAATGAGTTTAGGCTGCATACTGGTTGAATGGCAAAATAACAGGAGAATTCAGGCACATGTAAATGAGTTGATTCTATCGCAGAAAGTTCGAAGGGGGTGCTCACGCACCGGCATTGTTACAACTTATCTGCTGTGAATCTCCGAAAAGATAAAAGGAAACAAATACGTTGTCTGGGCTTACAGAAATATGATTGGTATACCTACATCCAGCTAAAATCAAAAATAAATCAAGTATACCGTAACAGGATGAAAATGTTAAAGTATGACCTGATGCTGGTTGATAATCAGAGAATATTGCACCATCTACTAAAAAACGATTCCAGACAGGTGTGGTCTATGCTGAGAGCCATTGCTGGCTCAGGGGAACCACTGAAGGAAGCTGCAGTGGCTGCCGAGACTTGGGTTACATTTATGCAAAATAAATATGCCCTTCCTATACGGTTTGCTAGTGCTCGAGTTAGGAACTTTCAGATGTTGATCTTGAGAACTTCCCCGTGGTCGGCGGATGATATTACCTGGTCCATAGTGAAGATTAAGCGCTCAAGAGCGCCGGGCCCAGATGGCATTCCACCTTGCCTAATTTAAGCCGACCCGGTACTCCGGGCAAAGATCTTACAGAATAAGTATGACAGCATCTACCTGCTAGGTGTCATCCCTCCCTCTTGGTGTTCTGCAATCATCATCCCCATATATAAAAAAGGGAGGTTTGACGACCTGAATAACTTTAGGCCCATTGCCCTGATGGACGCCTCGGCTAAAATCTTCACCTGCCTACTTTTGGAGACTATCCAGCATTATATTGTCCAACTTGATTTGCTGCCACGCTTCCAAGTAGGTTTTTCGCAAATACTTGGGGTGCTCGTTGAATGCAATCATTGTGGCCCACTTGTACGATCAAACCAAATGCTCGCATATTGGCCCAATCTATATGGCAGCATTGGACCTGACATCAGCGTTCAATACTGTCATTAGATCCGTGTTATAGGAGAAGATGATCGCTCTGGGTTTATTTAGTGGCTATGATTGCTCTTCTCCATCAAAATACTAACTATAGAATTAGACTGACCAAGGATGGGGCTGTGACCGATTTGATAACAACTGAGACAGGCCTCAAGCAGGGATGCAATTTGGCTGCTATTCTTTTTAACCTATATCTAGCAGATTTGTAGTCAGCCTGGTTTGATGCTGTCATATATCCGGTCAAGGTGGGCCGGTTGGCTCTGAACTGGTTAGGTTTTGCGGACGACCTACTGTTTGTTCGGCCTCCATGCGAAACTCTCATCATTTGAATGCTATGCCTTTAAGAACAACCAGCGAAGTCTTTCATCATTGTATTTGCAGATGGCAAGAGACAAACATCTACATTTTCTTGGTCCACCAATGAGTTGTAATACCAAAGGTTCAATCAATTAGGTATCTGGGCTATCAGCTTTCATCCAACTATTCTATGGCTATGTGGATGGAGCTCCTCAATGGGAAATTTAAATCGCTGACCTCCCAAATGAAAATCGTATATCACCGCCACGGCAAATTTTCATTGTTGCCCAGCATACAGTTTTACCTCTTAAAGGTGGAACCGATCCTTCTGTATGCTTTTGACATCTGCACATCTGAGATGGATGATTTCCTGGACTTTGTCCAGGGCAGATTGTGGAAACAGGTTCTTGGATTGGCGCAGTCAATTCCAAATATGTTGATCTGTCACGAACTGGGTATTCTCCCATTTTCGTTTAAATGTCATTGGCCCCTGATGAATGGTTATGTTAAAATGCTTGTGCCATCCAAACAGTCCTTATATGGGGATTTGGCTGGATGGATAAAGGAGGGATGTCCGCCTTCCATTTTGAGATTTAAAGCAAAATGGAGAAAATATTAGAGGATACAATGATCGCAAAAGATGACTTGGTGGCCGGTATCCCTGCATGTAAAAAGAAATTTCAGTCGTATTATTGGTGCATCATGTTGGATAAAATAGGCAAGAGTAAAACCTATTATGAATATGCTAAATTTACTAGAAAATTGGGTGATTGTGCACATTATTTGGAAATCTTTCCGTGCAACATAGCTAGAAAGGCCTATCTACGATTCAAACGGAACCAACTTATGACTAATGAAAAGGTAAAGTGGTTGATATGTCGACTGGTAGATGTCGCTTTTGTAGCCATTCCAACGAGTTGGAAACCCTGAAGCATCTGACAATTGACTACACATTTTTTGAACCTCAGAGGGCCGTGATTTTTGGCTCATTTTTGTTTACGTCCTCCAGTACGTGGAAAGAGAGCTTGTGGGAACGATGCATGTGGGGGACTAGTCAACGGATGTTGCTCAGACTAACGAAGTTCTTAGTCATCCTCGATGATGCATTGTGTTACAAAACAAACACAGATAAGGACGTGATCTAACAGCTTATCAATGATGACTGAGTATGGGAACTTGTTGTCAATCTTAGCCATGAGGCTCAGGGCCTGCCAACATTGATGTCCAAATATTGAAGTTAACTGGATGGTTAATGTTCTACATGTAGGGAACTTTTATCTTATCGTCAAATTAAACTGCTCATAAGTGGTTGAGGCATAACATAAAGCTGATTTGTAACATGGACGATTATTATATTGTATTGATGAAATATTTCTGTTGATTTGAATGGAGCGATTTTATTGTAATATGAATTGAAAGGTATTAATTATGTCAGTTGTTTTTTATTGTTTTTATTTTTCTTTTCCCTTTTGCTTTTATCAAATGTTTTGTAAAGATTTTGTTTTAAACCATAAACATTAAAAAATAAAATTAAAAAAAGTCCCATAGTGACTGGGGATGTCGGATAGGGATATATTTATTCTCCTATGCCTCTCTTTAATGTACCTGTTGCAATTGGGTAGGGGGCAACGGGACAGGATTCATAACAACCTACAAAGGTGGAGGAAGTGTCAGGCAGGGGTTTATCAGAAAGGGAGGGAATACTGCCTCTCTTCCAAGGGCATTCCTCCAACTGTCCCAAAGGACTCCCTGCTCAGGTGATTCTCCTGCACTGATCCACCCCCAGGGTCTAGTTCCAAAGGCGATTGCCGTGCCCTGGCCACCTGAACAAACAATCCCTGGGGTGCATAAGTGAGAAAGCCCTCAGGTTTCTCACAGTAAAAAGATACAGGATGAGAACCTAATGAGGGCATTTAAGGAGGAAACGGAGCAGTATTTTAGTGTCAATAAGGGCTCCATAGAATCGAAGCAAGTGCTGTGGGAAGAATATAAAATCGTGCTAAGAGGGAGAGCCAAAGCCATGGTGACGGCCAAGCGGAGGGAGAGATTAATGGTGGCGGTAGAGACCAGGGTGTTACACTTAGAGGAACAGTTGAGGCAATCCCATTCAGAAGAAACGGAACAGGAACTTTGGAACGTGAGAGCAGAGATTAGAATTAGATCCCTTGAACAGGCAAAAGTGAACTGGTGGTATAAGGGTGCCTGCATATATGAATGTGGGGGATAAGACCGGGAAGCTTCTGTCGTGGCTGGCGCAGAGGGAGGAAACCAACAGAATCTTCAATGAAGTTTAATAGAGGAAGACGGCCGAGACGACCAGGGAGCCTGGGGAAATAGTGAAAGCCTACACCAGCTACTATCAGAAGCTGTATGGTACATAACTCAATAGAGGGGAGGCAGAAGTGGGGGATTGGGGGATTTTCTGGGTCGGTTGGAGTTGACTTGTTTGTCGGCACAACCGAGGGATACTCTGGAGGGGGAACTACAGTTAGAAGAGGTGCAGGAGGACATGGGGCACTTGTAAAGGGGTAAAGCAGCAGGGCTGAATGGCTTCCTATTGGAACTCTGGCTGAAATTGAAGGAGGATTCCTCTGGGCAACTGTGGAAGATGCTTTGAGAGGGTAAGGAAAAAGGGGTGCTCCCACCGGATCTCGGGGATGCCACAATAGTAGTGATACTCAAATAGGAAAAACCTAGGGATTTTTGTGGGTCATTGAAACTAAGATCCTAGCCAAGGTGTTGGTAAATCGACTAAGCAAGATCATACCAGATATACTAAAGGGAAATCAGTGCAGATTCATTCCGAATAGGTCCACTAGACTGCTCCCCCCGACACTAGATGTAGACGTCTAAGGTTCAAAGAGGCTGTATCGTCCGGTGGACATCTGGGCGGTGGACGCACACAAAGCCTTTGACTCAATTGAACAGATATATTTCATCGCTGACCTGCGGAGGATGGGCTTTGGGAAAGACTTGATAAATTGGATCCTGCTTTTGTATAATGGGTTAGCGGCCTGGGTAAAAGTGAATGATATGATCTCGCAAAGATTCACCTTGGAACGGGGCACCAGGCAAGGCAGCCCGCTTTCACCTATGCTATTCGCCCTTGCCCTTGAGCCATTGGCAGAGTGGATCAGAGGGGATCTAGATTTGTCTGCGTTTATATGGCCAGTGGGGGAAGGGAGGAATGGATATCGCTATATGCTAACGATATTCTGCTATATGTGACCAACCCAGAGACTAATGACTATACTAGAGGAATTCTGATTGTACTTGGGCTTAAGAATCAATTTGGATAAATTACTTCATTATCCTGTGGTCTGGGGCGAGGGTAACCAAAGCCAATATCCGCCTCTAAAAACAGAAGGGAATGATTTTAGGTATCTGGGAGTGTTTGCCCAGAAAGACAACACGTCCTTTGCAGAGATGAACCTCGGACTCGCAGTTAAACGGTTAGAGCATAATGTTAGACAGTGGACAACCATTCCCTATTCTTTGATGGAGACAGTGGCAGTATACAAGATGGTGACCCTCCCCAGACTGCTGTATGTGGTGCAGCATGCCCCGATGGGGATACCTGTGAGGGAATTTGATTGGGTAAACAAATATTGAGGGAGTTCCTATGGGAAAAGAAAACACCCAACACTGTTCAATTCCCAATTGGAATGGGGATTAGGTCTTCCGAATTTGAGACTTTATTACAGGGCAACACAACTGGCCATAGCACATGGATGGCCTTACTGGGTGGGCCACGATAGCTCAATAGATAAGGAGGAGGAATTGCTTGGCAGGAACGGATGGGAAGGGATCTTTTATGGGGAAACCCAAAAAGGTAGGGTGTCTGCCACTTACAGACGAGGTGGGCACAGCCTGCTCACAAGCCCACAGCTGAGGTGGGCAGTCCTGCTCACAGGCCCTGAAATAACTGAGATGGGAAGGGTAGCTTACGTTGGCAGCTAGGATCTGGGGGAATAGGTGCATTGAGGGGGACCCAACACCTGAAATCGGGTTTAGAGTAGAAGACCAAAGGGATACGGGTGATGAGTGACATAGTGACCTCTGAGGGGATCATGTCCTTCCAGGAGTTAAGGGAGAAGTGAGAGCTGTCTCGATACGAGCATTACGGGTACCTGCAACTCACGCATGCTTTGTCACCGCATACACTTATGGGCGCTGACCTCCCACAGGCATTAAGGGAAAGCAGGTCTCAACCCTCTATAGAGCTTGAAGTCTTAATTTAATGGTGAGACTAGATAAGTTAAAGGAAAGACGGTAGGGAGGGACTTGGGTGATTTAGAGGAGGAGGAGGAGGAGAAGTAGGGAGAAGCCCTACAACACCACAGGGAGGTGGCCATTGCAGCCCAACTGCAGTTGATACCATTCTAAATACCTGCATAGGGTTTTTTATTCCAGGGACAAACTGATGAGAATGGGAAAGGGGGAGGACGACACTTGCCCCAAATGTAAAATGCACTACGGACTTTCAGCCACATGGTGTGGCATTGCCCAATTCGTAGAGATATTGGGCGGGAGTCATAAGGGAAATAGAATGGACCTGGGAGAGAAAGGTCAACTGGCATCCCAAAGGGACACTGCTGGGGATTTGAGGGGAGGAGGAAATATGACAAGAGCTTTCTAAACACAGCGTGTATAGTAGCCAAACGAGTGATGGCAGAGAAATGGAGGAGTCTGGATACCCCAACAGTTGGTGCATGGAGGACGGGGATGGATGTTATAAAGAGATGGGACCGAGTAGTGTACAGACATAGGGGATGCACACAGAAACATCTGTGGTAAATGGGGATGAGGGAGAAGGGGTGTGAATTGATAAATAAGAGAGGCAGGAGATGGGGAAGCGGAAGGGGATTGTAGGGGGAAGGAAGCTTTGGACCTCGGATATGGGCATCAATGTATGACTACAGATCATTTTGTTGTGACCTCGAATGTACCTGTTTGCAAAAACCCAATATAAATTTTTTTAAATTATTAAGAGTCCAAGTGGGTTATATCCTCACATTTACATTGAACGTAAAGGCAAATGTTGTTTTTGAATGTGGTGTGAACAAGTGATCTAAGAGTAACAGTAATTAGCTTGAGCCTGTGAAGTGTCACTTTTTCACACTGCTAGGGTCGGGAATATAGAGCCCCACCCTACCCCTGTAGTCTCAGGGGATAGCTGAGAATGATACCATAGTTTTAGCATAGCCTGCTCATTGGAAATCTCTGCTTAGAACTGCGACCAGCTGTTCCTCGCAGGGCACTGCACAAGTTGGCTAGACATTAATTATATTACATGTGGGCACTTAGGTTCAAAGGATAGGATAATTATATTTTCCGATGCTTGTGAATCTGCTTAGAATCACATGCTGTGCATATAGTTTGACATCTAATGGTAATCGCGGAGTATTGCATCTTGCTTTCGAGGATCGAAAGGGGGCCGCGACATGGGCATGCTTTTAACATTATCCCTAATGTGACGTGTAGAGTCCCCAAAGCCCTCCTGAAATCTTGACTAACTTGGATGGCTTCCAGCCACGACACATTGTCAAAGTTGGCCTGAACCCAGCCAGGGCTTCCTGACAAAATTGGCTGCCGCACAAGAAGGGAGAGTTATCCAGCAAGCCACGCAGAGACTATAAATGAGCCACGCTCTCGCTAGAAAGCTAAGACGCAAAGGGGCTGGAGATGACAGGTGAGCAAATGTTTCACCGCATCGCGGAAGCCAGCCAGGTTTACTTAGATGTTAGCAAATAACCCCTGCGTTTAACCATGTTAAATAAGGTGCTCAAAAGTAACCTTTATACAGCAATGCCTTGGCAGTAGGGCCCCATATATAGGCACCAGATGCGGAAGCTCCATATTATGTAACCAGCCCAAAGCGGGAACGCCATAGAAGCATATATCGTCCTAAAGCAGAAATGCCATATAAGCATATCTGTAGCCACTAATCAGGACCTATTTTCTGGATGTGGCCCAAGGCGGAATCACCATATATGAAACCACTTAATAGCATAGTTATACAAAGGTAGCGGGCGCCCCTCTCTCGCAAGAACAGACATGATAACCTGTTCAGTGGTTATTAACCACTTGAGAGTTCGCAGCCACTGCTTTTACTCACTGTGCCTTTCACAGATGGGAAATATCCATTTGCATATCAGTCTTTGTCCTGCCCAGGGGCAGTCCAGCACCGAAATACAATGGCAACTCCAATCTGAACGAGAGTACCACCAGCAACCCCATACATGTGTTTCACCCTTGTTGGGGATCATCAGTGAGGTGAAGCTGATGCCTCTCTAAGCACAGTGAGAGGGAGACCACGTCTGGTTGCCCCCAGGAGACCTAGGGTTACCAATCCCAGGTTCCTTAAAAAATAGTTATACAAAGGTAGCGGGCGCCCCTCTCTCGCAAGAACAGACATGATAACCTGTTCAGTGGTTATTAACCACTTGAGAGTTCGCAGCCACTGCTTTTACTCACTGTGCCTTTCACAGATGGGAAATATCCATTTGCATATCAGTCTTTGTCCTGCCCAGGGGCAGTCCAGCACCGAAATACAATGGCAACTCCAATCTGAACGAGAGTACCACCAGCAACCCCATACATGTGTTTCACCCTTGTTGGGGATCATCAGTGAGGTGAAGCTGATGCCTCTCTAAGCACAGTGAGAGGGAGACCACGTCTGGTTGCCCCCAGGAGACCTAGGGTTACCAATCCCAGGTTCCTTAAAAAATAGTTATACAAAGGTGCTGGACTGCCCCTGGGCAGGACAAAGACTGATATGCAAATGGATATTTCCCATCTGTGAAAGGCACAGTGAGTAAAAGCAGTGGCTGCGAACTCTCAAGTGGTTAATAACCACTGAACAGGTTATCATGTCTGTTCTTGCGAGAGAGGGGCGCCCGCTACCTTTGTAAAATTATTTGTTAAGGAACCTGGGATTGGTAACCCTAGGTCTCCTGGGGGCAACCAGACGTGGTCTCCCTCTCACTGTGCTTAGAGAGGCATCAGCTTCACCTCACTGATGATCACCAACAAGGGTGAAACACGTGTATGGGGTTGCTGGTGGTACTCTCGTTCAGATTGGAATTGCCATTGTATTTCGGTGCTGGACTGCCCCTGGGCAGGACAAAGACTGATATGCAAATGGATATTTCCCATCTGTGAAAGGCACAGTGAGTAAAAGCAGTGGCTGCGAACTCTCAAGTGGTTAATAACCACTGAACAGGTTATCATGTCTGTTCTTGCGAGAGAGGGGCGCCCGCTACCTTTGTAAAATTATTTGTTAAGGAACCTGGGATTGGTAACCCTAGGTCTCCTGGGGGCAACCAGACGTGGTCTCCCTCTCACTGTGCTTAGAGAGGCATCAGCTTCACCTCACTGATGATCCCCAACAAGGGTGAAACACGTGTATGGGGTTGCTGGTGGTACTCTCGTTCAGATTGGAATTGCCATTGTATTTCGGTGCTGGACTGCCCCTGGGCAGGACAAAGACTGATATGCAAATGGATATTTCCCATCTGTGAAAGGCACAGTGAGTAAAAGCAGTGGCTGCGAACTCTCAAGTGGTTAATAACCACTGAACAGGTTATCATGTCTGTTCTTGCGAGAGAGGGGCGCCCGCTACCTTTGTAAAATTATTTGTTAAGGAACCTGGGATTGGTAACCCTAGGTCTCCTGGGGGCAACCAGACGTGGTCTCCCTCTCACTGTGCTTAGAGAGGCATCAGCTTCACCTCACTGATGATCCCCAACAAGGGTGAAACACGTGTATGGGGTTGCTGGTGGTACTCTCGTTCAGATTGGAATTGCCATTGTATTTCGGTGCTGGACTGCCCCTGGGCAGGACAAAGACTGATATGCAAATGGATATTTCCCATCTGTGAAAGGCAGAGTGAGTAAAAGCAGTGGCTGCGAACTCTCAAGTGGTTAATAACCACTGAACAGGTTATCATGTCTGTTCTTGCGAGAGAGGGGCGCCCGCTACCTTTGTAAAATTATTTGTTAAGGAACCTGGGATTGGTAACCCTAGGTCTCCTGGGAGCAACCAGACGTGGTCTCCCTCTCACTGTGCTTAGAGAGGCATCAGCTTCACCTCACTGATGATCCCCAACAAGGGTGAAACACGTGTATGGGGTTGCTGGTGGTACTCTCGTTCAGATTGGAATTGCCATTGTATTTCGGTGCTGGACTGCCCCTGGGCAGGACAAAGACTAATATGCAAATGGATATTTCCCATCTGTGAAAGGCACAGTGAGTAAAAGCAGTGGCTGCGAACTCTCAAGTGGTTAATAACCACTGAACAGGTTATCATGTCTGTTCTTGCGAGAGAGGGGCGCCCGCTACCTTTGTAAAATTATTTGTTAAGGAACCTGGGATTGGTAACCCTAGGTCTCCTGGGGGCAACCAGACGTGGTCTCCCTCTCACTGTGCTTAGAGAGGCATCAGCTTCACCTCACTGATGATCCCCAACAAGGGTGAAACACGTGTATGGGGTTGCTGGTGGTACTCTCGTTCAGATTGGAATTGCCATTGTATTTCGGTGCTGGACTGCCCCTGGGCAGGACAAAGACTGATATGCAAATGGATATTTCCCATCTGTGAAAGGCACAGTGAGTAAAAGCAGTGGCTGCGAACTCTCAAGTGGTTAATAACCACTGAACAGGTTATCATGTCTGTTCTTGCGAGAGAGGGGCGCCCGCTACCTTTGTAAAATTATTTGTTAAGGAACCTGGGATTGGTAACCCTAGGTCTCCTGGGGGCAACCAGACGTGGTCTCCCTCTCACTGTGCTTAGAGAGGCATCAGCTTCACCTCACTGATGATCCCCAACAAGGGTGAAACACGTGTATGGGGTTGCTGGTGGTACTCTCGTTCAGATTGGAATTGCCATTGTATTTCGGTGCTGGACTGCCCCTGGGCAGGACAAAGACTGATATGCAAATGGATATTTCCCATCTGTGAAAGGCACAGTGAGTAAAAGCAGTGGCTGCGAACTCTCAAGTGGTTAATAACCACTGAACAGGTTATCATGTCTGTTCTTGCGAGAGAGGGGCGCCCGCTACCTTTGTAAAATTATTTGTTAAGGAACCTGGGATTGGTAACCCTAGGTCTCCTGGGGGCAACCAGACGTGGTCTCCCTCTCACTGTGCTTAGAGAGGCATCAGCTTCACCTCACTGATGATCCCCAACAAGGGTGAAACACGTGTATGGGGTTGCTGGTGGTACTCTCGTTCAGATTGGAATTGCCATTGTATTTCGGTGCTGGACTGCCCCTGGGCAGGACAAAGACTGATATGCAAATGGATATTTCCCATCTGTGAAAGGCACAGTGAGTAAAAGCAGTGGCTGCGAACTCTCAAGTGGTTAATAACCACTGAACAGGTTATCATGTCTGTTCTTGCGAGAGAGGGGCGCCCGCTACCTTTGTAAAATTATTTGTTAAGGAACCTGGGATTGGTAACCCTAGGTCTCCTGGGGGCAACCAGACGTGGTCTCCCTCTCACTGTGCTTAGAGAGGCATCAGCTTCACCTCACTGATGATCCCCAACAAGGGTGAAACACGTGTATGGGGTTGCTGGTGGTACTCTCGTTCAGATTGGAATTGCCATTGTATTTCGGTGCTGGACTGCCCCTGGGCAGGACAAAGACTGATATGCAAATGGATATTTCCCATCTGTGAAAGGCACAGTGAGTAAAAGCAGTGGCTGCGAACTCTCAAGTGGTTAATAACCACTGAACAGGTTATCATGTCTGTTCTTGCGAGAGAGGGGCGCCCGCTACCTTTGTAAAATTATTTGTTAAGGAACCTGGGATTGGTAACCCTAGGTCTCCTGGGGGCAACCAGACGTGGTCTCCCTCTCACTGTGCTTAGAGAGGCATCAGCTTCACCTCACTGATGATCCCCAACAAGGGTGAAACACGTGTATGGGGTTGCTGGTGGTACTCTCGTTCAGATTGGAATTGCCATTGTATTTCGGTGCTGGACTGCCCCTGGGCAGGACAAAGACTGATATGCAAATGGATATTTCCCATCTGTGAAAGGCACAGTGAGTAAAAGCAGTGGCTGCGAACTCTCAAGTGGTTAATAACCACTGAACAGGTTATCATGTCTGTTCTTGCGAGAGAGGGGCGCCCGCTACCTTTGTAAAATTATTTGTTAAGGAACCTGGGATTGGTAACCCTAGGTCTCCTGGGGGCAACCAGACGTGGTCTCCCTCTCACTGTGCTTACAGAGGCATCAGCTTCACCTCACTGATGATCCCCAACAAGGGTGAAACACGTGTATGGGGTTGCTGGTGGTACTCTCGTTCAGATTGGAATTGCCATTGTATTTCGGTGCTGGACTGCCCCTGGGCAGGACAAAGACTGATATGCAAATGGATATTTCCCATCTGTGAAAGGCACAGTGAGTAAAAGCAGTGGCTGCGAACTCTCAAGTGGTTAATAACCACTGAACAGGTTATCATGTCTGTTCTTGCGAGAGAGGGGCGCCCGCTACCTTTGTAAAATTATTTGTTAAGGAACCTGGGATTGGTAACCCTAGGTCTCCTGGGGGCAACCAGACGTGGTCTCCCTCTCACTGTGCTTAGAGAGGCATCAGCTTCACCTCACTGATGATCCCCAACAAGGGTGAAACACGTGTATGGGGTTGCTGGTGGTACTCTCGTTCAGATTGGAATTGCCATTGTATTTCGGTGCTGGACTGCCCCTGGGCAGGACAAAGACTGATATGCAAATGGATATTTCCCATCTGTGAAAGGCACAGTGAGTAAAAGCAGTGGCTGCGAACTCTCAAGTGGTTAATAACCACTGAACAGGTTATCATGTCTGTTCTTGCGAGAGAGGGGCGCCCGCTACCTTTGTAAAATCACTTAATAGCATAGGCTGTGGCACAGCTGGACATACACTTGAAAGACAGCACTTTCTCATATTTCTCTCGTATACATATTTCAAGGCATAACAAACTGTCAATGCTTATAAAAAGTGCTGGAATACACATCACCCCCCCAATGTTCAGATGAGACACAGATGAGGCTAAAAAGAAACATACAGTTATTAAAACCAAATGCGTTCAAGTACGTGAATTAGCACTAGTCAAAGGCACTAAATGGTGCAGAGCATGGAAATCTGGTGCCGAATGAAATCCACTCTGACCGGACATAATGATGTTCCAATACAAAGGAATTCTTGAAACCCCTCCACATCATAGGTCCCTCACCAACAATCAAACGTTTCGTGCAGAAGTACACCACCCAAGGATGTGAACTTGCAGATGCGGAACCATCATATGTCAGGATAGAAGTTCCAAGATTACCGACAGTGACCTCAATGTGCATATGTTCCAAGTTCAACCAGCTGCCATACTCGTATGTAGTAAATGATGGCGCTGGATGAGGCTGCAGGCTCGGGGAGCAATATTTTCTCTCATTACCCATCATAATCGGTTCAGGCATGACATAGAGGAAGTTTTTAAACAACCGGCAATGCAGCATGATGACCACTGTCTGTGGATTCCTCACTATAGGCGGGCTCCAGAGGCCCCTGTTTACTTTCGGAGCATAGTATCCATTTCTGACCCATAGACAGTTTTTAGGACGAAGAGGCTATCTCGAGAAGCCAAGCTGAGACCTCTTCTGGTGTGATGTCATGCCATGGCTCACCATCAATGTTGAACATGGAGCCTGACCCCTGGGTCTCCTCGGCTGAAGCAGAGGCTTCATGGTCACATAGGTATCCTCCTGGCACCGCTGATTGAAGCTCGTGAGTGTCTGCTCGGTAGCCGTCTCTCCTGTTTGCTGCAACTCTGGCCCATCTTGAGCTTTCTGCATGGACAAGACTGGATCATCCTCAGTAACTGTGTCGCGCAGGCTGAACAGAAGATGTCAGGGTATAGAACTTGCATAGCACACTGATCACGATGCTGAGATAGCCAAGCCAAGTCCGATATAGTTCACTAGCGCATACAGTCTCACCGTTGGATCCTCGTGTGTAACACAAGAGTGAGTGTAGGGTACCACATAACTGGAGCGTATCCATTGCCCGTCCACTTGATGCATAGTACCCCAGTTCATTGCTTGACAGTACATAGTGGAAACGCTAGCCACTGGAATGTCCAGAATGCCATGAATGGTCCATGACCTCACATCGTCTGACCATGCTGATGAAGAGTAAAACTGCTTGCTGAGAATACTTAATAGAGTGTAGCAAGTCCCTTTCATAGCTTGCCATTTTGCTCTCTTGGCCATTTAATTGGTGCCCAATCTGGCACACCTCTCGTCAGTGTGTCCAGAAAGATTGATACTGAGGTCAAGTTTGGGGCTGCCTTTTGATCATTTCTGATTGCAGACAAGTCATGTTGTAGAGTTCCTATCACAGTAGTAACCCGATCTCTCAGGATGTACAATCCCTGTTGTAGCTGGTATAAGTTCTCATCAGCAGCATTAAAACCCTCCTTTACAGCTTCTTGCTCTGTTTTCTGGATAGCTAGGATAACTTCCTTCCAGGTGTAAGTGTTACTATTTCTGCCACATGTCTCAGCATCACTTTCACAGCTAACTTCTCTTTTGGTTCGTCTAGAACTATTATTCCCCCATTGGGAGACTAGTTTCATGATTTCTGTCCAATTATCTGACTTTCTGCAGGCTTCGCTCCTTGATAATACTTCACTCAAATGTGTAGTGTGAGACATTGCCTGGCATAATTTACCAATCAAAATTGCATGTGTTTGTTATTGTGCGTCGGCGAGGCCCTATATGGACCTACACTAGCACCAAATCTTCTTCTGTTACACTCATTAGCCTGCACTGCCCAGAGTACTGGGATGCCTGAATCATAGGTAATTGGTTTAGAGCCATTCAGTTTCATACTATCCCTGTAGGTAGCATTCCAGAAATCCCCAACTATCCACTCCCTATCAGAGTTGAAAGAGATATTATGCTTACTGCAGGTTGTTGGATAGTGAGTGTAATTCAAAAAGTACATGAGAGCGGGAAACCTACATGCTAGGTCCAGAGATTCACCTCCCTGAATCTGCCAGTGTTCAGCCCCCCATGTTGAGTTTAACGGTACAGCTTCTTTCCAGGATTCTTCTGTCATGTTCCTACAGGACCCCCTGTCATACACTACTGACTAAATGTATTGCCTTTTGGCTCTGAAGGAAACTCCTATTGATTCTCATATCTATAATCTCCTTCTTTGTAGACTCCTGGAGTTATATATGGGAATTGAGCTTTGAACTCATTACCTGAGGATACAAAGTGTACTGCACAATGTTCCCAGTGTGTGTGGATTATCCATCGTATAGGTTCGTATTTACAAAATAGGAAGGTGTCATAATACCTCACGTAGCAGATGTGTTCTGCTTGGCTATGTAGATCCTCAATATCATCTTCAGGATCTAAAAGCGCCCCTTGTGTGAATGTCACAAGCTTAGCTCTAAGCATATTCCTATACATTTGAGATACGGGAATATTAGGTGTAAAGAGACGCGATTCATCTATTACAGACAGTATGTATTTGTATTTGCAGTGATGGCCCATCAAATGTTCTGTACTGAGGCATCCAGAACTGGCCTAACGGGAGTGGATATATACTTCTAGTTACGGTCTTATCCTTATCCTTCATACCCCTTTCATGCAATACATGTGACAACGCTAGTGGTGTTAAATTAACCAGGCTGCTTTCTGGGTGTGGATTGACAGAAGTTAGAAAGTGTCCAGTGGTAAGTGTGGCATAGAATACTATGAGACTTAGCTACATCAAAAAATAGAATGCTGCCAACAGTATGTAGATCATCTTCCATCTTGTAGTCCAATACAGTATCTGGATTTGCTGGACTAATCCAATGCTCCTTTCATGTAATAAGGTCACTAATCTTGGTCGGATATTTAGTCCTCATGTGACGCTTAGCATTTCACTCCTCCTCATCACTCGAGGTACCATTGATAATGTTTCATGACCTTCACTCAGAGTCTGTAGTTCCCTTGGAAACATTGCAGTAACAATCAGGTGCTGGTTTCAGATAATCGATTGACACTTGGCTTGTACCTTTCTTTGGCGGTAGAGCAGGTATTTCCGCTGTTCTTGTTCCCTTGACACTGATTACTTGAACTGCCAGATGGTAGTAAGTTCACAGTGGCGTTCTGTCATGGATTTTCTCCAACACCCAGTCTCCTTTCCTCAGGGTCGGCTCTTCAGGTGGCTCTGAAGTAGTCTCCTGGAGAGAATCCCTCAACACAGTTGTTAGCAGCAGCTGATCTGGCCTTGTTGAGGGACTGGAGGCATTATGTAAGTCAGGCATATACATTGGGACGCCAAACACGAGTTCATGAGGAGATTTACCATTGCATTGTGATTGACGAGGCAAGTTGTTAATGCTTCTCATTACCAAAGACATTTGTTCTAACCAGTTACCTCCTCCAGCCAAAATGCATTTAGTCAGGGCTTGTATAATAATCCTATTGGCTTGTTCCACCACACCATTCGCCGCTGGGTGAAAGGGGTTCGAGAACCACAGTTTTGCCCCCATACTCGTCACGGCCTCCTGCTCTGCTTTTCCAGTAAAGGCTGGGCCATTGTCAGCATAGAGGGTTTGCACTGCTGTCATAGCAAATAAGGATCGCAAGTCCTTTATGACTGTCCTGCAATGAGCATTACGTTGAAGATATATCCAGGTGTACCTGGTGCATGAATTAACTATGATCAGCAGATATTTGAATGTATTCACTGGTGGAAGTGGATCAGTGTGGTCCATAAACATGCACTTCAAAGTTACCTGTGCCAATTGGTAATTGTGTTTCCCAAGTGTATTGCTCGCCAAGAGTGCACGGACAGTTATTTATCACCAGTACATTTGCAGAGCAGAGCAAATACTTTGAACGCAGGTAGACGGAGCAAAAACTCACGACTAGACACGCAGTTAGCGAAATAATGAGCACTTATACAGCTATTTATTCATAGTTAAGAAGCAACCAGTGATAAAACAGAAATAAATCACAGAAAAGATAGAGAATTAATGAGAAAATACATCACCATGGGCGTAACTGAATCCCTCATCTCGTCAGAAGCGGCTGGAAGACCTTGGTAACAGCCAGGCAGAGAGCCCACAGCAAGGTCGGAACAAGGCGTCCCCCTTCCGACTGAGGTCTTTGTGTTTTTTACACCTGACCTTTCCAGAGCTCCGCGCATATGCCCTCTTCAAAAAGGGGTGGCAATTTCTCAAACCTTCTGGCATTAGCGCTTGCGCAGTGCTGAGTGACCGTTGGTTGCCGGCTGGGTCAACCGACAGTAACCCCAAGGAGCAAAGCTTCCCTCTTCTAAAGCACCACTGAAAACAATTCCATAGACCTTGGCGCAAGCATAGAAAGACATAATAAAACCTTTTTATATCTGGTGCCAGCCTGCACCTGTAGATTCTTGCTTTCCCTGCGCAGTGTCCTTGGCTGAGGCCTGCATACCATTCTCAGCAACGAATAACATTGAAAGCATATTTTTAGCAAAGCAAGTGCAGCTTTTCACTGAGGCAATGGAATAAATATCCATTGTGGCTCTGAGTGCCCCCAGAATGCACTGCGCACCAGCGCCATGTATTAGCTCAAGCATCACAATCCACCCTTGGATATTTACCTTGCATACCCCAGTGGTAGAGGAGCCGGTCTCTGAAACCGACGAAACATCAGAACTAAGTTGGGAATACATTGAACACAACAACAACTAATTATTATAATAGCCATAAAAATACAAATGCAAGCAAAGGCGTCACATAGTGTACCCCCAATGTCAGGAATCCATGAAAATAACCAATCCCACCAATTCCCAGTATGATCTTGAGACACTTGGGAAATGAGGTCCTTTAAACCTCTAATATGACTTTCAATGGTTCGTGAATGGTCACTTAGATTGAAACAACACATACCTTCAACTGCGTTACAGCTGAAATTATGTTTCAGCAAGAGATAATCAACGGAAGCCCTGTTTTGCAAAGTTGCTTTTCTAATAACTTTGCTATCAAGGAGCAACTCTTCTAATGCTTGAGAAGTATGATTAAGTCCTTTCACCACTAAATATGCTAATTTAATTAAAGATTTGTAAGCCCCAGCAGCTAAACCCCAAACTCCCACTAATGAAAGGGCTAATGCTATAGAACCTCAGCCTCTGATAACAAATGCACATGTGAATCACATTCTGGGGATAAACCCACTGATTCAAAAGTTTACCTTTTGCTTCGAGACATTGCTGGGTGTAAAGGGAACATCATTAGCCCTAATCGAGTTAAGGCACATGGACCTCCGGAGATGTTAGCTGGAATGTAAGTGTATGTGATGTTGCCACATGAGAAAAGCCATCCTGTTGGAAGTTTCACGTGATTGAGATGACTGGTAGCTATCACTGTATGATTACAAGACATAGTATTATTCACATTGGTACATGTGCTTGGAAATCGTGAACACAACCTTTTCTCAAACGCAGTTTGATTTTTCTGTTTGGTTAAAATCAGCTGTTGGCATTTGCCAATTTCTTTTACATTGCAAGTCATAAAGTAACACACATTGCCTTGAGTTATATTGTATGTTATAATACGTGTCAAGTTTCTCCACTTGCGATCTGTTTCCTGGCAAAACCTGCAGTACTCATAGATTGAAAAGGATTGTCTGATATCGGACTCTTGAACTGCAGAATCATTGTGCATGACGCCTAAAATGTGCTTTAGAACCAGAACTGGTGTTGGCACCGCTACTAAACAAGTAGTCAGCAAAGCTTCTGCATGATGCACATCAGTGAGGCAAAAGTGCGCAATGTTGAGTACCTGTTGTGCCAAATATGTCCACATATTCTCTGTCTGGGTAATTACCGGTGAATATTTTCGCCGTACTAAAGACATTGCTTGTATAGCTGGCATCAACGTTGTTTGCATTTGCACCTGACGTGTTTTTCGCATTCCACAAATCCATTTCTTCGGTCTGGCTGGCTTTTCAGCATCGGCATAAGGCTGCTTTCGGACATCATTGATCATCATTATCGGTTTCCCGTGAGTCGCTGGCACAGATGTGACATCCCTCACGGACAGCAGCATGCCGTTTGTCTCTCCCAAACAGAGTCCATTTAGTCCCACAATTACACCAGCCAGACACAGGATCTACAAGGCAAACCCAGAAAAGAGATATCAGTGTTGAAAATCACTCTCTTGGGTAATATTTGTCTGCGGGCACATACTGCCATTTTTTTCTACCGGGCTCCATTATTAAAACTACCTGCTCTTTGCCTGATGCAATAACATCTGCAGGCACTGGTGGGCTACTTGGTCTTTCAACCCACACCTCTTTTCAATGAATCATCCACCCATTCTTTTGCCAGGTTGGCAGCCACACCGCCAAACCATTCGCCACTGACCATGAATCTGTGTTCAAATGACATCGACCAAGGTCTCTTGTTTCAATGCTTGGCAAACTGCGTAAAGTTCTGCAAACTAACTGCTCTTCCCTTTCCCTGACGTTGTCAAAATCTTTTTAGTCTTGGGATTGTATGACACCGCTTTCCAGTATCGCTCGGTTCCCACCTATCGGGCCGAGCCATCTGTAAACCAGGCATGTTCTGTCTGCTCTGCGGTCAGATCGCCATAAGATACTCCCCATTTCACGGGAGACTCGTGTTTTTCAGACACTTCCGGTGGTATGTAATCTGAGGGTGGAATGTTGGCCACTTGCTCATGTAATTTGGCAACCCCACCCTTCCCTGATTTAGCTCTGTCTTGAATGTACCATTTCCATTTGATTGTGCTGGCTTCTTGTGAGTGTCCATTCTGTGTGTTTTAGGAGAGCTCAGCACCCGTTGCATAGTCGGGATTTCAGGCCTCATCAACACATCATGCCCCACTGTCATTTGCTCAGTATCGACCAGGGCCCAATAACATGCCAGCAACTGCTTCTCGAATGGAGTGTATGAGTTACCAGCATCAGCAACTTACGACTCCAAAACCCCAATGGCACACGTTTCCTGTCCTGTTTCTGCCACACACTCCATTTAGCGTAATTGTCTTGCACAGACGCATTCAATTCCACTTCGCCTTCCTTCAATGGCCATAAATCAAGCACCTGCTGCATAGTGTCTTTCGCCAAATCAAATGCTTTTTGCTGCTCTACCCCCCACTGAAACTCCTATTTCTTTCAGGTCACTTTGTAGAAGGGAGCCAGTATCTGCCCTAAATGGGGAATGTGCTGTCTCCAAAACCCAAACGGCCCTATGAACTGCTGAGCTTGCTTTTTGTTCTTTGGAGTGGTGAACTCAAGAATTTTCTGTCGGCCCTTCGGCACCATCTCGCGATGCCAATGAATCCCTAGGAATATCACTGTCTCAGCTGGCCCTTGAATTTTGTTCGGGTTTATCTCCCACCCTTCCTTCTGCAATCCTTCCATAATAACTTCTAAAAGGTTATCTACACTATGCTCATCTCTGCCCTGAATCAAAATATCATCAATGTAGTGAGAGATCTGTAAGTCAGGTTTACACTGTATCTTGTCTAAGTGCTCTGCCACCAGCCAGTGACAGATAGTCGGGCTATGTATGTACCCCATAGGTAACCTCGTGAAGGTGTACTGACGCCCGCTCCAAGAGAATGCAACTTGCTCTTGGCACTCTTCAGCAATTGGCACAGAGAAAAATGCATTGGCTAAATCTACCACTGCATACCAGGTCCCATCAAACTTTTGGACATTCTCAATCAAGGTAATGGCATCTGGGACTGCGGGCACCAAGGGAGGAGTGTGTTTATTTAATTTGCGGTAATCCAGCGTCATCCTCCAAAACCCGACCCCTTTTTTGACAGGCCAGAGTGGGTTGTTCCACGCGGTAGTAATAGGGTGTAACACACCCGCCTCTACGTACTCTTTGATGCTGTCTGAAATTTCCTTGTGCCCCCCGGGAATGCGGTTTTGCTTCATCGCTACCCGCTTGGTCGCCAGGGGCAACTGCACTGGGGGCATCTTCAATTTGTCTACGGTAATGGGTGTGCAGGTCAACGCGCTCACCCCAAACTGATACATTTTACCTGCTAGTCCCAAAGTCAATCCTTCTAGAATGTCAAAGCCAATTATGTACTCGGTATCGGGACAATCAACACTTGGTATTTCTGCCTAGTCAAATTGCCTATTTTCATATCCACTTCTGTTTGTACTGCGGAGGTCTTCTTCCCCCCTAGCCTGGTAATGGTAAAGTGTCTGCCTTTGAATCGTGTTGGATTTCCATGAATCAGAGAGGCCTCCGCCCCGGTGTCTATCAATGCTCGCACCCCTTGTATATTTCCCGGCCCCCAAAAAATCTTACCATTAACATGGGGCCGCCTATCAACTTTTATGCTAGCGGATGCTGCCGGAGCTTGGCCGTAACCGTAGTCAAATTTTGAATGAGTGTAACCTGACTCTGCCTCTAACATTACACTCACCACCTTCCTCAAATCAGCATATATTGGCTGGTACGGGGAAGGTGTCCCCATAGACCCTTCTTCCTGTTCTTCCTCAGGAGGGGCGGAAGGTGAGGTGTCCCTCTGTGGCTTAGTCACCACCTGTTTCTTAACCTGTTTATAGCGCTCTTTGGCTGCAAGCCCTCTCTTTTTGTATAGTTCATACAATACCCTGGTTTCAATGCCATCAATTTCTTCTCGTGGCACACCATCTTTTAACAAAGCCAAAAACATGTCCTTTCTGGACACTGGGGAGTGTATACTATCTTGCCTCCTACCTTCAGTTCTTCTCTCACTACGCCCCTCTCTCTCTCTCGCAGCTTGTCATCACTCTTGTCCCACTCCCCTAAGTATGCCTATTGCCGGATGGCATCCACTACTTCATCAGTGGGTTTGCCCGTCATACCTACGAGCAAAGTCATAATGACACTTTTGTATGCTAGCGGTGCAGTTCTGATCACCATATTCCTGGTTGAAACTGAGAGCGGCACGGCCCCCATGTGTCCTGCAGCATCTACATGAATTGCCTCCTTCATAGCATGCTCTCTGACCTTCTGAATCGCCTCTTTCAAAGTGCACCACTTCTTTTCCTCGCTAGGCCAATCTGTGGTAATGGGATACTTACGGTTACATGCCTCGGCTGCTAGGTGCAACAAAGACACCTGTGAATCTTGCCCATTTTCGTCAGGGGGCGGCCCTGCCCTTAAGACCTCCTGGACATTGGTGTCAGTTGACCAAGGTAAAAAGCGTGGTAAGTCTGTGGAATCTACCAACAACCCTGCGGCGCCCCCATCTAGCAATCTCACCATCCATGTCAGTAAAGGTTCCCCTGACTTTTGCCTCAAACGAGTAATGATTTCCCCAACCTCCTGCTGGGTATAATCTTCCAGCGTGGTTAAATCCACAACCCCACCTGCAGGATTCTGCGGGTGGGGTCCAGCACGCCGTCTCCTAACCGGCTTCACTGCCACTGTCTTTTGCTTCAGTTCTGCATTGGAATCTGACTCATTTGCCGAGCTACTCTCTGGGCTTGTTGAGTCAAAAATGTCTCCATCCCACTTATCAGGGTCCCAATCCACACCTGCAGTAGCGATTACAGTTGCCACTTTCTTTTGGTTGACCCCCCCTCGCTTCTTTTTATACTTGTAGCGAGTTACCCTAACCGCGACCCGCTCTGCCACAGCCTGATATTTATCAGCCTCGTCTTTAAAAAGTTTCATCTGAATTTCCTGCTTCAAAGCTATTTGCCACTTGGCAGCTAACTCTTTTTCTAATTGTAAAATATGCTCTTTCATTTCTACATTTTTTAGATGCATTCTCCTATAGGCATGCAGGAGGACCCACCCCTGCCTGCCCAATGCAATGCATTCTCGTTGTCATGATCTCTGCTTCCAAAAGATCAGGACTTGCCCGACTCCCTTGGAAGCAGACCCATAACCCCGGTTCCGAGTGCCAGCCAGTCCCAATTGGGACCTTTTGGACCCTGTCCTGGCGCCAGTGGCACCAGGCTCATAAAGATGCCCAGTCCCAGTGCTGGAAGCGTCGGGCTCATAATGCTTGGGTGGACTTACCTGCAGCAGACCATGCTGCTTACTTACCTGCCAGTTGAACCCCTGATCCTCTGCTCTTTGGGACTACTTTTCCTGTTGGGTGGGGCAGGAGCCACTCCCTAGGTCCAGAACACTGGAACTCTTCTGGAAAGCAAGAACTCTTTTCTTACCTAGGCGTGGCTGTGGAAGGAGACTCCTAAGCACTACAGGAGGCTATTTAAACCACACCCGATGGATGAATCTTGCTTTGCGTTATTCTGCATTCTCTGCAGCAGAACGCTCATCGTGTCTTCAGCTTCTGATCCTGGGCCTAAGGGAACAAAGGCTTATCATCCTGGAATCCAGTCTTCAGCAGCACCTGTAAAGACAAAGAAAGAACAGGTTAGCACTACGGTCTTCAGTGGCAGCGCATCTCTTACCTGGTCCATCGGCTGTCACCAACGCCTCGCGCTGCATTCCGGCATCTGAAAGACAAAGGCTTACCTACTCTTCGCATGCTCCGGAGGTCTTCGCACGTCATTCCGGCATCTGAAAGACAAAAGCTTACCAGCTCTTCGCACGCTCCGGAGGCCTTCGGCGCTGCATCCCGCATCTGAAAGACAAAAGAAGGTGCGTTTAAAAACATTGGGCAACTTTATTACTCACGTGCCATTACTCCTTCCCACGCCGAATCCAGTGGGTATTCCAGCACCCTTCAGCTTCTCTAAAGCTCCGAACTTGTACCTGCAAGATAAAAGGGACAGTTAGTGCGCAACGTGAAGCAGGCTACAAGCGCTTACTTACTTGCTTCCAGCGGGTTCGATCCTCAACTCTCATCAGCCCGCCATCCGCCATCGCCGGAACCGTGCAAAACAAGAGATATCATTACAAAAGACTTTTAAGACATTTGAAGTGCCCAGAACTTACCGTTCGTGCAGTTAACGACGGACAGCAGTCCTCTGAGGTCAAGAGGCCTGCACCCTTATCCAGTGAAGAAACTGGTTACGGCACCCTGCCCCGAGGCAGATGGAGAGCTCGGCGTTCACTTACCTAAGGTGAGGGTGTTAACCTTTGGGGTTCTACAGGAGAAGAGAAAGGGAAGAGGAGAGAGGCACCCAATAACCCCAGTTCATTAATCCCATATTTTCTATCTGCAGACATCTTACTCTTCGAGTCAGACATACAGTGCACAGAGGTCCAGCCCAAAGAGCCAACCGTGTGTTACACATCACCTTTGAAGATACGGCATTCACCCAGTCAAGACCGGCGCCTCTGCGGGAATCAGGTGAGCGTTACACTCGTCCCCTCTCCACTGAAATCTGCTGTAAACAAAGCATTACTTCTGACGGAGCAGCTTCTCCCAAACTACTGTCCCATGTTTCACTCAGACCAGCTCTGCACGCCCACACCTGGGCTAATTTATCATATGGGCTTTTAGCCCAACCTGGAATCATAACTTCGGGGCATTCACCGCCAGCAGGGACACCCTTTTTCCTGAACAAACTATTCATCATTACAGTAATTTGCAAAACCTCTTTTTTTTTCCTTTCCACACTGCAGTCACTCGCACAAGCACGGACACACAAAAAACAGATTCACACAGTCCAACGCGCACTGCCAAAAGAAAACAAACTTTCGCTTGCAATGTAAGCAAAGCCTATCTGCGTTCAAACAGATTCTTTAATATTTGGAGCAATTCATCACAATATCCCATCCTCGTCGCCAAAGTGTATTGCTCGCCAAGAGTGCACGGACAGTGCATGGACAGTGCACGGACAGTTATTTATCACCAGTACATTTGCAGAGCAGAGAAAATACTTTTAACGCAGGTAGACGGAGCAATAACTTCCAACCAGACACGCAGTTAGCGAAATAATGAGCACTTATACGGCTATTTATTCATAGTTAAGAAGCAACAAGTGATAAAACAGAAATAAATCGCAGAAAAGATAGAGAATTAATGAGAAAATACATCACCATGGGCGTAACAGAATCCCTCATCTCTCCAGAAGCAGCTGGAAGACCCCGGTAACAGCCAGGCAGAGAGCACAACAGCCCGCAGGAAGGTCGGAACAAGGCGTCCCCCCTCCGACTGAGGTCTTTGTGTTTTTTGCACCTGATCTTTCCAGAGCTCTGCATATATGCCCTCCTCAAAGCAAGTGCAGCCTTTCACTGAGGCAATGGAATAAATATCCATTATGGCTCTGAGTGCCCCTAGAACGCCATGTTTTAGCTCAAGCATCACACCTAGGCTTCTTATTATGATTGTGGTAGTGTTTTACTTGTTTTCTCAATTCCGGCCACCAGTACCCAGCTTGTAGTAACTGAGCGGTCGCATTTATGCCAAAATGCATAGATGACAGCCCTGCAAGTGCTGATGTTATCATTTTATCTCCTTCAGACTGGTTTGGTAGAACCCTCCTGATACAATCGCCTTATTTCATTGGAATTGTTAATCCCACTACATTATCTTCTTTACTGTAACCATAAGTGTTTGGATAGCCTTTAGGGTATGGACCACCCTTTAGGCAAGCCTGTATATCCTCATCTATGCGTGTTTCTGAGTGGGTTAGTACTGCTAATACTAATTTTGTTGACCTTTCCCTTGCGAATAAGTCATCCAGCACATTGCCGGTGCTGTGCGCATGATCAGATTTATGTGCCTTAGTATGTGTTATACATAAGAGAGTTTCCCTCTTTTACTTTCCAAACCTGTTGCCACAGCTGCTTCGCTGAGATTGGTTTCCCTTTTGAATCTTTAAAATCATTTTTCACCCACCATTGTAGGTCAGTGTTGAATGCTCTGACCGCGTAGTCTGAATCAGATACTATTAATCTTGCCGAGTCAAACTCTGTTTGAGCCCTTAGCAGCATGTTCAGTGTTGAAAGGGAGATTCAATCATCATAATGAATTTGTGCTGAAGTGTCTCCTAGATATTTAGTCTGTGTCTGAGTATTTTGAGCTAGTTCTTATTGCCGGTATGGGTGAACCACAAGTATATAATACAAGAGCATACATCCATAATGGAATTTCTGGTTCTCCAACATCAGCTGCATTTTGCAGTGTCCATTCAAGACTACACATAGGTAATAATTCCTCTTTGTAATGGAAATGGACATCTGGTGCTGCCCTAGTGGACATCCATAGTACCCATCTGGTATGTTGTGCTTTTGTATTAGGCATACTAGCACGATTAGTGGCTTCTAGTTGTGCAATTGGTGTTATTATATGTATGGTCTTTCCTGCCACTATAAAGTGTTCTTTCTGGAGTATTATCTGCACTGCCACTAGAATTCTTTCTTCAAGCGCAAATTCTGCTCTGGAAAAGTGTATATTTGAGACCTATAAGCTATTGGCCTATTATCCCCTCTGTTACACATAGTGTATGCAAAAGCATTTTTTCCTGGCATCAATGAAACCTCCAAGTCTTTTTCTGGGTTCCTGTCCTGCAGTGGACCTGTCTGAGTCATGAGTGTATATACATGATTTAAAATATTTGCATGTTTTGACTGCCAGTTCGATGGACAGAAATTGGGTCTCAATAGTGCATATAGTGATCTGATTAATTCTGCATAGTTTGGTACATATGTTTGCTCATAATTTAACAATCCTAGCATAGCCTGTAGTTGCTTCAAGCTAAGGGGACTCTGCAAGTTTGCACATTTCTCTAAGAAATTGGACGAAAGCCCTCTTCCTTGATCAGTAAGTTAAAACCTAAAAATGTAACCTCTCTGTGTGCTATTAAGGACGTCTTAAAATTAAATATGTATCCCTTGGATGCTAGAGTATGCACTATCTGATCTACTCTCTCAACATGCTCTTCCGGACATTATACGTCATCAACATATTGCCAGCAATTTGCTATCTCTGCTAAAAGACTTTGTATCCTACTGTTAAATATTCCTGGACTGTTCTTGTACCCTTGCATTGGCCGGGTTATCTGAAAATGCTTTCCACGATGTGTAAAAGCTGTGTACTTTTAGCTCTGAGGTGCTAATAGTTGTGCAAAGAATCAATTTCCTAAATCAAGCACTGTTTTATACTTCTCAGGATATTGTTTCAATAGGCCATAACTGTGAAGGTTCTGTACTGCATCAGTGCGTGAATGCGCATTCAATTCTCTATAGTCCAATACAAGACAGTAAGTGTAATCTGGCTTAATCACGAGAAGCACCGGAGTATTGTAGGGACTTGTTTGTTCAATTATAACCCCCTGACCCACAAGTTGAGATATGGTTTTCTGAATATGTGGGACAGCAGGCAGTGGAGTGGGATATTGCCTCTGAGGCTTGGGCTCTGAATGTATGGGAATGGTATGAGATGGACACTCAATGTCATACCCTACATGGTTCGTATACAGTTGCACTGCCTCCTTCACTGCCCATGAGGCTGCATATTGCTTTGCTACATCCCTATCTACTTCTCCTGAAAAGGCTGGTCCAATTACTTCCTCACCTCGAGGAGCCTCCCTAACATAGGGTGGTGGCCAATCCTGTGGTGCCAGATGACCCCCTTTTCTTATATGTAGATTGTTCCAGAACAATGCTTCAATTTCTTTAGGTTGTTCACCTTCCAATTAGATTGTCACTAGATAGACTTAATTGACCTCTAGTACTTGTCCTGTTGGTGTAGTCATTTCAGTTTGCTTGTGAGTCTCAATATAAGTCAATACATCTCTATGGATGGTCTTTATAATGGAAATCTCTGAGCCGGAGTCCAATAGGACTTCAATCCTGTCAGTTACCCTCTTTGTTTCTGGTACTATCCTGTGTGTCTGTGGTTTTTCCTTCACTGACTCTTAACGCTGCAACCTGCTTCTTTTCTTTCTTGTCAGCCCTTTGGTCTTTCTTGGGTTGCAAGGCTTGCGATTTCTCTGTGGATGAGATGAACTAGCATCACTAACCCCATACCTTTGAGGTGGCATTAGCTTTGTCCTTTCTCTAAAGTCGTAGCTATCCTGACGATTACTGTAATACTTATTTCTTCCCCAAGGCGTTTGATACCTGGGTGTCTCCTGATGGGATTGATTACCATCACCATCCGAAGATCTTCTCCTGTTGTCTCCCCTTTCCTCTTCTACTGGTCTTAGGTTAGATCTATATTTCCCTTTCTTTGGAGGAAGTGAGTTTCTTCTACGCTCTCCATCAGATCTACCTCTGGGGATATTTCCTTTTTCAGGCTGTGTATCTCTAGTTTTACACCTTGCCTTGGTTTCCTTCCCAGGTGGTCTCTGCCTATTGACCTGTATACAGCAGTCACTATGTACCCAAAGCGTTGCTGTTTTTGCTGAAGGGTGAGCTGGGCAAGCCTATTATTAATTTCTTTTAAACATTTTTTTATTTTTTATTGTGTTACAACCAAAGATTATGGTTTTTCACAAATACAATTCAAAACCTTCAATTTCGATTAATTCACTTAATTACATCTTACAAAATGTTCATTTAAAATTCATTAAAACTTTTCAGCTTCAATCCAAATATCCCAAAAGCGGATTAACAAAATTCAGGTGAGAGAAACCCCATCTGCTGGAAGGCTATTAAAACATTGATCGTCATAGCTATTTCATGACCAGCGATCATTCTTTCCCAAAACATCAATGAGGAGAACCGATCAGTTGAAGCTATGAAATGCCCAAGGTATTTTTGTCTGGCTTCCCAAGTCCCTGAGCAGTATCTTAAGAGGTGCTCAACAGTCTGTTTCTTTGGGTCCGTACATTCCAGACAAAGAGATTTTAATGTATTGTTAGACCCTCTGCGGGTGAGAACTGATCCTGTTTCTACCAAATTGCGTCGAACTCTCAAGAAGTTCTGCCTCATCTTGGCAACTGGGAATTTCTGCAAGTATTTTGGCAGGTAGCCCATCCTCTTGTCGTGAATGGAAAAGGAGGCTACAACAGTTGAGGTCCTCATTTGATCAATAGTCCCAATCCAATCAGTTATTAACAGGGCTTTTTTTGTCTTCATAGGATTGGCGACTATTGTATCTTCATCACTGCCACAAAGGATAAGGATTTCCAAAGCCTTCCTCTTTAGATCTTGCAAAACCAAAGAATGTTTCGCTTTGAGGTGTAAAGAAAGGTCTTCATACAGTGTGTTACCTGGGGGATCAATCATTAGTCTGTAAAGAGACAGGAGCTTCCAGTCCACTTGCGACTTTAAAGATCGCAAACCAAGCTCATATCTCAGGGTCACTACCTGTAGACAATTTGGAAGACCTAGGGCTCTCTTCCAAGTCTTGCCCTCGAATTTCTGCCAGTCGAATGCTCAGATCAGGGGTTTAGCCTCCAGGCCATAAAGAATTACAGGAATTATTTTCTGCCATGTAGAACCTAACCGCTGGCAGGAGGGAGAATTTACAGTATTGACCCACAATCTTTTGGAGCTGTGATAGTTAACTGCATGCTCTTGTAGAAAAGGTCAGAAAAGATTTGGCCCGCCTTGGGATGGCATACAGGGTATACCCCAAATAGATGGCTGATTCTCCTCTAAGTAAGGGCATTATTATTCCCTCTACTATCTGGTAGTTGCCTCCTGAAATTGCCAGTCCTAGGTTCATGGCTGCTGCCACTCCTTGTGAGTTTATACTGAAGGATATTATAGTGTTCAGGGCCGTTATGGATGGAGAACCAATCAGCTGTATGTATAGCCAGCTGTAGACTGACATCCAGCTTTCACAGCTTTTTAACAGATGGGTAGAACCTGCTGGGAATACCATTGCTAGAGTCCTCTGCCTCTGCAGGGCTATAACCTGCGGAAATGCAGCGTGTAGTTGCCCTATTTTTTCTGAATACCATTTGGGTAAATCCCCCACTTCTCTAGGGACCTGTTTTAGAAAGGGTTCTAGTGTCTGAAATTGTATTCCTCCCCCATCAGGTGGCTGGCCCCTGGAGGTTGTGCACCCATTGGTATTTTCCTGGCATATTCCATTGCAAGATTACTTACATTTTCAAAATGTGTGGCCAGCAGTCTTTACTGATCTTGGTCATATGTTCCCTCTCTGTTTGAGTCAAACGTAGCCAGTTGCTGGCGTGTTAACCCTGCATGTAACAGCCAACCGTGTCTGGCTAAAGTGTCTGGAAACTGCAAATAGCCTCCAAACCAATTGAGATTGTCTATGTGCTGCAAGTCTAGTTCCGAAAATACGTAAGGCCTATACTGTATCGTGGCCAAGTTCTTGTGCATTCTCAATTTATCAAATATATTTCCCACTATTCTAGCACCAGGTGTTTTCATATAAGTAAAAGGGTTTCTCCTGGCAATCCTCCTGGTTGTCCTACTACCACTGTAAAATGTTGATCAACTGCTCTTACTCCACCTTCATCGATCCAGCAATTCACAGCTGCCCGGCAGACAGGTGGCATGGCAACATCTATATAGGCAGCCATTGCTTCAGTATTTAAATCTTTCTAATGTCTTTTAGTAGATCCCCTTTTTCACTGTTAAGCTTAACAACCCTTTTGTAGCCTCTTCGGTCTCCAAAAAGGAGTTATTACTTTTATATATTATCCCTTGAGCTCTAAGGGTTAATTTTGACCTTTAACCTAAGGTCCCTTCGTGGTCGCCACTTGTGTCATGGTCATCGGGCCATGAACGCAAACATTAAATGGCCACATACACAGGGGGCTCGGATGGACACAGTAAGCAAGAACATTTATTTGGGACAAGAGTGCTTTTTTATGGACATAGCACCTAATTTTGGGTGCAAAGTGCATTTAACATGGGAACTTCCATTCACTAAAGCAGCCCCAGGTGTACTCTTGGGTGTGGCTGCTGCTGTTGGGTTGCCTTGTATGTGCTGACTCTCTAGGAGTGGCAAGGTTTGGCAGGTAAGCCAGACCGAGTGGGCGTGCCCACGATCGCGGCTATATAAGCTGCTCCGATCCCCGAGGCGGACGTTTGTGTTATTCTGCACTTCCATGCAGCGTAACGCTCACCGCCGCCTAGGATCAGACTTACCTTTGGAAATCCTGCTTCCTGCCATCATACTGCTCTCACCTGTGCGTGTCTTCGTTGATCCTGGCATTCATCTTCAAATCTTCTGGAACACTGACATCTTCATCTTGGCACTGCAGCTCATCTTCAAATCTTCCGGAAACGCTGAAATCTTCATCTTGGCACCACAGCACGACACGCTCTGTCCGCGACAGCAGCACCTGCAAGGAAAAATGAAAGACAAGGTTAGACACTTAAAAGACATTCAGTTTAAAGTCGCGCTACCACCAAACCTCACGCTTTTCCATAAACCATCACTTACCTGCTGTTGAACATTGCGGATTCATCCATATTCCACCCGGCCGCGCCCCACAGCTGCTTTTGGGCCACATTTCCACCTATTGGGAAAAAAACAGAAGAGAAGCATTATTCAGGAATTGACACCAATATTGGGAGCAATAATACAAAGACATTAAAACGAGAAGAGACAAAGAGAAAACAGAAAGGGAAAGAGATGAGACATTGAGAGACATTTAGTACCAACCAGGAGAAGCATAGTCGCAACTGGACTGGACTATTACTTACCGGGGATCAGTGAAGGAACTGCCAGAAGTAGCAGGACGGAGAGCTTATCAATAATTAACAGATGAGCCTTACATGTTCACACAAACCACACCTTGGGGAGAAGGGTTTGAGAGGTACAATAGTCACAGATCAGCGCACTCACGTTCTCTCATATCCACGCAGGAGCAGTGTCACGAATTGCCGCCGCTCACAGCTTGTCTGCAGAGGGAGAGGCCTGACGGGGGTGATCTAATTCCTGGGAGGGCTGCAACCGTGCCCCAATGCCTCCGCAGAGACCAGGTGAGCGTAACAACTTGTCACATTTTCACACTCCTATGGTCGTGAATATAGAGCCCCACCCTACCCCTGTAGTCTCAGGGGAGAGCTGAGAATGATACCATAGTTCTAGGATAGCCTGCTTATTGGAAATCTGCTTAAAACTGCGATGAGCTGTTCCTCACAGAGCACCGCATAAGTAGGCTACACAGGAATTATATGGGCACTTAGGTTCAAAGGATAGCATAATCATATTATACGCTTAGACTCGCTCATGGCTTATTTTCGCAGGTTATTTATTGTTCTATATAAGAAGTGAATCATCATTAATAAAAACGATACAGAAATATGCTAAAAGTGTTATCCGAACTAATATCGTAGTATATAATCCCAACATGCCTAGTTTTGTATTTCATTTCTTAGCTACAATCACAGTGCTTAGCATAATTGCATAAGGTAAAAACATCTCCATCCTAACCACTTACATCTAAGCGCTAGGCTTTGGCTTGAACTCTGTCCAGTTAATCGCACTGCTGTGAACCACTTGCTTGCCTGTCATCTCCAGTCCCTCTGCGTCTTAGCTTTCTAGCGAGAGCACGGCTTATTTATAGTCTCTGCGCAGCTCGCTGGATGATTCACCCTTCTTGGGCGGTAGCCAATTTTGTCAAGAAGCCCTGGCTGGGTTCGGGCCAACTTTGACAATGTGTCCGTCCTGGCTGTAAGCCAGCCAGGTTTACTTAGATGTTCACAAATAGCCCCTGCATTTAACCATGTTAAATAAGGTGCTCGAAAGTAAACTTTGTACAGCAATGCCTTGGAAGCAGGGCCCCATATATAGGAACCAGATGCAGAAGCTCCATATTATGTAACCAGCCTAAAGCGGAAATGCCATATACGCATATATCCTCCTAAAGCGCCGGAAACAAAGCGGAAACGCCATAGAAGCATGTCTGTAGCCACTAATCAGGACATATTTTCGATATGTGCCCGAGGCGGAATCACCATATATGAAACCACTTAATAGCATAGGCTGTGGCTCAGCTGGACATACGCTTGAAAGACAGCACTTTCTCATATTTCTCGCATATACATATTTCAAGGCATAACAAACTGTCAATGCTTATAAAAAGTGCTGGAATACACATCAGGAGCTGTAGGATTTGTTTTGGACATGAGGAATTGTACAATGCTCTTGTGACCTGATGAGCTGCAGGATGTTAGCTAACCACCTGTGCAGCTGCTTGCAGAGTGTTTCTATTTAAACAGAGACACTCATCTTGTTAGGATACACACAATGTTCTCCAGATGTAAATCTTTCATAGATTCATGTGCTTGAATAATCCACATCATGAATCCTATGTACATAATAAAGTCCTAATAATACGTTAAAGACTTCATCTTGTAGCCTATCTGCCTTTTGTTGTTCCTTTGCCCCAGTACTATTGAGTAGTAGAGGCTTAGGCATCACACCTGGGATTCAGTTACCGTTTTCTTATTTTTTTTTTTACTGTATGTTTTGTGCATGGAAGCCAACCACAGCTCTTTTGGGCTTTTCTTCTTTATATCCCAGACAGCAGAAAGATTTTGGGCATTTATTTTTTCAGACAGTGGCTGCTCTTTTCCTATGAGGACACTGTTTGTTCTCGAGACTCCCTCTATGCCAGTCCCCGAGCCTGCCAGGTGCACTATATAATAATAGAGTAGTATTGTTCACAAATGTAGCTAATTGGTTGTTCGGCCTTGGTTCCTTGGATACAATGACCCCAGCAGAACCCACGTGTTGGAAGACAGACGGATTGGGCTGGGACCAATGGCCTGGCATCCCCTATGGAGCAGGCTGACCACTGTATACAATGACGTCACCTATGAATCTGTGTCTCCTTATAAGCTTCTCTGTGTGCACTTTTTGGGCAGAACGTTCTCATGCAGCAGAGTTCTTTACTGCTGTTTTTCTGTTTCTGGAAATAAACGCATCCTGGGTCTTTTTCCCTAGCGTGTTGTATTTTTTCTGGTGTGAGAGTAAATGGGCGTGACTTCAATTCCTCACCCTGCAATAGTTTCACAGTCAAAAATGCATGGCACAATTCCACCATTATCTAGATAGATACCCTCTCTAATCAGTGCAGGTTTCATGCTTTCAACATGATTTAGGATGTTCCTGATATCATACCCTTTGATGTTTTTCCCTTCAGAGTTCCACATCGAAGCCCCAACAGTACTGGGGGAGAGATTCTCCTCCCTTGACAATGTAACCTTGCTCTGGAAGATATCAAAACCATCCTCACACCCCAGGATGTTGAAACCATCCTTCCTTGCATCCAAAGGGTAACTGATGGCGCAGGTGGGACTAATAGTAGTCCCAAGTAGTACACCATTAGATACAGATCAGGCTCTTTGTTCTGAGACGCTGGATCCGTCTTGTATGCCATCAGCTAAACATGAGACATCAGGAAGAGGTTGCATGGAATCTTGGTACTTTCAATTTACGTATCTGCTCACTATTGCCTCACATGCTATTCTTTGAGCTGTTATGAGCTGACAGGTCAGGGTGAAGGGCCATGACAAGGCGTGCTTATCTTAAAAAGAGAAAACACGGAATGTAAAAGTAGTCGTATTACGTGTGTCCTAGATTTCAGCAGTAATATGTTATGTTATCTGCCTTCCCTGTGCCTGCTTTGCCGCAGACCGGCTGGTTGCTGAAGCACCTAACGAACCAATAAGAGGCCCAGGAAAGCTGGGGAATGTAGTTTTTAGTTGCGCACACAGCACGGTTTTTAAAAGATCAACCGTTTCTTTCCCACAGCTATTCCCTCCAACCCAATGCAACTTTCCTGCATGTTAGTCACAGATCAGTGCACAATTACAATTCTAACTCCAATCAGCTAGCAATGATGTTTCGTAAACAAGTAATTCCCCAACACATGCAATCTAAATTACAAGGTTAAATACAAATGTCAGTCAATGGGCAGGAAATGCACCTTCCCAATGTGGTATCTGGCAGACTGTGGAATCTGTGCCTGGTGGCATCCCTTTAATGAAGAATTTCACTCCTTTTGTTCACCTGCTGATCATTCTCTTCGTTCTAATGACCTCTTTGTTCTTGTGGCTTTGGTACTAGGGTTGTCTCTGATTTTGCTGCCACCGGATGAGATAACTAGTCCAGGATGTCCCTACCTCCTGGTCCTGAAATTCCAGTTGGTCCCTTTGACTCTGACTAGAGGATCTATTGTGAGCATTGTGTCTTCACCTGTTTGCTCTGAAACTTTTCTTCCCCTGCAGAAGGGCCCGGTTTATTGTGACTTTTTCGAATATTCACTTTGCTTTGTGTACTGAACTGCTGACTCTTTGCCCGAACTTTGTTCTTACGGACAGACTCTCAAACCTGGAAACTTGTGGGCATATGTGGCGCACCATGTCACACCCAGTAGCTGCAGTCTTCTTCATACAACTCACTGTGAACGCTGCTTTCAAACCACGTGTCATGAGTACGATGGCTCAACCACTCATCCCTGGAATTACAGTGAGAACACTTTTCTGCACCTCACTTGGCAATATTCAATTGCAGACAGAGGGCCCCACAGCAGCGACACCCAGCGCCAGTCCCATTGATTGTGTTCGGTGTCTCAGCGCCTTTGACTATCTACTCCTGGCCTCCAGCATCCAGGTGTCAATTCCTTGTGGCAGGGTGCAAATGTCGTAAATAAGGGTGATCTCAGTGATGGAATTCTGTCAGATGCTACTCGGCTAGGTCAGCCACTATGGAGTTTGAATGTCTGGGAGTAGCAATGTTCGGCCTGATATCGGTTCTTCCGCGGGGGGTATTTTACAGTGAGCCTCAAGCGTTGTTGCACGTTCTTCCCTGGGCCTGAGTGGGGACTATTACTGAAATAGTCTTGATTCCCCTCCCTTGGAGGGAGATGGGGCCGTGGCACGTTTCCCTGCAGAGAGTCCCAGTCTGGTGTGGAAGGCAGAATCTCCCCAGGCCCCGGCAGCGTACCCTCTGTGGCAGTAACCTTCTGTTGTCTATCTATTGCTTTTACTGTCCTGTTAGTGTGTTGAGCAAGGAGGGGAGGGTCTGCTCCTCACCTTGTGTCAGCAGTTCCTCCGGGCATGTGTGTTCAAGAGCCGGGTTCCGGCGAGCGTCCTTGCTCCCGCTGGGCACCCCGCCATCTCTGCTGAGGTCTGCCTGTTACCCGGAATACATGAAAAGGAGACCGGTCTCACCCTGGTTTGCCTTTATCCCGGCTGTATATGCCTGCCGGCAGGGCTCCAGTAGCTGTTCTCGGTTTCAGCGGGATGCAACGCTGTCTAACCGCAGCCCGCCGCGTATAGTGTTGCCCTGCATTGCGACATATGGGGGAGGCAAAAGGGTGTTGAGGCTCCCCGCAGTATGGTGGTGTTCCTCAGGTCCGGATCTTCGCCGGGCGCAAAGAGAATTGCGGCCCAAAATGGCGCTGGTTGCCGCACCGGGGCAGGGGTCAGTTTTCAGAGTTTCAGGGTCTGATTTCCGAAAGAGCCCGGGGTGGATGATAGCCACACTCTTCCAATGACCAGGAATGCTTGTCATCTGTAATCCGCACACCAAGGAACCAGGATTTAACAGCAGGATTTAGGCGGCTGCATTGGAGCGAGAGAAGCTCATGTTTGCATCAGCCAGCTGCACAACAGCGCTCGGCTTCAGCACTCTCTTTATGTATTGACCTTCTGGCTCTTATGCTCTTGGATTTGGATTCTGGAACGTTCACTTACATGAATTTAGCGACTGGTGAAAGGATCTTGAATATTGGATTTCCTTCTTCATGGATCATGTACAATATTTCCACTCCCTTTGTTTTGCACCCTCGTGCCACCCAGGTCTGCGTCTTGGCAACCACTGACATTCAGTATTCTGGCCTACGGACTACAAGCTTGGTGGTAGGAGACACCCTTGAGGTTCTTCGCTTCAGTTCATTTTACAACAGGTAGCATCTCAGATCTGGTGGAAATAGTGAGGGGTGGTGGAACAGGTACACAATTCAAATTTACTGTTTTGTGCTTACTTTTCCATCTCTGTCGCCTGCACAGACCAGGCAGTATCTTCTCGCCTTTCTGTCTGTCTTTCTTGCCCCGTGTGTACAAGCAAAGTACGAGGGCAATTACCTCAAGAGGAAAGTCACCCTATGAGATCCTAGTCTTATTAGAGCAATTGCTTTCATGCCAGTAAACCCCATCTGGGAATGAAAACCACCACAGCGTCCAGAACTTCTGGATTAGGTAACCAACCGGAGATCGAGGCAGACATCTTTTCAATTAAAGGAGACAGAAGGTATGGCAAACCCAGAGGTTAAATCATGTGGAAGATGGGCACAGATCCAAAAATCAGAGACATTGAATATAAACAAATATTGCCAAGTGAGGTGCAGAAAACTATTCTCACTGTAATTCCAGGGATGAGTGGTTGAGCGTCGTACTCGTGGCACGTGGTTTGAAAGCAGCATTCACTGTGAGTTTGATGAAAAAGACTGCAGATATTGGGTGTGACATGGTGCGGCACATATGCGCACAAGTTTCCAGGTAAGTGAATATTCGAAAAAGTCACAATAAACCGGTCTCTTCTGCAGGGGAAGAAAAGTTCACATTTCAGAGCAAACAGGGGAAGATCGCCAGAATAGAGACAGTCATCACAATAATCACCAGACTCCTTAACTTTCGGGACAGGGACATCATACTTCATATGGCCCGGGACACTAGCCCCATCACCTACAACGGCTACAACATCAGATTTTATCCCGACTACACCAGGAAGGTCCAGAAGACTCGTCAGTCTTTTGACTTGGTGAAAAAGAAGTTAGTCACTGTCGGTAAAATACGCCTTGTTTTTCCCAGCACAGCTGAAGGTGCACCATGAGGGTGTCACCCACTTGTCCTACACGCCGAAAGAAGCATGGGAATGGCTTGAAACTTAGATTCTCAATAGACCCACACCACCACGAACATCGGAAAGGTGACCAGGACAGAAACTAGGAGGCAACCAATCCCCGATCCCGTTTGACTCACAAGACGTGGAGGAATCTACGCCTGCAAAGACCGGGAGGGACAGGGATGAAAATGGATGACCAACAACGGTCACTCAGGATTCCTGAATAGATGGGAGTTGGACGGGGAACTCAACATTGCCGTCCGCTGACTACTAATGTGTGACTCATATCAGCGGCAACGGCAGACACCCAGCAGATGCGTTATCTAGTTGTTTGGCGCCAGGATGGCACAAAGTTCGGTTTAAATGGTGCTTTAGGTTGGAGCGGTGGGGGGGAGTACAGGGAGGGATGTGAGCATTATTCTCTTATGCAACAGACCATGATTGGGGTGAAGTTACAGGGGCGTGGGGGGGTGTTTGGCTATTTTTTCTCATAGTTTGGTTTGGTTGGTCGCACAGCTTGGCGGGGAGGTGGGGCGCGGGGTGCTGCCAGGCAGTACACCAGCAGGCAGTGGGTGAACGGTTAGGCCCAACAACCCAGGGATCTGAGAGATAGACACTGACCCACACGGCACATGGGAAACCCCTGGGGAGGGGGAAACGGGGGGAAGAGGGACCAGCCCCACTTTCCCAAGACATCTCTCCGGACGCCAATGGCACATGACGGACAATTAACCCTGTTGACATGGAATGTCAACAGATTAGGCTCCAAAATAACACCGTAGATCCCTTACTGCTATGTATCAAAATCAACATGATTAAATTGTTCAAAAAAGTACCAAACTCTGGTATCATGCATTTTTATGAAATTCTCTGAAAACAAAAAGGGCAAATTTCTAGAAAGTTATTTGAAATGTTTATTATTTAGACAAAGAAAATCCTGATGAGCATAAAGGTTGTAATAACAAAGAAGTATAACAGAAATTGTTAAAACACTTACAGTTGTAATTCACAATTTTGTTTAAAGAACAGAAAACAATCAATTATTCTTTTTTTGAGAAGCAGAAAAAAATATTTTTTAAAATAGGTTCTTCTTTGTTGTAAAGTCACAAAGAAGAAATAAAAAAGGAATGGAGTACTAGTGGAGAGAAGATATATGGACGGTTCTTAAGGTAAAAAGTTCTTCCTTCTCTACACAGAACAACCGTATCCTCTCAAACTCTAACTCCAATATTCCTAATGACAGGTCTGCCTACGTGTAGGTGTCAAAAAAATATTTCAAGAAAAATCAAGGTTGACATCATCACAACAACGTTTCGGCTGAAATGCCGCCTGTCTGGCCATAGTTTCTTTACATAGTTGAAAGTTGCCTTCCTCAGGGCGAAAGAACCTCACAACAGTTTAACCCTGTGGGGAAGCAGACATGAAAGAAAATGGAATTAAATTTAAAAGCATAATGGGAGCGAACTCCAAAATTTGAGTAAAGTTGCCCTTGTTGTTTAAAAGAGAATAAATTAGGAAATCAATTACCTCAATTTTGTAGGCTGTGGATAAGTTAGAAATACAGGCGTGAAAACGGGCTCAGGGGCCCACAACAGTAATGCCTGAAGAGCGGAACCAACAGGGCCCTTGGTGTAACTGCATCGAGTCAGGACTCACATTGGAAAAAAAACAACTGAAATGGAAGGGGGAACTTATCAGAATAAAAGTGAAGAAAAGTACAAATAGAGGTTATCCAAATGGGGAGAGGAGTGTAGAGGTATGTACTCACATGTGGATTAAATCCTGTAACTAGATAGCATGCACAGTTGAAAGGTGCAGTCTGTGGAGTATATAGTGCGGAGAGCACATGCGTCGGGTAGCCTAGTGTGGTCCCATATCACTGGCATAAAAGGTGTACAGCCTCTGAAAAATAGAAAATGATGACTAGTGTTAGAAGAATGGACAGATATATACTGTAAACACTAAACTGTGTTTAAGAAAGAACCCACGAGAAATCGTGTTAGAAGAATGGACGGATATATGCAGTAAACACTAAACTGTGTTTAAGAAAGAACCCACGAGAAAATCGCGTCTTACCTATAACGACTTGACCAAAGTATAATGCAGATGTACGAGGGGAACAGCCTTTCTTGAAACCCTCTCGCAACACTCTGCAAAGCGAGCACGAATGTTCATATAGCCTAAAGAGGGCAGGAGGCCTAACTCGCCATTTCATTGGGCCTAAAAACAAGATGTGTGGATAGGCTGAGAGCTGCCCCACCTGCATGTCACTCACTTGGGTAGATACAAAAGGGCGCCATGACAGCGGCCTCTGTAACGTCAACTGAGAGAAGCTGCCGCGCCGGAAAGCAGACAGAAGCCTGCGGAGAAGCGTCCGGCTGGGGAGCAGAACACATGCTGCTGGAAGGAGGCAGCCGCCCGCAAGGCAAAACCCAGGTGTGGGATGGAAGCCAAAACATGTTAAATTGGACTGAAATCCTCATTAAGTCCATTAATGTGAGTGGATAAACGATGGATCCATCGAGCCTCCTTCTGTAGGAGGCAGTGGGTTATGTTGGGCGTATTTTTGACCACATCCAGAATCCACCATAATATGTCATTAGCAGAGTGCTGTAGCTCAATGTAGTGACTTACTAGGGGTGCGGTAAGTGTTTTACACCTGATTCTAGATCGATGTTCTGATATTCTAATATGTACCGGTCGTGAAGTTTGACCAACATACCGAAGGCCACACGGGCATTGGATGCAGTATACCACATGTGCGGTTTTGCAGTTTGTCATAGTGGTAAATGTCCATGTTTTTGGCCCAATTTTGAACTCCTTCATTTTCCTGGTGAATTGACAGACAGAGCAAGATCCACAAGGGAAATGCCCTGTGGTGGTCCTCAGGTCCCACAGTCCTATTCTGGGGGCGGCTTTCTTAAGGGAAGAGTGCACAAGTTTGTCACGAATATTGCTGCCCCTCTTGAAAGCAAAGCGGGGAGGAGGTGTGTCTGGCAGATTTATTTTGACAATGGGCCAGTATTTCGAGATGAGTTTTTTAATCTCGAAGGTCTGAGGCCCATGGGTCAATACACATGTCATCTGTGAATTGTTCTTATCCAGTACTGAATTGGAATTTTGTTTGGGCGTGAGCAAATTGTCACGGTCAGTAAACCGAGCCCTTTTGTACGCTTGTGTGATCAATCGTTTAGGATAACCTCTGTCTCTAAGGCGACTACTAAGCTTATCTGCTTGTTCATAATAATCAAATAACTCGGAACAGTTTCGCCGGATCCGGAGAAACTGGCCATAGGGTAGATTATCCCTAATATGCCGAGGGTGATTGCTGGAGTAATGTAGGAGAGTATTACGGGCTGTGGTTTTACGGAAAAGCGAACACTTCAATTTTCCAAAATCATCTTTAATTATTCAGTCTAGAAAAGGGATCTGAATATTGCTAGACTCCATGGTGAACTTGATATTAGGATCAACGTTATTCAACCAATCAAAGAAGAGTATTAGCTCGGCTTTGGTGCCTGTCCAAATAAATATGATGTCATCGATATATCTCTTCCATTTGGTTATAGAATAGCGGAAGGGATTGGTGGAAGATAGAATTAGATGCTGGAGCCTAACAGATTAGGCTCCAGCATCAAACGTAGACTGGTGATCCAGTTCCTCAACAGACATCGCCCTCCCAACAGAGACACCCCTGGTCGGCACAGAGTGCAGGTTTTTTAAAAGATCCAACTATGCACTGGCTTATCATGTGGGATTCTCTTGCGGGCCAAGGGGGACGATGATTCTAATACACAAGAGGGTCCCATTTCAAGTGAGGGAGGTCCAGGGGGATCCAAGAGGACGATTTGTTGTGATAACTGGGGAAATATGGGGCAACACCTGAGGCATTGTGGTAGTATACACACCCCCACCACTCACGCTCGAGCTCCTGAACGACCTCCAAGCAGCAATGCTTGACAAGCAAGCAGACTCGCAGGTGCTTGGTGGGGACTTTAATGGGGTAATGGAGGTGGATAGGGACAGATCTCATAAGGGCAATAGAAACCCTGATCTCCTGACTAAACTGAATTCCTTTGTGACGGCACTGGGACTGGTGGATGCATAGAGGATACTACATGCGACAGAATCTGGGTTCTCGGTTTTTTCTAACGCACATAAGTCCCTGTCCGGATAGACTACTTCTTCGTCCCACACAACATGGCACATAAACTGGTGTCTGCAAAGTATCTTGCCTGGGGCATCTCGGACCACGCCCCCTTCCCCAAAGTGTTAAAGAAATGGGCGAACCAAACCTAATACCACCTGGCACCTCAACACATACTAACTCGGCATCCCTGAGGTAATGGAAGGGCTTCCCCAAAAAACTGTGGAATATTTCTACCTAAATGAGGGCTCTGTCGACAGCCGATCACGCTATGGGAAAAAAACATATGCAAATCAGTCTTGGTCCCACCCCCAAAGGGGTAATCCAGCCTGAACTGCTAGGTCACATCCCTTTTGCACGAGATCACAAGCATCCCCAGACATGTTTGAGCCTTGTTGGGCATCAACAGTGAGGAGTAGCTTGGGTCTCTAGGCCCAGCAGGCAAGGGACCCACATCTGGGCATACCCTCCCCACTCGGGGTGACAATCGCAAAACAAAAGAGTTGATGGCTGGAAGGTGGGACCAAGACTGATTTGCATATGGTTTTTCCTCTTTTGTAATGGCTTGGCAGGAGAAGACCGATGGTCTGGAGGGTTGCCCAGAGCAATACCAGAGGTCAAGATGTATTCTAAACCTTCCAGCCATCATCTCTTTTGTTTTGCTATTGTCACCCCGAGTGGGAAGGGCCTAACACGGGGGACAATAGTAAATGCAGTAACAGTAGATGTAATAGCAGTGCCTAGATTTGGGACACCTGGACAGGACTAAGTACAATAGCAGTACTAACAGTAACATAAAGGCACGTAGTAATCAGAAAGAGTAATTATTATTATTATTATTTTAAATTCCTGGATATTGCTGGAGGTCACAGTCAGGCCAATTTTGATAAGCGGCTCGTTGCCTGGAACAGTCAGGCAAGATGTGAGAGGCTGCTATCTGGCACCTCTGACTGGGGTACAGACTACTGAAAGCAATATTTGGCTTAGGGCCATCTGAGAACAATATGGGCCTCATTAGGAGATTCGCTGTAAACACAGTCATTACCAGCATGGTGGTACTAGCGCGTCCGTGTTTCCTCGACACTGCAAATAGCGGCTGATTACGAGAGCATGTGCATGCGCGTACCTCCATGCCGGTAATGGCTGCACTGCCATGCTGTTAAAGAACCCCCGACAGCGGCATCACGAAACCCGCTGATACCTCCTCCACTCAGGAGCAACCGCTAAATAACGGACCCGGCAATACCATCATGTTAATACTGGGTCTGTAATACTGGACCCGGAAGTAAAGTCATCGCGCCGGAACGGGAAATGCGCCGGCAGCCATCTTTAAAAAACACAATCCATCGCAATCCTCCGAACACAGTACTGGAACCGAGTCGAGAGCTACCAGGAAATCCACCCCCCGCCTGCGCAAGAAGAGGTTTTCTGATGATGAGCTAAACATGTTGGCCGACACTTTGGTTGACCACGCTGATGAAGTGTTTGCAACAGACCTAAGGCGTCCAGGTCAACTGCGCAAAAAATAAATCTGGGAGGAGGTGGCGAGGAACCTGGGAGGAGGTTGGCACCACCACTCGCACTGTGAAGAATGTGAAGAAAAGGTGGGACGACCTACGTCTCTGCTTCCGAAACATCATGTCAGCCAACCACAGGGAGGGCCTGGCAACAGGCGGCGGGGACCAGTCTCCCACAAAACTGACAAGGTGGGAGGAGACTTGCAGCAGCACCATTAGCATGGAGTCAATCGAGGGATTTGGAGACGTGGAGTTTGGAGTGCCGTCATCGGCATATGGGGGTGAGGGTCCCCACAAACCACAGATAACCAAAGCATGACTTAGCCCAACTAATGTGATAGTGAAGTAACGCAATGCATGGCCCATCATACACACATTTACATATCCATGTCCAGGTGGTTCACCCCAAACACTGGCACATTGCAATGCATGCTGCATACCAAACCCATAACCAATAGACACCCAACACACAGCAAAACAGCACATGTCACACATCACGCAAACCGCAATACAACGGTAGGCCACACAGCACACACCAGTGCAAAAATGTGAGTACCCAACGTATGCCTATATGGCCCCCCTATTGCAAGCATCCTGTCCGACACACCTACAAGTATGCAATGCATCTAATGGGAACAACTGAACAACACCAATGTATGCATCATGCACGTACCACCATCACTGATGACCTGCCTCTCTTGGTCTCCCACAGGCAAGGATGGTGACAGTGATGGCCAGGAGGCTGCAGCACAGGCCACAACACCCTCCAAGGGATTCAGGCCCAGCCAAGAAGGCACCAGACCATCAACCTCTAGGGCAAAATCAATGCCCAGACTGCTACATAGAGAAGCATCACCAATATAGGGCAGGCCACTGGAGAGGCAAACACCATCCGAGACACCACCTGATGACACAGCTACATTGGACTTGTCCACTGTGGTGGAAGCAGAGGCGGATGGGACACAGTCTGCTGCCACCAGCTCAATCGGGGAGGTAGGTGCCTCAGCCCCCCATAGCGATGCAGAGGCAGAGGGCCACGTTGGAGACCAATCAGACATGGACGGTAACCTCCACGGGGATGGCGCACATACGCCGAGCCCCCAGCACACCACACAGGGCACCCCAGTCAGCACCCATCAACACCAGTCCGGAGTACTGGGGAGTCCACATCTTTGGTCCCCATCAGAGGACAGCCCTGCATTGGGCCGCCCTGCAAGTGCCCCATCCACCTCCACAGCCACCGGTGACATGGAGGCCCGCATGACAAGGATGGAGGGCCCAAATCATTGAGCTGGTCAGGCAGTACGTCGCGGACAGAGAATTGACCCGCCGCGTAATCTGTGAGACCGATGCTGCACACATTGTGGCCATGAACAAAAACACGATGGTGATACATGAGTCTAGCAGCAGTGACCCAGGTCCTGGGCAGGATTGCCCATCACTTGCAGCAGCAGCGACCTGCACCGACAGATGCACAAGCAGGCACGTCACTTTCATCCAGCACATCTGCAAGCTCGGCTCAAACTAGCCCTGTGCGGTTGACCAGGCGCAGCGCACGCCACACAGACATGCAGCCCCCAGAACAAAAGAGAGGCCGCCACTGGCAGGGCCACCCTGCATGTGCTGGCTGCATTTTGATGAAAAACATTTATAGCACATCAAGTGTGGGATGTTAATGGGGGAGGTGGTATGGGGTGTTGGGTGTGTTTGGGGGAAGGGGTATGAGATGTTGGGGGTGTTTGGGGAGGGGTATGGGGTATTGGGGTGTTGGGTGTGTGTGAGGTGGAGGGTTCAACCACAATGATGTTTAATTTTCAATACACCCGTTGTGTGCAAAATCATATCCTGATTGGACATTGTTCATTTGTGTGTGTTTATTCAATTTATGACAGTGCACAGTGCCCAACTCCCCACACACCCTGTGTCCATATGCACACAATCCCAGTGTAGTACTAACACAGAACCATCAGCATCCCAGTGTTTCAGAAGAAATCGTCAATCACTGATTGGCGCACAGCACAGCCATCTTGTGCATCTCGACCTGGCAGGGGTGCTGCTTCTCCTCCATCATCATCTTTATCCTCACCCGGTGCATGCAGGTCAATGTCAGGTGGCAGTGGTACGTTTCTCCGGATGCACATGTTGTGCAGCATGGCACAGACCATGGTGATCTTTGCCACCTTCTCAGGCCCGTAAAGGAGTGCTCCACCAGACCTGCTGAGGCAGCGGAACCGTGCCTTCAACAGGCCAAAGGTCTGCTCGATCACAACACGGGTACGGGTATGAGCCCGATTGTAGTCCTCTTTGTGCCTGTTCTGCAGGTTCTGAACAGAGGTAAGGAGCCAAGGCTTCAAGGGATAGCCAGCATCACCTGCATGGGAGCACAATGAGGTATGTGTGAGACAATTTCTGATGTGACACCTGTACTTATCACTCTCATGCCTGTAGCCATTTGGTGTTGACATGCACATGTCCCTGGATGTCTGCACACATGTTCATTTGTCAGAATGTGTTCTATACGATGGTCTGCAGGTGTGGACTGCGTTATCCAGATGATGCAGGGTGTTCACTTGCATGCTGTTGCAGATGTACTGTGGATGCCTACCACTGTATTTGCACTCATATAGGTGATGTATAGTACTCTGTATGTATTCCTGCTAGCAGCATTGGCACAAGTTTCATCATGATTTGTCATTCATCGGTTGGTATTTCCATAATGGCATGCAGCACGACTGTGGTGGAAGGCCAGTGACAATCAGTGTATTCCCTTGGTGGGATGTATTTGTGGGAACTCATGGGTGCATGTCCTGTGTTGTGCTTTGCTGCAGTCATGTTCATTACGCATACTCACTGCATGGTGCTGGATTGTGTTTCAGAGGGTACGCTCAAATGATGTGCAGTCGACGCATTGAGGGATGTGGCCCGCTTGAAAGTCTGGCATATTGCCATTGGTGTGCAGCATTGATCTTTTGTATGACATTGATGTGTCGTGTTCAGGTTGGGATGTTTTGGGCCACAGTGTTTTACTGTATGGGCATTGTCCAGTCACCCCCCCAAATCGCCCAGGTGGAGTGTGCACCCCCCAATCTCACCCAGGTGGAGTATGCATCCACCCCCCAATCTCACCCAGGTGGAGTATGCATCCACCCCCCAATCTCACCCAGGTGGAGTATGCATCCCCCCACCCCAATCTCACCCAGGTGGAGTATGCATCCCCCCCATCTCACCCAGGTGGCGTATGCATCCCCCCCTTCATTACACGGCCATGGGCCTTTTCATGCGACTTACCGAGCAGCCAGCATCGTCGTCCAGCATGTCGCTCCATGTAGCGGGGTAGCAAGGAGTTCCGCAGCACCATTGTATCATGAGTAGATCCGGGAAATCGGGCACAACAATGTGTGATCATCTTGCTGTAGTCACATACCATCTGCACATTGATGGCGTGGTATAGCTTACGATTGCGGTACACCTCCATGGCATGAGGGACCACTAATTCAACATGTGTGCAGTCGAGGGCACCGATGCAATTGGGCATGCCTGCCAGTGCATGGAAGCCAACTTTAGTGTCAAAGAGCTCCTGGCCAGTCCGTGGTAGGGATATGTAGTTGCTTGCGTGGTTCACAAGGGCATCCAGCACTTGATTCAGCATGCGTGAAAAGAAAGGTTGTGATATGCAATGCAGCTGCCCCACTGTGTGCTGGTAGGTGCCTGTGGCCAGGAAGTGGAGCACAGACACTACCCTCAGTAGAGGGGGATGGCAGTGCGGATTTCAATCAGGCTGACAATGTCGTCGTGTATCATGTCCACAATGGTGGTGATGGTGTCCGGGTCAAGGTGGTACAGGGGTTAGGTTGTATGTACTGGCTCTGATGTGAGGGATTGGTGGCTGCCTACGTGGTACCACTGGCTGCACTGGTGGAACTTGCTGGGCCTGTCTCACCCTCCTTCTCCTCCTGCGTCTCCTCTGTGGTGCCTGTTGTTGTTGTTGCTGGTGTAGCAATGTAGGCATGTCCTCCAGCCCCATGATTGCAACAGCAAGTGGGATCATTTTGGTGTGGGAAGGGGTGTGGTGTGTGGGTGTGCTCCTTTTGTGCTGGGACAGACTCCATTGCCTCCCCCTGTGGTGATTGTGTGCACCTGTGGCAGTTGGGAACACAGCAGATTGCTATTTACGGGTGATCTGCAATGCCTGTAATACCGCATCGTGGTGACCCTATTAACCGCCTTCGTGATGCCGGTAGGTGCATGCCCCCGTGACTTGTGATATCCTTCTGTTAGCGGCGTCCCGGTATTGCCACCATGAAGGGCGCGTGTACGCGCGCATGCCAGTACGGAGGGGCACGGTTCAGGCGGTGGCGTTAATGCCGGGTTGTCAACTCGTAATGGCCCGGACCGGTAGTCGATGCCGGTATTATCATTCCGCCTTCATTTTTGGCTTACCGCAAATCTTGTAATGAGGCCCAAAATCTCTGGTTTAGATAGTCCATTTTAGAGCAATATATGGCTAGGAGGTACAGACTAACTAGATGCAGAATATGGCTATTTGGGGCGAATTACATAAGTATTTGGTTGGGGGTCCAATCTAACAGCAATAAGAATCACCATGAGGGGTTACAATGATTTTCAAAGAGTTTTTACTTTTCACAGAAGAGCAGCATGCGCAGGTCTCCTACCTTGTCGGACGCTGCTGGTTGACGGGTGCATACACCACAGGCTAACACGGACCAGCACGGTCTGAAGCTACTTCATCAGGAGCTGCTGTCCTTTGCCTGGGGGTCCTTCGCCGCAGGGGCTGCACGGGCAATGGGCTGCCCTGGGTGAATGTCTTAAGTGGGTTGTCTTCCACCAATCAGGGAAGCCTAGGAGGTGCCACAGTAGTAGCCAATCAGGGGAGGTGGGAGGAAGGGAGGGCAATGCGGAAGTTGGAAGAGGGACGCTGATTCAGCCAATCGGGGTCTGGGGTGAATCTAGAGGCGGGAACTGCCTCGGAAATCAAGGAAACGGGTCGGGAGGGAGTGTGGAGGCGCGGGGGGAAAGCAACCTGCAAGGGGACTCACAAGAGGTGTAACAGAGCAAAATGGGTGCACAGGATGCAGAGGGTAACAATCACCTGCACAATCAAGCCAAAGTGGCGAGGTGGGAAGCCTAGACACTGGGTTTAACCCTCAGTGTGGCTGGATGTTGATTCAGCCAATCAGGGCCCAGGGTGGATCTAGAGGCGGGAACAACCTCGGAAATCAAGGAAACTGCTCGGGAGGGAGTGGGGAGGCGCGGGGGAAAGCGACCTGCAAGGGGACTCCCAAGAGGTGTAACAGAGCAAAATGGGGGCACAGGATGCATCTGTATCAGCATCTGTAGCAGCATGCACTGTCAAAAGCTTTGTAGCATGACACAAATACTGTATTTGTATGCACACTACCATGATATTCCATTCTGTACTGTTCGCTCCCCTGTATTTGTGGATGGATGAGACTGGAATAAAGGTCTCATAGGAGGGGGTTGTTTTGGCAAAAGCACAATCAGGCCATCCATTTGTGTACTGCTCTGCTTCTCTGTTGCGAGAGCTCAGCCATCTATGACTGTCATGTTAAATTGCCCTAACTGAAATGTACCCCAGATTTTCTGCGTGGAGCATCTCACCTCAAGATCTGCTTGCTTCAAACTTATTTCCTGTTTGACTCTGACAAGCGTGTTTTATAGCACTGCGAAGAGGCTTTAGTGAGTAGAATTAGCAACATTAGACGGGCCAGGCACTGCCTGAGCCATGTGAGAACTGTAGCCCTAGTAGAAGGCTCACAATTGCTTTTATACCCTATTATGAGAAGGATGTATTACACATTGTATCCAGTTGACATTGGAAGATGTATGTACCAACACCTTACATAGAATACCTGTGTAAGTTGACACTTTAAGAGCCATGTAAACTCGGGAAGGGGAATTTGGTGCTGTATATTTTATTTATTGGTTATTTGTAATGCGAACAATACCACAAGAATTGTGTTTCGAGGCGCATCAAGACGGCGGAGGGAACATGCAAGTGCTTTAGCTTGAAAGCAGGGGAAGGGCGAGAGGAGGTTGAAGTGGAGGAAGGGATGAAAACAAACAAAACATTCTGACTAGGCAGTGAGGTGATTAAAGCACTTCCTGGAAAAGCTGCACCTTATAGAGAGAGGGGCTACAGCAGGTGTACAAGTGTTAGCTGGCATCATAGACAGGAAAATCTTAGTTCAGAGTGCAGTGAAGGAGAAACGTAAGGCTGTAGGTCAATCCAAGAGAAGAGCCATTCCAGGATTAGAAAAAGTTACTGAGAGACGCACTGCAGAGCTGCGAGAGCCAAACCAGTGGTTGAGGGTGGTTAAAGCAGAGAACTGCCAAGGGAAGTCATCCAGCATTGAAGATAAGTCAACGAGTGGCACAATGTAGGGCTTGAAAAGGATCAGTTAATTGCAGGAGGGAGACAATGGTAGTGAACATGCTGGCAGTCGACAAGCGGGAGTGAGGGTACCACAGGTAAGCAACCAGGCCGGGTGCAATGGTGATAAGGCATCCATGAGGGTATAAACCACCGAGGCCTCATCCACGGCAGAGGGCAGCTCCAGCAACCTTGGTCACAAAGGAAGAAAGGAGACAGGGCTGGGCAAAAAAGCGAGACAGATGAGGCGGCGGGCTGCTTGGCACGAGGTTCATCCAGGAAGATGGAATAACAGAGGGGTGAGTGGGGGAGAGCATATGCAGGCAATATAAGAGAGTAAAAGAAAAGAGGCTATTGTTTTACCTGCTAGAGATTCAGGAAATTAGCAAAGATATAGTGTTCAGCAGGCTGGCTCATGGAATCGCGGTGACTGTCGGCAGGGCTCCTCCATGCCTGGACAGGCACAGACAGGCCGAGTGTCCTTTACTCGTGGTCTTGAACACGGGCACCAACTTCGCCTGCCGGCTCCCCACCAATCAGGTTACAAGAAGGATGCAGCCTATCGGAGGACATTTTGGTGGTGAGGGGGTGCAGCGAGCCTATGAAGCAAATGCAGACATTGTATCTGTCATCTTGGAGGAGCCGATGCTCCGGTGCCGCAAAGTAAAAATAATACAGGCATTCGGTCCAAGTGCAGCTCCACCACCATGGCTCTGGTGTTTCTCGAGCCACTTGGTGGTGGAGGGAACAGGAATGCTCAGCGCTCGATGTGGTTCAGACTAGCAGAGTTTCCTTTACTCATGGTCCTTCACACGTGGCACACTTTCTCCTGGTGGCGGCTAGGGCCTGCCTGGCTATGCAGTGGAAAAGGGAGAGTCCGCCGGGGTTCGTGTTAGGAAGAATTCTCATTCTATGGCTAATTTCCCTTACATATAAAAGTTCCCCAGCAGCTTTGCTGGATTTGAAGGGTTTGTTTCTTTTCTCCTGCTAAGAGTGAGACTCATTTTCCCACTCCTAGGCATTTTTGCTGTGTGTGTTCTAGGCTATATTTGTGTTTAATGTCTATGGGGTTTTTCTCACCTCCATAGGAACCATCCTTATTCACATGTGTTACACAGCACCCTCAGTGCAGTGTGACAGGGGTGTCGTAGCGACCCCCAAACATAGACTCCATACCCTGGGACTGACTACTGTCTCCCAGGGCATGTAAAGTCCCAATTGACTTTACTAGTCAAATTTTGTGAACTAAACCAGTACAACCCATCTTACTATGGAGGTACTGGAAAGGGTTAATAGTTTTTCCCCTTATGTTCATTTTCGAGAGGGTACCGTACAGTCCCTCTCTCAAATGTTTCTGGCTGGTGGCAGTGGTTACTACTGTAAATATTCGACCGCAAATATTTCTCTGTGATTTTCCCATTGTACGAGGCTACCACTTTTTCTGACAGCCTTTAACATACCGAGTATGTGGAACGAACGAGTGTATGTGGAGCAAATGAGTGTATATGGAGCGTAAGAATGTATGTGGTGCCGATGAATCTGTGGAGCTGATGAGTGTGGGGAGCGGACGAACGCATGGAGCGGATGGATTTGTAGAGCGGACGAGTATGCTGAATGGAGCAGTATGCTGAATGGATGAGTACGTGGAGCTGATGAATAGGATGTTGAGCGTATCAGCGTGTAGTCCGGATGAGTGTGTAGACCAGATGAGTGTGTAGATCAAATGAGCGTACCGAACAGATGTGTATAGAGAGCGGTTGAGTATACAGAACGGATGAGTGCGTAGGCAGACAGGAGTACATGCACTGGGTAGACTGAAGTGCGTGCGCAAGAAGGACAGGAGTGCACACGTATGGAACACATGAGAGCATGCGTGAGACACACCGGAGAATGAAGGACAGTCTTGAGCACGCAAGGTGAACCAGAGTACATGAATATGTCGAGCAGGCATGAATGTGTAGGACAATCTTGAATGCCTGAAATGAACAAAAATGCATAGAACGGACCCACCCGCACGGAACTGCGTGACATACATAATATGTTTTACAATACAGGGAACATTCGAAAGAGCATACATCATAACACACCCCACACTTACTCTCTCCCTTATACCACCACTCAACTAGAACATAGTGATACTATGACACCATTCGGTATAACTGTTCTCATTTCTACATCTCCCGCTTACTCCACAGCACTCTAAGTAAACATTGCTGGTTTCACACCCCCCAGCCAGGCATTCTCCTCAGGCCTAACGCAGCCACACTCGTCCTGGATAAAGCCGGCCAGAGCGAACACATACTCCTGATCTCTCAACCACCACACCTACCGCTAAGAAGCAGCTACCACTTGAATTTCACACCAGCTGCACACATACCTGGTGCGCACACGCACTTTTTGACTCTCTCTTCTCTCTCTACTGACCGAATATCAGTTCCCAACAGCGTTCAACCTACCAGCGCCTTCAGACCATACCAATGGTATATAAGGCGCTATATAAATGCAAAATAACATAACATAACATACCGCCAGTTTATTTTTATATTAACTTTACTCCGGTAGGTTTTATTTGCCTGAACTTTAATATAAATTCTTTCTCGTGTCTTTCTCTAAGTTCCAAACCCAGGTTGGGGATCCTTTGTTCGTCCGTTTGGCGGGCTTCTACCTAGAAGCCCTCCTTTCGGCGCCGCTGAGTCTGGGGTGGGTCCATTGTGTGGGGGGGGGGAGTAGGGGACCCCTGGACAGGGTTGCCTCAGCAACCCATGTCGCACTCTAACCTGATAGGCTGGAAGGTCTCCTGCCAAGGATGACCACTCCACTGTGAGAGTGACAGCTAGGCTGTATGAATGGGGCTCTTTTTGCATAAAAGCAGGGTCCTGAGGACTGGAAGAGCAAGACGTCGCCACTGGAACTAAGAAGCCGAAGAGGAGAGAAGCCAAAGACATCTGCAATGACTGAACCACCGGTGAAGCCCTGCTGCAGCGTCTCACCACTTTTCTCCACACAACGAGAGAAGATCTTCATCTGCAAGAGCCTTCTTACTTTGAGCTGGTGGGGCCAACCAGTTTGCCAATCGCCTTCCCGGACCTGCCTTGGTCGAATCGCCAGTACCCTGTACTCGGAGGCCGGATAGCCAGGCACCAGTCCACCCGGACCCCGATTTAAAGGAGCGTACCTTTTATTTGTCGGGCAGCACCTTGACTGATTTCATCCCTGGGTAGTGCAGTAACTCGAACCTTCCTCCACGACGATAGCCTCTCTTCCTCTGCTGGAGTTCCCGAACTGCAGGAACTACCAGGAACAACCGCCACCGCAGGAGCCACTTCTTCATTTTAAAGGTACATTGTTCCGCCAGGCCGCCCTTTCTTTGCGGTAGCACTAAAGATGTTTTAAATCCTTTACCTACCTGTTGGGTTAGCCGCTCCTCTCTCTTAACATTTTCTTTCACCTTCTGCATCCACCTGTTCGAAATCGTTAACCAAAGACCTGACTGCAGCTACAAGAACATTTTTCTCCTGGGCCCTTGCCCTGTACCACTGACTCTGGCACAGGCCTACTGACTCTGCCTACATTTGTTAGAATTGCCTTCTTTAGATTGCTTCTCAACTAGAACTGTGTTGGTGCACCTACTTCTTATAACTACCATTTTCTTCCCCTTTTTAAACATTGTGAAATGCCATTTTGCTCAGTTTTCATTTAAGGATTTCCTTTATTGATGCACTGTCTTGCTTAAACTGGGTCACAAACGTAGGGGAAGTGTTGCTAGGGTGTGTAACAAGGTATTTCTGAATAACTTGTGCTTTCTCTCCATTGTGAGAATTTGCAGGAGTGTCCCCTGTGTGTGGTTTTCACTGAGCCGTTTTGCTCAGTTTTCACTCTGGTTCACTTGGTCTAGAATTTAACTAGGGAGTGTGTATATTTTTCTTTGACTTATTTTAACTTGCTTTATGACTGTGATACATGTGTTTTATTAGAAGTGTATAAAATACATATATATATATACTTTTTAATACAAAGCTTTGGTCAGTGTTTCCTTGTGCCTTAGTACTGTAGGCATATTGTGTAAACCTTGAATACTGCTCATCTCCCTCTTGAGATAAGTCTGACTACTCAGCCACAGCTACCAACTAAATCTTTGTGGTACAGACTGATACCAAAGGGGATTTATTGCTCTCACCTGTAGTCCTAATCTTCTGTAGTGCTCCCTAAGGGAACTGCACAGGATTCTGCCTAACAGTTTGGAGAGTGGTCCACCAAGGCCCAGGATATCTACCAAATTGAAAAGATCATAGCAGCACTTCGTGGAGAGAGCACCAGGGTGGAAGGGGAATGGTCTTGGCTTCGGAATAAATTCATGGAAACGGGATATTGGGGCCCAGCGGGAACCTGAATAGAGTTCGGGAATGGGGAGGCTGCACTGGCATAGCCCAGCCGGTCAATGGGAGGTGGTTATTGAGATCATAGAGCTGCGGAAACAAGGTTTGACCTCTTTGGTCTGGAGCCCTGTGTGGAATCAGTAGGACAGTGGACATTGACTACCCTAGGTTATTTGTTCTTGCGGGATTAGGGGCTATATGGGAGCCAGGTGGGGAAGGCATTGCAGCAATGTTGTTTTTTCTGATGGTACAGTGTTTTGTTTCTTTCTGTGTATCAAACAGGAGTGATGTCCAATGGATAAGAAGAAATAACTAGGGGAAGAGACTGAAACTGCAAACTAAGTTAAATATTATTCCATTTTATTATTGTTTAGATAAAAACATTTTTACAAAAATAGTTCTCTAAAACATTATTCACTCATCAATTCATTCATACTCAATTTATACAAAAATGTTTTCATACAAAAAGGAACTTCAAACAGAAAAACTCTGTCATTTCTACATTAGTTCATCCGTGGAAATCGTTTTTATATCCACAGAAAGGTTTGTTCCAACTTTTTGCTAATAGTGATAATACTACTATTACTAATAGTCCACACAGTAAACTTTCATCGACTATAGGTGTCCTGAATTATAGACAATAATTTCATATAGGACTTCCAATGTTTGATAGTTTTGACAGTAACAAGCATCTAGTAATTCCTTCCAGATGGTTTGTATGCGTCTTCTTCAGGATATGTGAACAAAATAGATCAATTTCTAATTTTCATTTTCTTGTAGTATGTAATTGCATTTTTCCTTCATATAGCAACGTACTCTTTCCAATCTTCCAGCTTCAAATTGCTCTCTTCTCAATAGTCTGTGTCTTTAAAGATTTCTTTGTGGTTATACCAAGGCTTATTGGTCAAACATTTAGGTGTCTGATGTGGGATGGCACTCCCGTTCTGCAAATTCTCCCTACAAGGTATGCCATCATTTAGATCCCCACTCTGTCTTTTCTAGTTCTCTGCGGTTGTATCTTAACATAAAAGTCGAGCCGAGCCCTCATATATGTATTCACAGTGACTCCCGTGCCATTCATTTTATTCAAAAGCGTGAGGTATAAAGAACGCGATTTGTCAGAGAACATTCTGGACATGTTCCTCTCTGCTAGACAGTCCGCCAATCAATCTATCTATACCTGTAGGAGGCATATGGTTTTTTTCGACTTGGTGCCGGGAGAGGCATCTGGACCCTTTTCTTTGCTTCACATTCTCTGTTTTGGATTTTCTGCTATATTGATGCCGATCTGCAGATGTGCAGACCTGTCTGGGCCAGTGATGGGGGGTATCTTGTTGCCATTTTTATCTTCAAGCAGGGCTTCTTTTTCATGATCCCCACGATCATGCAATTCCTGAGGAGTCTTTGTAATCGTTATCTCCACGCTAGTTTGTTATTCCGGTGTGGGACTTGAATGTGGGGTGAATGTTTCTGATGAGCTCTCTGTTTGAACCCTTTCATTCTTGTTCTTTAAGAGTGCTCAAACGTAAGGTGATTTTTCGGTTCTCCATCACTTACCAAGATGGTGAGGGAGCTCCAGGCATAGTCGGTTTAACCTTCTTATTTGGTTTTCTCCAAACAAAAGGTGATGTTGAGAGTGAGACCTTCTGTCCTTCGGAAGGTGGTATCTGATTTGTATCTTTCTCAAAAGATCAATCTTCGTGTCTTTTATCCTCTGCCTCATCCTTTTTTCCTCTGCCTCATCCTCCCAAGGCAGAGGAATGATTCTATCGAATGAACCCAGTGCTGTCCCTCAGCTACTACATCTCTTTCTGGTGAAAGAGGTCATGAAACCTGGCTGGCTTTCTGTCGGTTATGTTGGTGCCTGTGCTGGCAGGACTGTGACTAAATAGACTGTCAAGGTAGGTAATTCTCTGCATTTTGAATTGCTATCATCTGGCTTGTAAAAAGGTGCGTAAGGGCCTGAGGGCACACTCCACCAGAGGACAAGCCGCCACATAATTTCTGCAAGGCAGAATCCCAGTTCTGGACATTTGCCCAGCCTCTACTTGGGTTTACTTCCGCACGTTCGCTAAACATGACTTCTTGGATCCTATGTCTGGTCAGGGTGCTAATTTTGACAGAGCTGTCCTTACGAGTTTTCTGGTTTAGGTGGTTCCTTGCGAACCTCCCTCCTCCAGGTCTACATACTAGCCGTTAAAACTTTAGGTGTCTACCTTGACTCTAGCCTAGGCATGACCTAACACGTGAACTCTATTGCCTCCTCTGCAGCCTACACTGCCAAACTTTTCTTGGTAGGCTAGCTCAGGGGCAATGTGCGCGCCTTGGAAACAAGACGATATGGAGCAACACAAGTTCGATCCCCGGGCCCGCGCTTAGAACCCTCTGGGTATCAAGCGTGTTATAAATAACCAATCATATCAATCATACATGCTCAAGACCGACTAACCATCGCCAGAGCAGTAATAGGATCTAGTCTGGACTACTGCAACTCCCTCCTCACCGGCACCTCAGAAAGTCACATGAATAAACTCCAATCTATCCAAAATAATGCCAGTCAAGCAGCTCTGGACCTTCCCAAACGTACCCATATCTCTTCTTTCAGAAGAGCAGCCCATTGGCTCCATCACCCACTGCTGCCTCTCTGTCTCTGCTCCACCCTACCTATCAGAGAGAATCTCCAAGAACAGACCAACCAGATGCTGCTACAGCCACAGACTCAACACCCCTTGGTTCAAGCGCAGTAAAGCAGGCGGCGCTAGCTTCCCCTCCATCGCTGCGCACCTATGGAACAAATTACCATTGCACCTAAGAGCTGAAACCACTTACTGGCTGTTCCGAAAAAAACGTAAAACTGCTCTTTTTAACGGACCCACTCCCAGCTCCTGACAACTTTGACATTGTACTTGACTTCATATGACAACTTGTACCTGATTTGTTCTATACCTCTTCCACCCCACCCCTTTTCTCGCCTATGCAGCGCCCTGATGCCTATGGCTTTGGTGCGCTTTATAAATACAAAAATAAATAAATAAATACTGCTTTGGGAATCTATCAAAGATGAAAAATCTGTGAGAGGAAAGAATCCATTAGAAGAACAAATTAGTACTTCTCAGTAATGTTCTATCTGATGCATGTTTCTCCAACGGATTCCTCCTCGCTCTCCCTACCTGCCCCTTCTTGGTGGATAGCTAGCACACCTTGGTCCTGTGGTTCCTCTGCATCGGAGTGCTAGGAAAAAAGAGTGGAGCTAAAGGTCATGGAGCGCGGTACCTCTATAAATATATATATAAATATATATATATATATATATATACTGGCCCTGATGTCATGTGCGGTGTGGGGCATGTAGAGGCATCGGGCAGAGCCGCCTTACACCCTTTTATGGCTGTAAAGTTTCAGAAGAACAATTGCGCTGGGAGATGGATATCAAAGATGAGGAATCCATTGGAGGAAAATCCATCATAAAGAACATTACCAACATTACCAAGATCCTTCAGCCCCCCCCCACCCTCCTTCACGTCCTTTCCTCTTTTCTCCCCTCTGATCTATGAAAGCCTTGTCCAAACAGATTCATCCCTGTTCCTCTAAAACCATAAAGGACCACATTGATACCCTCACTCCAGCCCTTGCTGATTTTTGCAACCACTCCTTTGCCTCAGGATCCTTCCCCTCCCCTCTGAAGCACTCCCTTGTGCATCCTCTTCTCAAGAAACCCACAGCTGATCCTTCTTGTCCGGCTAACTATCGCCCAATTTCCATTACTCCCTTTCTGGGCAAACTCCTGGAGAAGCTGTCCATCTCTCAGCTGAACCTTCATTCCGATTCTGTTGGATGTCTCCATGACCACCAGTCTGGCTTCAGAGCTGCCAGAAGCATGGAAACTGCTCTCCTGAACATCCGTGAAGATCTGCTCTCCAACCTTGACTCTAACATTCCCTGTGTCCTCATCCTACTTGATCTCTCTTCTGCCTTCGACACTGTCAATCGTACCATCCTATTCAACCGTCTCTGTGATAACCTGGGTATCACCGATCAGGCTCTGGCCTAGCTGACCTCTTTTCTCTCTGATCGACCCTCTCATGTCCAACTTGGGTCTTTCCTATCATCTATCTCCCTCTCTATTTCCCTCTGTTTCCCCAGGGGTATAACCTCTCGCCCTGGCTTTTCAGCCAATACCTGGTAACTCTTGCCCAGTGCATTGCCGTTTTTCTGCTCAGATTTCCAGTGCTACGCTGACGACACTCAATCATTTTCAGGCTGCCCTCGGACACCTCCTCTCCCATCTCTGATTGCTTAACTGCCATTCAAGATTGGTGTGCCGCCACTGATCTTTGTCTGAATGCCAGCAAGATGGAGATCCTCCTCATCGGCACACCTTCACCCTCCTTTCCCCTCACTCTCTTGGCGGCCTCCCTTGGCCGCCCTCCTACTCCCACCTGCGAGGCTAAGAACCTTGGGGTCATCTTTGACTCCACACTTTCCTTCTCCGCCCACATCTCTTATGTCTCTAAAAAGTCAAACTTCATACTGCATCTCCTTCGGTTCTCTCTAGGTTGGACTATAGTAACAGCCCCTTTCTAAATCTACCTTCCTCTACTCTCCGCCCTCTGCAACTAATCCAGAACAGGACTGTGAGACTTGTCCTTGGCCTCAAGCCCTGGTATTGTATCTCTCCAGCTCTGAAATCTCTCCATTGGCTCCCAGTGGATGCAAGGATTAAATTCAAAACCCTCTGCATTGTCCACAAGGCTTTCTGGAGCCTGGCTCTAAAATACCTTCACCTATCCCTCTGCAAATACCTCCCCTCTCGAGCTCTTTGCTCCTCTACCTCCCTCAGGGTGAGTCGTTTTTCAAAGACACGAGCTGAGGCTAGATCTCTATTTTCGGTTGGAGCCTCCAACTGGAATGGCCTCCCTGCCACTCTAAAACTTGAGGAGAACCATCTCCGGTTCCGGAAGCACCTCAAGACCTTCCTCTTTGCTTCTGCCTTCGCCGCCCTCCCGCCTGCTGATCTGCCCTCTCTCAGCACCATGCACCTGGCCACCCTCTGTCCTCCGGGCCCAGGTACCTTCTCACCCGGCCACCCCCCGCACTGCCTCCGGGCCACCCCTTTCACTGGGGTCTGTATCTGTACCCACACACCCCCCCCCCTTTTTCAATATCAATGCAAGCAATTTGCTCATCTTTGTCCGTAGATTTCTGTGGCAATATCTGTGACATTAAGGTAGTGGACTGTTTTCAGTATTGACAAAGTATGTACATTGTTGTTCTTGCGGTTACCTTCGACATTTTCCCTGGCCAGTTTTTGCAAATCAGATTTAGGAATTTGGGCCTTGCCAATATTTTAATTATATAGGTGCACTTATTGGTGGGTAAAGTTCTTTTTTTAGGAAGCATTGCAAGTCAGAATCAGGAGACGAACAAGGTGGCATTTTGGTTAATGTAATTCTCCAGCATTTGATCTTTCATGGGTTCACATTCTCTTGAATATTCCCTGTCAGGCTGGGACCTCTGCAATATTAATGCAGTTTAGCTTTAAAGCTTACACTACTGGTCACCTATATAGCCTATTGCTGTCATTCTGTCCCAGCCAATGCCATTAGTCCACCTTAGCTCCACTCCTGGTGGCCAGCTTCAGATTTTTGCCGCACATTTACATGTTGGGAGTTCTCGTTGTTTCGCTCCTTGAAATATCAACTTTTGTACTATTTTTGAGAATTTGTTTTACATCGTTTCTTCATTATCCATCACCTTTGTGACTGTCATTAGTGGGGTTCTGTTGCCGATGAAGATCCAGACCATCTATTGATCTTTACCCCCATGTGAAGCCTTCTCCACGTGGCCATGGCGGACGCCATCATGAAATGCCTTTTTAGGCCCTGCTCCAAGTGTTGCCTAAAGAACATTTTTGTGGACGACTACCATGATAAATGCCTATATCGCCTGCACCCTGACCACAATATGGACAACTGCTCCATTTGCCAATTGTTTTCATCTAAGATGCGAAAAGATCGCCATTGTAGGTTGGTCACTTGGCTGGAGGAAGGTGACAGGGCCTCTTACTCAGCCTCAGTCACGCTTCTGCCATGGTCTGCGGACCTGTGGAAAAGACTCCCTCTGTGAAGAGGTCAAGATCACAAGAGGTCACTTTCCTGGGGAAGAAACCTAAAAGGGGACATTGGTTGCACACTTCGACTATCCCCGTACATGACAGCGGCAGCTACCAGAGCACAGTCTACTTCATCCGTTTTGTCGACAGCCCTGTTCATGACTACTACTCCTGCAGCCAAGACTACGTCCAGGACGACTTTGAGTAAATCACCCTCTTTGCATTGTTTAGAAAAGACGTCGGTCAACTTCAACAACGACACCGTTGATGTGCTACAAACTCAAATCGTTGTCGACACCATTTTGTTCGGCAATGGCAATGGTAATAGCTTTATTGGGCCACTTGTTGCCTGAAGTCTGTGTTAGGGAGAGTTCCCCTTAACTCCCCATTCTGCACTGTGGATGCCCCCCGTCCCAAGTGGTGCGGCAGGTGCCGCCTTACCTCCTGTTGAGGGTCTGAATGTGCGGCCGGTGTGTGGAGGCTGAGGGCTGTAGCCGTGGTTGGGAGTGCCTTATAAAGAGGAAAGGCTCTCACCGCCGGCTCCCCGCGTTACTCGCCTTGGTTCTCTGTTGAGGTTCCCTGGTGGAGCTTGCCCTCCACTGGCTTTCGGTGTGCCGGCGAGTGCTGCCAGGCTTTTCCGGAGCTTCTGGGCTGATGGAGGTTTGGCAGGTGCTTGAACTTGGCTCTGGGGCGTCTGTCGGCATCTCTTGCATAGGTCCCAGATCGGGTCGGACCCACCACTGTGGGCCACGTAGCACCGGCCTCTGCAGAGCTTCCCGGGGGATCTGTGCTGGGGGTGTTGATTGTTCGGGTTCCCGGGACGGGAGGCTCGGGCCACTGGGAGTCCTCTCTCGGGCTACCCCTGACGTAGGCTTTGTTTGCCAGGGGGTTTGGGGGGGGGGGGTTCGTTGTCACCCCCTCCTGCGTTGCACCTTGATGTGCAGAGAGGGGTGTGCTGGATCTTCTTTGGACGTGGGTCCGGGCCGGCGCAGTCACTGACTTGGGGTACTGCTGCACAGCCCTTGGGTCTGGTTTGGTGTTTGGGGGGCCACCCCATCGTTAAGGGCTGTGGGCCTTCGCCTGTGCTGGCTTTTCTGTGATTCTGTGGGGGTGAAGGATTGGGCCGCTTGTTCGGGCCCCGCTGCTACCACTCTACTTCCCTGCCTGCAAAAGCAGGTTTCGGGCAATGGGTCCTGCCGGTCTGGTAGTGCCTTTGCGTGTCCCCCTCTGCGGCTGCCCGCTCCACTTCACATGAGGGGCGGATTACTCCCCCCCCACCCCTCGCCCCCCCCCCCCGCTGCACTGCGGTTAAGGTTGGAGCCTGCTTGGGCTTACTTGGGGCTTTTGGCTTCCGGATCGGGTGCAGTTTGTCTCGGGTGGGGGGGGGCGCTCTAATGCGGTCAGCCCCATTGTCATGGATGAGGGTTGCCGTGTGGGTTGGGCTGCCCTCAGCTCGAGGGATTGGGAGAGCACAGTACGTGTGCTTAATGGCCGCTGGGTTTCCTTCTAGCCGCTGCAGCCGGCTCTCTCCCTGGGGTGCAGCTAGGGGGGGGCCTTGGATGGTCGGCCTTGTGCCCCTTCCTCATTGTCGGTTGTCTGGCTGTCCACTCTGTCTGCTGCTTCGTGCTTCTCTGGGTTAGGGGTGGTGCGGGGATCGTGCGTTACTCAGGGGAGGTGGAGGTCCGCTCCCATTCCTGTGGGATCACTGTCCGTGCCCCTGGGCCTTTGGGTCCATGATTCCATCGATTTACCAGAGCTCGGTTTTCCTTTGTTGTAGTTTGGCACTTCACCCGGCATGGCTAGTGGTTGCGGGCGATCCACGGTGCAGCTGCTGCCACCGGAATACAGGGCGCGGCAAGAAGCGGCTTTGTGCAGGCAGGCTCTCGGCTAAGCATAGGGGAGCATTTCAGCCAGTTAAAGTGCGTGGGGTCCGCTCCCAGAGGGAGTTGAAGGTCTCCCTATTGTGTTGCTCTTCGGGGGTCAGGATCCACTTGAGTGGGCGACTCCGCTGGTGGTTTTAGACCGGGGAAGAATCCGCCATTTTGCTGGTTGGTCTTTCACTTCTTATCCCCCAGATTCGGACCAAGCAGAATCCTGGTTCCAGACGTCGTGGGGGGATTAAAGTTGGTCATATTTTGCCGCAACATGTCAGCTTTTTAACACTTGGGGTATAGATATTGAAGCTTCGTTTTCACCGGGGCATTGTAGTAGGATGCGAAATAGAAAAGAGGAACTGATCGGTCCCATTAGTTTCCCGTCTCTGCTCTCCACATCTCCTGCACTTTTAAATGTACTAAGCGGGGTCTTCATTATCCCCCATTGTATATTGCATTATGGATTGCAAGTACGGTTGCCATGATAGGAACACCAAACCAGAGAAAGATCAAACTGGGAACTGTATGTGCTACGAACGTAATTTTGTTGTATGTATCTATTTGATGCGGCGGTTGATGTATTTGTATGTTTAAACTCAAAAATAAAGTTTTAAATGGATTGCAAGTATGGTGCGTTGGGTTAGTCCCGCCGCAATATGCATCCCATACCCATGCTCTGATATTAGTAAAAGGGGCCCCCGTCATGTGTATCATCATCATCAGCTTAACTCCTGGATATCCCACCTTAGCCCTCGTGTCCTCAGCCTTGTCTCCCACCAGTGCTACAAGTAAACTTTTTATATCTCCCACAGCTAAAGGGATCCCGGCGGTCTGCTTCTCGAACCCATATATCCACTTTGCAGCCTCCGCAGTGAGGGCCGGGAGCGCCTTAATCAAGTTGTTCTTGTCCATCTAGCCTCAAGGTACATATTGCGCTCTCCTGGGGCCTTTATACAATAGTGGCAACTGCGTACCCACTCCTTGCTTTGCTTTCCGTCCACCACTTCCCTTACTTCTGGCCACTGCGACCCTCCCAAAGCTGTTCTTCAGCTGCAGAGGCCACACACTCTCTACACTTCGAGTCGTTTCTAGTGCCTCCTGCGCCTCTTTATCCTCCAATTCATCCATTGTGTGCCCTTCCTGCAACTCTGTTTGCATCCCCGCCCGACCTGATCATACACTTTCCGCTCTTCGGTCGTTACCCTTCCTTTTCTCAATGTGCACGTCCTTTATCGCAGTGCTGTCCAATCGAAATAAAATATCTCCGACCCTCAACTCATACAAGCCACACCCTGGTTTGCTCCCCCCTTCCTTGAGGGCCCTCAACCGTGCCAACTCTACCTGAGCTGCATCTAATGCCTCTTCTAGGCCTTTCCTTGGCTTGCTATCCCATGACGTTGTAGTGTTAGGTGTCATTTTATATGAGGGTGGTACTGCAGCGGGTGATGGCACATAGGCTGGGTTAGTGTATTCCTTGGCTGGGAGGGTGGTAAGCGGGTAGAGCCCTCCTATGGGCAAAGGTGGCTGTGTAACCTCTGGGGGTGTTGGATCAACTACACTCGGCCAGGCTACCACCACACTGGGACTTGCACTCCTCATTGTCCTATGTGTCCTCTACCATTTTCCACAGTTCTAAAATATCCTTTCTCTTTTGAAGTTTGTTTACCTTTATATTTGGCAGTTAGAAATATGTTCATGTGTTCCAGGAACCCCTCTGTTATCGGGGCCCTGCTCTGGCCATGTGCGGGACATCCCCCCATTGTGTGTCCACTTCCCACTGCTTATGGAATTTTTCAATCGTGTCCCTATACACTAGCAATGCACTATACATATACTCGAAAGGAGTCATTACCCCCATGCTGACGATCGTTATCTCCAAGAAATCTTAAATCAAATACCGAATATAGTTTGTCATCAACGGTCCTACTAGTCCTTCGTCTATGTTCACCAGTCGCCCCCTTCTCGCATCCCTGCTGCACACATACCCCCTCGCTTCATGCACTCCACACTCACTCTACTTTTTCCACTGGTCCTCCCTTGACCCCTTGGATAGCAAAATAGAATATATAACACTAAAACAACAAGCTAGAACAATTAACTAAAATAACCACTACTTCATCTCACTCCCCCACCTGGGATATATTGGGCACAGGAATACAAGCTCTCTAATTATACATAGCCCCTACTTCTTTAGTCTCTTTATCACAGTACAAAAAAAGGCACTATCTTCTCCCCTATCCCAGAAAGGATCCCGCACTTCTCTGTTTCTCTTCTCATATCCTTGTAATAATAATAATAATAATAATAATAATAATAGAAAAAAACTTCAGGTCCCTGCACCCTCTCCAACCAACACACACCTATCCACCATACACTCTCACCCCCCCTTTCCCACATGCACAAATCCATACACCACTACCCTGTTCTCCCACTTCCCACTTAGCGTCAAACCCTAGTTGTTGTTGCCGCAAGAGATGTAATTAAATCTGCGTGTTCACCCAAGCTCCTCTCTCACAGTGTCCCAATAACAGCTGGCACCCTCCTAGGAGCCGCGCCCCGTTCCAAAGAGCAGACAGGAATTCTGTGAAAATTACTCCTGTACACCACTACGGGATGCACGCTTGGGACTGGTCACTGCAGGTGGGTGCAGCCCCTCCAGAGGTGAGGTCTGTAAGCCTCTGTCTTTGCAAGGGGTCACTGGGATCACATTGGGGTCACCAAAAATGGAGAGAAACCCCCTCAACGCTCACACCAGAAAAATATAATCCACTAGGGAAAAAGGCCCAGCACTCCTATTGCAAGGAGAACAAGGTTTATTTCCATAAAAAGGTAAAAATGTGCTAGCAAAGAACTGTGCTGCCACGGAGCACTCTGTCTAAAACAGCATAAACAGTGGGTCCTAAAGATGCACAGCGTCACAAGTGACGTAACTCGTACAGGTTACAGATCACATAGCTGGTTGAAGCGACCCTGTACATAGGAGGTCTGTTCCATGAGGGGTACTTGGTCATTGGTCCCAGCTTCTCCTGTCCGTCTTCTTCCACGTGAGGATCTTCTTAGCATGTCATTGGGGGCAAAGCTTGATAATTGACAATTAAAAGTTAAAATCCTAGCATGCCCTATCTGTGGCCTGTTAGGGAGAATTCTCATTGATGGCTAATGTCCCTCACTTAGTGAGTCTCCCAGCAGCTTTGCTGGACTTCTGGAGTTTATTTTTTTCCACTTGGTAAGAATGTGAGCTTTTCCCCCACTCTTACCTGTGTTTTGCCATGTATATTTCCTCTGTTTTTGTGATTGTGGACTCTGGAGTACACCACTTCAGTAGCCTCCGTCTTTTGTGTGTCACACAACACCTTCAGTGCAGTGGCACAGGGTTGTCTTTGAGACTTCCCACCGACTCCATTTCTGAGGCTGACTACAGTCCCCCAGGAAAGGGTAAAGTTGCCATTAACTTTACTTAGTCAATTTACCACAGATCCAGTACACCCCATCTTACATGGAGTACTGGAAAGGGTTAATTCTTAGCCCTTTTTTTCTGTACCTCCTAGAGCATTGTTTCGCTCTTTTAACATTTAGACTTGGCTGGTGGCAATGGTATCTACCCTAACTTTTCTACCGCGAATATATTAGATAAACATGGTATTGTTTTAGGCTATTATATTAGCCTCAAACATAAACCCGCTTGACCAAATCGTCTTTCTTTTGGCTCCGGTTGGGTTTATTCGCCATTTCTTTTTGTTAAAGTCCTTCTTGTGTTTTACTTTGCGCTGCAAACTAGGTTCGCCTTCTTTGTTCACTGTCTTTTGGCAGGCTTCTGCTCAGAAGCCCTTCACCAGGCACCTGGGTGTCTAGGTGGGCTGAATGTGAGGGAGGGGTGTAGTCACCCCCTGCACAGAGTATCCTAGGAAACCTAAGTCGCACTTTGCCATGATTGGCTGCGGTGGTTGTCCAGGCTGGACAAACCCCCCTGCTGGGTGATTGACAGCCAGGCTGTTTGAATGGGGGTTTTGCGCATAAAAGGCAGGTCTCTTGGGCTAGAAGTCAGAGTCACCACTGGAACTACAAGGAACCGAAGAGAAGCGGAGAGAACGGCGGCTGCTGCAACTACCCCCGTCCTGGTGAAGCCCTGTTGCAGTCCTGAGCTATCTACCCTTCGACGACCAGAGAAGATCCAGTCCGGAGTCTTCTTCCCTTGAGCTTGGTGGGGATAACCAGCTCATCTTCCACAGCCAGAGGATCCTCTTCCTTGGTCGAAACTGCTGCACACTGCTGTAGTGGTCCGAATAGCCATCTGGAGAGCCTCTCCTGTTTTTAAGGAGCACACCTTTTATTCATGTCGCTGCTGCCGTCTTCATCCCTGTGTGGTGCAGACTCCTTCAGACGTCGTTCTTCACCTCGAAGCTCCAGGAACCGTGGGTCTGCAGGAAACCAACAGGAACAACTGCCAGGGCACCAGCTGCACCATTGGAAAAAGGTACTGTGTTCTGCTTGAGGAAACAGGGTGAACCCGTTTTCTTCATCTTCAAGGCTTGCCCTTGTCTTCCCTCCTTCTTATAACTTTTGCTTCCGAACATTGCCAATATCAAAGTATTCTTGGCTATGTTGAATCGTGAACTATCTGACTGTGTGATCTTCGACAACAGGCCCCCCCGGTGTCACTTGACCCTGGCTCCGGCCCTTTGACTCTTGAACTCCTGTCTCTGAGTGTTTCTCCATTCTGTCTGCCTAACCAAAATATTGCCTGTGTTTTTTGCCTCCAACTCCCTCTGAGTATCTCAGGTGCTAAGTGTGTTTTTGCCTCGGTAGCATTTCATGTCAGGGATACGCGTTTGTTTAGTAGACCGAACTGTCAAAAAGTGATCGCAATCGCATTCGTGGTAACGTGTTTTGTTCATAACACTGGTCCATTTAAACACAGGGTTCTTACCTTGAGATACTGTACAAAGTGAATTGGTTAGTTGTAGTATATTTTACGTGTGGTTTTGATTTTAATAGAAGTGTCGTGTTAATAACAATTGGTTTAAAAATAAATATACTTCTATTTTTCTACCTGAAATCTTGAGTCAGTGTTTGCTTGATTCACAGTAATTGTGGTCCCTTTGTGTAATCTCTGCACCTGCTCATATACTCTTGAGATAAGCCTGACTGCTCCGCCACTGCTGCCACTCTGACATAGTAGTACAGGCTTGTACCAAAGGTAAAACTTGTATTGCCACCTGTGGTCTTAATTGTGTGTAGTGGTCCCTAAAGGCACTGCACAGGATTCTGCCTAACACGGCCTAATGGGCACCTGATACTGCAGACATGGGCACAGAGGCTACTTTCGAGGTCACACTATCTTACAAACCCCCGCTCGATCAGCACTCTGAAGAATGGGCGGCTCTGTGCAATGAAAAGGAGAAGCAGCAGCATCGAAAGAGGTCCTGCTCCCGGAGTGTGTCCTCACAGCGGCATTCCTCTTCCTCTTCGAAGAAGTAGAGCCAGAACTCCAGGGAGTTTCATGAGTTGCTGGCGCAGGTACCTTTTTCCACCCAATCCTCCACACCAGGAGGAATGGGGGAACGCCCGTCTGAAGATGTTAGACTTTTTCCCCAAAGTGCCTATGGCTCCAGCCTCTGCATCTGTGGCACAAGCGGTGGTGCTGTCTGTGACGCCAACATGTCTGTTGCGACAGACATGGTACCCGCTGGAGACCACTCCCGCACGCCTACAGTCCCGGGTCAGGACCAGAAAGAGACAGCGGTCACTCGGTGCCAACAGGCCCTACCTTTGAGCGCTAAGGCTTCATCTTCGATGTTGCTGCCGCTTATCAGCCTTGGCACAATAGCGATGCAGGAATATGCCCCATTCCCTATGCTATGGATACCTTCATGTCGAAAATGTGCAACATCTGACGAAGCGGGTGACCACGTCCCCTTTGAGCTAGAACCTCTGGGTTTTAGGGAGATGAGGGATTTCCCAGAGGAGTTCTACCGGGAAGGTTAGAATGTGCTGGGACTAGCAGAGAGCCTGCAGGTCGCCAGTGGCCTTGTCACCTCCCTGAGGTGGCCATTTTGCCAGCTCCCACCCCAGGAACGCCTCAAGCTGCATTCCAACTCTTGATGGCTGAGGTGGCCAGTTCTCTAGGGCTGTCAGCCCTGTCTAGGTCAAAGGTTCAGTACAAACTATGCAACATTTTTGACGATGTTCCTAAGGAGATCCTTCAATGTGGCAGTGGAAGCCCCCATACTGGAGGTGTGGGAGAAGCCTGCTTCTGTTCCGACAGTGGACAGGGATCAGGTGAAGAAACACTGCCAGTCAGATACGTCTTTCCCTCCTCCCATGCTTCACTGGAGAATTTGGTGGTATATGCCGTGACAGATAGCCTGAAGACTTCTTCTGCCTTCCCTTCCTTACCACCGGACAGAGAAATTAAGAGGTTTGACGCATGGGGTAAAAAGGTTGTTGCATCAGTTAGTCTTGGACTGCGTGCCATGATTACCTCTTGCGCCATGACAAAATTCTCCTTCCGCCTTTGGGAAGCTGTAGCCAATGCGGCCGAATGCGCTCTGGGAGGAGAACTAAGGGATGGTTTCCTGTGCTTGGTCACTGATGGCAAGGAGGCACACACAAAATGTTGCAATCAGGAATAGACATGGCAGGCTGTGTCGGCAGGTCCATGGTACTGTGGCTAGGTGCCACTCTTGGCTGATGTCCGGTTTTGGGGGCTATGTTCAGGCAAAGAGGTTGGACATGCCTTTCGATGGCCAAAGCCTCTTTGGCGGTAAGGCTGATGACGCCCTTCAGAAGGTCCGTTAGTGGAAGGCACAGCTAAATCCTTGGAGCTTCCCGTACAACTTCACTTTGGACATTCAGGGTCTCGAGGCAGGGGTTTTCATCCCTTCAGCATCTATGCCCTGAGGGGCAGTGGTCAGTCTGCCCCAGGTAGAATGCAGGGCAGACACTTCCCGCGAGGTTGGGGTAGCAGAGCCCAGAGAGGTGGGGCAGGTGCAGCCATAGTCACCGCCTGTCACGCCGCGGGGAAACTGGCGGCTTTGGAAGAAGTGGAAGCTGCGACCGCCATAGCGGATTCCATTACGTTTTGTGTTTTGAGCTTGCGGTGCAGGTCTAGTCGTCGTTGCGACGTACCTGAACCGGTATTTAATCCTTTCCACTTCCGGGTTCAGGTGCGTTGCAACGTACAGTGTTTCGTCCTGTTCCTGCGCCGCTGCTACTTTTCGAAGTTAATTCCTTTTCCCTTCCGCTTCATTAGTTTCTTTCCCTCTTCCAGTCCTTCGCTCCTTACCTGCTCCGGTAAATTCTTCTCGCCTTCTTTCTCTCTCTCCCTTGTTCTATTCCGTTCCAATCTATTTCCTTCCCCCCCTTCCGCCTTGATCTTTTCCGTCTATTCTTTTCCCGTCTTTTCTTGTTTTCCTCCTGTGTTCTTTCTCCTCGCTGTTCCTCCAGTTACCCCCCTCTGGCCTCTCTGTGAAATTCCGGATTCCGACCTCTGTCTGTTTTCAAGGTTTGCCTCGTCCAGCCCTTTTCTGCTAAGTCTGCTGATGATTACTGTGTACCGACCTCTGTCTGCCAATTGGATTGCCTCGCCTCATCCTCTACGGTCTACTATTTAAGAACTTTCATCGTTCTGGTTCGTTCCCGATTCCTCTTTCTACTGCATCCTCAGGAGAGTCCATTACATCACTACGCTTGAAGATCATTATCCTCCGGGGTTTTTTGTGTCTTTGGCTTTTTCCCCTTTGTACAGCGACTGAGGAGGGCTGCCACAGACCACCCAAAGGGTGTCACTGTGGCGTCCTACCTTGGTCGCCCCTCTCTTCAAAAAAAACAAGGAGGGAAGGCTCGAAATAAGGACAATCCAACGCTAACTCAACGTCGGAGACTTCAAGGTGAGGAAGAAGGGGAGGAAGGGGAGTCTCAGGAGTCTCAGGAGGAAGAGGAGATTACCGACCTTCCTGACAGTTTGCAACGCCAAAATCTAGACATGGCCACTCCATAGCAAGTTCAGGAACTGGTAGCAGCCGTCCAAAACTTGAGCCTAGAAGTCCAGAATTTAAAGGGCACTAATGCAGTTCTACAACAGAGGATGGAAGAGCGAGAACTACCGACAACCGATTTGCCTCCATTACCGTTAGTCTCTGGGAAGTTTGATGGGACGCCCAAAAGGCTAAAAGAGTTCTTAGATGCTTGTCACCTACATTTTTCATTTCGTCCACATGCCTTTACTTCTGGCCATACCAAGGTTGGGTTTATGATAACCCATATGTCTGGCAATGCCTTGGCTTGGGCCACCCCTCTGGTCAATAGAACAGATCCAGTGCTTCTGGATTATGAGGCTTTCAAGACCATGATGAAACAAACTTTCCTTCGAACAGAGAGCACTTTTTTAGCCTCCGAGGATCTATTGGACATCCGACAAGGGAATGCAGACTTAATGTCCTATATCACCTCCTTTAAACAGATCGCTGCGGAGGCTGGATGGCAAGAACAAGCTCAGTACGCCATCTTTCGGAGGGGTCTACGAGAAGAGCTAAAAGATGAACTAGCACGTATCGAACGCCCCTTAAATTTTGCCGATCTTATCACTGCAACACTTCGGATCGATTTCAGGCTGTCAGAACGGCGAGCTGAGCGACGTAAGATTAAGAGTGGTCTTCCGATGCCCCCAGCTACTTCTTCTTCAGCACCCCTTCCTCCTACTCGTCTCTCGCGTGAAGAGCCTATGCAGATCGGCACTACCCGTTCTCCTCTCTCTGCAGAAGAACGAAAGAGGAGGCGTGAAGGAAACCTATGCATGTACTGCGGATCTCCTAATCACCTGCTTCGAGAATGTCCTGATGTGCCTCCTAGACGCTCGGGAAACGAGTACCCTCGGTAAATTTGGGGACATATTACCGAGGGAAGGAGTCCAGTCCCTTTGTTACCCTCTCAGTCACCTCTTTGGAATGCTCTGACGATGATCGTCTTATGGTAATGACAGTCACTCTTCTGTATGGCCAGACCTCAATCCAGACTCAGGCTCTTCTGGATTGTGGAGCCGCAGGAAATTTCATCGATACCCACTGGGCAGAGAGTCAAGGACTGACTCGCATAGCTAAGACCGAGGATCAGACGGTAGAGGGAGTTGATGGCGAACCTTTGAGCTCAGGCCTTATTACCCATTCTACAGAAGTCCTCACCATGCGTATCATGCAACATACTGAACGCCTTTCTTTTGATATCATCAGAGCTGCTCATTTCCCCTTGATTCTAGGCATTGGATGGTTGCGTCGTCATAACCCTACCATTGATTTGTCTAGGAACCTGTTGAGTTTTCATTCAACCTTCTGTAAAGCAAGCTGTTTGCCGAAACCAGACTTTTCTACGATACAGACTTCCTGTGGGATGGAATCGAAGTCCATACATTGCTTACCATCCTATTTGAGCAGTTACGCTGAAGTGGTGGCAGAGAAGATTCCATTAGAGCTTCCTCCTCACAGACCTGAGGATTGTTGCATTGATTTGCACCCTGAGGCTTTAGTCCCTTTTGGTCGCATGTATCCCTTGACTTTGCAAGAAAGACATTATTTAAGAGATTACCTAGACAAGAACTTAGCCAATGAGTTAATCAGACCTTCTAAATCTCCTGCTGGTGCCTCCCTATTCTTCATTCCCAAGAAAGACACGCAAGAACTACGACCCTGTATCGATTACAGAGGATTAAACAAGGTAACCATCAAGGACAGATATCCTATGCCTCTCATCTCTGAAATCGTTCATGCCGTCCAGTCGGCCACAGTGTTTACTAAACTAGACTTACGCAATGCATACCATTTACTTAGGATCCAAACCGGAGATGAGTGGAAGACTGCCTTTAGGACACCTTTTGGCTTATATGAGTATCAAGTGATGCCCTTTGGCCTGGTAAATGCTCCATCTATCTTCCAACGTTTCATGGACAGAATTTTTTCAGATATTCTGGGACACTCTGTCATCATTTATCTTGATGACATATTGGTCTTTTCCCACTCTCAAGTAGAGCATAACACTCATGTCAAGGAGGTATTTCACAGACTCAAAGAAAATCATCTCTCTGTCAAATTGGAAAAGTGTGTGTTTTCGGCCACGTCCATATCGTATTTGGGATACATACTCTCCTCTGAGGGTATTGCCATGGACCCTCAGAAGGTCAATGCCATCCTAGATTGGCCGTCTCCTAAGTCCGTGAAAGACATCCAAAGATTCCTGGGGTTATCGAATTTTTACCGGAAGTTTATACCCAACTTCTCTCAACAAGTACTCCCGATGACCTCACTCCTTAAAAAGTCTTCCTCTCCCTTCCGGTGGTCTTCGCATGCCGAAGAGAATTTTCAACAACTCAAGCAAGCCTTCTGTTCAGCTCCTATATTAAGACAACCTGACCAGCTCCATCCTTTTATCGTGGAAACTGATGCATCCTCTGCTGCAATCGGAGCAGTGTTACTACAAGAGCATGAAGGGAAGGAACATCCAGTGTCCTATTATTCCAAGACACTTAACCCCAGCCAACGTAACTACTCTGTGATAGAGAGAGAATTGCTGGCTATGAAATTAGCGTGCACAGAGTGGCGACACCTCCTCCAAGGTGGAGAACACCCTTTTACACTTCGAACGGATCACAAGAATTTGCAGGTATTGCGTCAATTCGAATGTTACAACACACGACAGGCAAGGTGGGCACATTTTTTTGCCCAATTTGATTTCAACATTACTTATATCACGGGTGAACAAAACTTAGTGGCAGATGCCCTGTCTCGACGAGGTGATTACCTGTCAGAACAAGAAACTACTACTGAATTGATGTTTGCAAGATCTCGGATAATCGGAGCGGTGTCCACATTCCTGCAACAAGTTAAGGACGATTCTGGAGGGAGGTTTGAAGCAGAAAAGGATAACGTCAAGACCGATTATGTAATCAAGGAAGGTTTATATATGGTTAAGGACAAGTTGTATCTGCCAACTGCGTCTTTAAGGAAGACAGCATTATCCTGGTGCCATGATACCAAGATTGCGGGCCACCGTGGGATTCGGAATACGCAAGAACTTTTATCGAGATATTTTTTCTGGCCTCAGATGAAGGAAGAGACTAGACAATACGTTCAATCTTGTGTTACCTGTCTTCGTAACAAATATTCCACACAAAAGCCTTTGGGCTTGTTAGAATCCGACGCCATACCCACAGGTCCGTGGACCACAATCTCGACCGACTTCATTGTAGAGTTGCCAGTGTCTCAGGGTTGTACCTGTATAATGGTGGTAATCGATTCTTTCACCAAAATGGCACATTTTTCGCCTCTACCGGGTGTACCTTCAGCATCTCGCATGGCAGAAGTCTTCTTGAGCGACGTATTTAAGCTACATGGAATGCCTACTAAGATCATCTCAGACCGTGGCAGCCAGTACACTTCTCATTTCTGGTCTGCTTTATGCAAGCGATTAGGCATTGAAAGGGCCTTGACCTCGGGATTTCATCCACAATCAAATGGACAAACTGAACGTCTTAATGGTACATTAGAGCAGTATCTCCGGTGTTTTGTCAACCAACAGCAGGATGATTGGGTCCAATTGCTTCCTACGGCCGAATTTTCATATAACAACACCTGCCACTCTGCCTTGGGTTCTAGCCCTTTTTTCTGTATGTACGGGTATAATCCCCGTACCTTTCTTCCCTTGGTCAACATTGAGTCCTCGGTGCCCTCTGTGGAAGCTTCCCTATCTAATATTCGAGAAGCCCAAACCAAAGCTAGACAAGGACTCTTAGAGGCAAATGAAAGGAACCGATCCCAAGCAAATAGACACAGAAGACCAGTACCGAATTGGGAAGTTGGATCTAAGGTACTTCTGTCCACTAAATTTCTACCACGTTGGGTACACCCATCTAAACTGTCCCCTAGATTTATTGGACCTTACAAGATAACACAAATGATCAACCCTGTAGCATTTCGCTTACAGCTACCTGCACAACTAAGTCGAGTACATCCGGTGTTTCATGCCTCTCAATTGAAGACCTTCATAGAAGATAAGTGGTTCCGAAGAAGGAAGAACACTCAGATCCCCTCAGACCCCACTGGAGACGTTTATGAGGTGTCCCAAATTTGTGACTCTAGATTTCATAAGGGTCGTCTGGAATACCTAGTACACTGGAAAGGTTACCCTAAGTCTGAAGATACCTGGGAACCCAAAGCCCATTTAAATACACCTCTCCTGTTGCGCAAGTTCCATTCCAGACATCCCAATAAACCCGGAGGGGAGACCCTTAGGAGGGGGCATACTGTCACGCCGCGGGGAAACTGGCGGCTTTGGAGGAAGTGGAAGCTGCGACCGCCATAGCGGATTCCATTACGTTTTGTGTTTTGAGCTTGCGGTGCAGGTCTAGTCGTCGTTGCGACGTACCTGAACCGGTATTTAATCCTTTCCACTTCCGGGTTCAGGTGCGTTGCAACGTACAGTGTTTCGTCCTGTTCCTGCGCCGCTGCTACTTTTCGAAGTTAATTCCTTTTCCCTTCCGCTTCATTAGTTTCTTTCCCTCTTCCAGTCCTTCGCTCCTTACCTGCTCCGGTAAATTCTTCTCGCCTTCTTTCTCTCTCTCCCTTGTTCTATTCCGTTCCAATCTATTTCCTTCCCCCCCTTCCGCCTTGATCTTTTCCGTCTATTCTTTTCCCGTCTTTTCTTGTTTTCCTCCTGTGTTCTTTCTCCTCGCTGTTCCTCCAGTTACCCCCCTCTGGCCTCTCTGTGAAATTCCGGATTCCGACCTCTGTCTGTTTTCAAAGTTTGCCTCGTCCAGCCCTTTTCTGCTAAGTCTGCTGATGATTACTGTGTACCGACCTCTGTCTGCCAATTGGATTGCCTCGCCTCATCCTCTACGGTCTACTATTTAAGAACTTTCATCGTTCTGGTTCGTTCCCGATTCCTCTTTCTACTGCATCCTCAGGAGAGTCCATTACATCACTACGCTTGAAGATCATTATCCTCCGGGGTTTTTTGTGCCTTTGGCTTTTTCCCCTTTGTACAGCGACTGAGGAGGGCTGCCACAGACCACCCAAAGGGTGTCACTGTGGCGTCCTACCTTGGTCGCCCCTCTCTTCAAAAAAAACAAGGAGGGAAGGCTCGAAATAAGGACAATCCAACGCTAACTCAACGTCGGAGACTTCAAGGTGAGGAGGAAGGGGAGGAAGGGGAGTCTCAGGAGTCTCAGGAGGAAGAGGAGATTACCGACCTTCCTGACACCGCCGCACCCCAGGGTGCATAACCTAAGTGACGGGCTATGTCACTCGACTCCGGTGGGGCTGAAGCTTTCCCTGTCAGCCCAGAGAGATGAAGCACCACTTCCATAGCTTGTGCCTTACAGGTCATTGAACAAGGTTATTTCCTCCCATTCCACCAGTGCCCTCTGGACCACGGGCCCCAGGCCACCCTCTTGTCTCCAGACCCTACCCGACCACTGGCTGCTATTCAAGAGCGTGATTGAACTAGTATCAAGCTCCGAACGAGGAAGGGGATGGTACTCCAACTATTTTCTGGTGCCAAAGGAGGACAGGGGCCTGCTTCTCTTTATAGATTTGCAACTGCTGAAATGGTTCCTAAGCAAAAACTAGATCAAGATGGTTATGCTAGCTCAGATCTTGCACACCCCGATCTGCAGGACTGGTTGGTATTACTGGATCTTCTGGATGCCTACATCTATGTGCCAATTCATCGGAAACACAGGGAGTACCTGAAGTTTTTAATAATAATAATTTAGCATTTATATAGCGCTACGAACCCTCAGGTATCCGAGCACTGCTTATTATTATCCACAGTGTGTGGTGCTCATTTATCAACCTCGGAAGGATGAAAGGCTGAGTTTGACTCTGCCGGGATTCGAACCTGCGTCAGCAGGCTCTGTAGATGTCAAAGCGAGCGCTCTACTCGCTGTGCTATCGGACCAGGATGGGCCAACATCACTACTAGTTCAAGATCCTGCCATTCGGTCTTTCTCAGGTCTCTGGTTTTGCCATCCCAGGTCTTGGGCATGCGCCCGGGCAGGGCTTTCCCACCCAACATCTTTTGGATGGTCAATGTCCTTCAATCACATGAACAAATCTCGGCCTAGGCTTTCCTGCGCCTTCTGGGCCTGATGGTCTCCTGCATCCTAAAGGTGCCGGAGGTGAGGCTGTGCATGAGATCATTTAAGTGGCTTCTCTCTTGCCAATCGTAGCAGTTTCAGGGCCACATGTTGAACCTTTTACAGGTCTCGGACTAGGTTGCTCAGGATCTTTTGGGCCGTGCGAGACAACTTGCTGAGAGGCGCATTGTTTCGTCAACCCGGCAATCAGGTGACAGTGGTCACAGACTCTTATCTGACTGGGGCACTCACCTGTCAGACCTAATTGCAGAGATCCAAGTCCACTCACTGAGTTTACGGAACACATCAACTTGGTGGAGCTAAGGGCGATCCGACTGGCCCTGGTCACTTTCCTTCCCCATGGAAAACACATGACTGTGTTGCTCCTAATGGACAACACATTGGCCTTGCACTACCTAAACAAACGAGGTAGGGTGGGGTGCTTGCATCTGTGCAGAGAAGCTATGTGACTTTGTTTCTGGGCTCTGGAGAACGGTCTCCATAATGGCGCCTCATCTGGCCGGTAGCGAGAATGTCACAGAAGATACCTTGAGCAGACAGTCTTCAGCCTCCCACCAGTGGGAGCTCTGCCAGGAGGTTCTGGAGGAGGAGATTTGCTTTTTGGGACTCCTCAAGTTGCCCTCTTCTCTATGTAAGGAATTCATGGTGTCAACAGTAAAGACAGATACAAGTGATCACAGTTCAAGGTTGTTTATTAAACTGTAAGCAGGATGGAAGAACGCCTTATCGAAACCTAAATCTTGATGGCAAGCAAGCGTCGACCATCAAATGAGAATAAAGGCAGTCCTAGTGGCGTTGTGTCAAATAAAAAGGGCCTATAGTAAGAAACCTATTGCCAAATCTGACAACTAATACAAAAAGGCTGTGGGATAGTGTTCAAGAAAAGAAAGAAGTGTTCTCAAATAATATGTCAGGATGCAGTAGCTTGTATCTCTCTTCCCCATGTTTTTTGCACGGAGTAAGGTGGGATCTTGGAGCACAGCACATACTTGAGCTTTCCCAGCACCAGGCGACAGTTCTTGGCCATCGAGGTTCCTAATAGAATGGAAAAGTCTCCTTTCCCTTTAAAGTCTCTTGCCTTTGAGGGCCTGACACGCTCAAATAACAAAAACAAAAGTTCCTTCAACAAAATGAAAGTTAGTTTCCAGGTTTCACTTAGGGTGAGGATTCTTTACCCCTGTGTCCTCCTCTTCCGGGCGCTGACTCTTCACATGTTGTATGCCATAAATCAATAACAGTTCCTTCTTAATGAACTTGGGGTAATGGTTTCACCCCTGGATCTCAGTCAATTGGGCTTGGATGTCTCTTGACTGTTGGCCTCCCTCCACTGGGTTCATTATGGCTTTCAACAAATCTTCCTTTATCGTTCTTGTACAAAGTCTATTCAACAGTTCGCTGTGAACCTCCCTGTCTTGGATCCACTTGATCAGGGTGCTATTGGCTCACCCCTGATCCCGCTCTTGTGGGCGCAGACCCCTCTGAACTTTCAGCCTCCCTCCTTCAGGTTCACTATGGCTTATCCTTTCACTCATGAATCTTAATGTCTTTTTAAACAGTTCCAGTGGACATCCCTCGGCTGGGTTCACGTTAGTCAACACACTGTTTCTTGGGACTTTGTCTCTTCCTCGTCATCATCCCTCTTCTGCGTTCACTCTTGCCAACTTCACCTTCACATTTACTTTCAATGTTAGCAGGATTCACTTCCCTTGCTTTCTTTATAGTTTTTCGGTCAAAGGCTTTCAACTGTACAGGGATTTTGCTTGAACTCCTGTATGACCACTTTGACCTATCTTGGCGGCTCTCCTACGGCCTTCTGGTATCTGTAGTTTTACTCAGATGGGGATCGACCAGAGTTTCTCGGGGCAGGACCCTTGTGGTGCTGGTCCCCTTCTGCAGCTGGTCTCCCCTTTACAATCTTAGTTCTTTGAACTTGGTTCAACTTGCCACTTTGCGACTTTCATTCACCACAGCCAGGCTCTTATCGGCTCTCCCCTCGACTCACTGGCTCTGATGAAGAGCTTGGCTTTCCTCGTAACTGGAGTCAAGGTCGGTACCACAGAAGCAGGAGTTTCCCTCAGCGTTGACAAGCTCCGTGTATCGTTGACATCTATTACAGCACACTTGGGCTATTGTCCTCAGTCTTAGGATTCCCTCTGCAGAGGTTTCTCAGGTCTGCGTCGAAAAGGGCAAGGTCGTGTCTCTCCTTGTTAGCCTCTCGATATTCGCTGCCATTCTTCTTCTCTAGAAATGCCAGGCCTGGATAGCTGTCTCGTTGTGCTGTCTGCCTTGCTAATACTGTGCTTTCTTGCTCCACCTTTTATCCCTGTGGGGACGGGAAAGGGCTGTCAGGTCAGGTGTGTGTGATTCTTATCAATTGCCTGGCTTTACCTGACATGTCCCAATACAAGGGTCATGCAAACGGCTCTGGTATTAGTCCGTTCTCTTGTGTGTCGTGTGAAAGTGTTGGTGTTGGGAAAGGAGGGGGCAGTGGTTTTGAATGTCTTACGTGGTAAAATGAGGAAAAGGTGTCGGAAGAAGGGGCATACCATGCCTCGCCCGTCAGTGTCCCAGTCCCCGAGGACCCCCATCCAGGTTATCCTCCCTCAGTGGTCCACCCCCAGGAACTGGATTCAATAGCGATGGCCGTGTCCTGGCCATCTGGCGACAGATCCCCAGGGTGAAGCCAGGCAGACACCTTCAGGTTTCTCACAGCTTCCAGTGTCAACAGTAAGTGCGAGTTGTTCTGCTCCATGGAATTTCCTCGTCAGGGAGCTCTGGTGGACGTCATGATGATCGAATGGCTTTATGCGTTCCTGCTGATTCCTGTCATTCTGCTGGTTTTCAGTTTGCTAAGCATTACTGCATGGATTCCCTTTCAGGCCAGGACGCCTGTTTTGTTTGCAGGTTCTACCGAGTTTTCTGGTCTAGGTGATGTCCTTGCTCACTTCTCTCCTCCAGATTTTCAAACTGCATTGGGAGTCTATCATAGATGAGGAATCTGTGGGCGAGAAATCCACTAGACAAATTACTTATCGCTCAGTAATGTTCTTTCTGATAGATGTTCCTCCCACGGATTCCTCATCGCCCTCCTCTTGGAGGATAGCTAGTGCACCATCAGTTGCATGGCCCCTCAGCATCCGAGTACTAAGGAAAAGGTTCCATGTAATAATGTCCCCTCAAAAATATTGGCATGCAAAATAATCGCAAAAAAATTGCTGTTTTTGTGGGGACATTATTACATGGAACATGCAGGGGACATCCCTGCAACCCCCAAACCTTTTTTTATTTTTCATGGGGAGCGGGGGACACCCCCGCAATCCCTGCTGCCCCTGTCCCTATATATATGGTCACCTATATAATGTCGCCACAACCTATTCCCGGTGACATTACTTAACCCTTTACCCACTGCTTTACATTTACTTTCTTTGTCTCCTCTACTTTTGTTTTATTTTCATAGGAGAGCCAGGAACAGGGGTCCCCCTCATCTCTCACACACCACCTCTGGAGTAGGTCTGGGTCTGTCATTGCCATGGTAGAACACCTACCGCAGCTTGAGTAGGGTCCTTCTCTCCCCTTGACAGGGCCATGCCCCATTACAATGTCATATTATGAAAGTTCTGTGATAGAGGAGGATTTGATGCAGTTGTTCCCGTTCTTAGATTTGCGATCTTCCATGGGTGCATGTGCCTGATTTCCTCTTTTGTGTTGCAGGTAGCGGATTTGTTATTAAAATCCTTTTGCAAGAATGTCATGGCGGCCTGCTCTTGGTACCCTCCTGACAGGTAAGAGAGCGAGGAGTTCCTGTCACATTTCTCCAGTCTGTAGTAATAATGCATAACTTGAATGTCTGTAGCATTTTAAAGGACCCTTTGAAATTAGAGAAATCTGTGAATCTAGGCTTGGTAATCTGTGAATGTAGGCTTAGTAGCAATCATTCCCTTTGCTACAATCCTCAGATAAACTGTCAACGTCATTCAAAAGACACAATCCGAGGAGTCAAGGTTAACCTAGTTTATTTGCTTTGTCAGGATCTTTAGAACTTGTAGTGGCCTTTAAAAGTATCTCATCTGCTCCCTGTGTTAATACCTAGGTGATGCTTCCTTTTTGTCTTCTCCCTGGTTTAGTACCCAGGACACACTTCAGGCTTGTCTCTCATTGGCCCAGGTCAGGGCCCCAGCCTATGTTTTCTCTGCCTTTTCCTTGGTCATAGGTTCAACTTTGCCTCTGTGTCCTTTCTTCTGCAGAGGCATTTTCTCTCCCTACGTTCTCTTTTTTCAGATCTTCTGCCTTTTCCTTTTCCACTGGGGTCAGCCTTTTTGTGTCTATCTTCTCTTCGACCACTTTCTCGGCCTTAACTTTTGCTGCCTTTTCAAAGACCACAACCTTTGCTTGTCCACACACCACAGCCTTTGTCTATTTCCCCTGCTGATAAAGCCCTGCTCACCTTATTTTGCTCTGCTTTTCCTAGGACCAGAGCCACTGTCTTTCTTCCCTGGCGATAAGGTACCCTGCGCAACTTATGTTCCTTTTAGGGTAGGTTTCCCTGCTTCTCCTTCAGAAATAAGTGCACAACCTCGGTATCATATGCACTGCTGTCGGGAGCCTTTTGGTGCGGGTCAGTTTAAGAACTCCTTTCATTTGATGCACCCCAAGAACCTTTGGTCAATGCACCCCCCCCCCCGTATCACCGCTCCATGATTGTTGTAACCCTGAACAAATGGCATTCGTACTACTGCAATGTAATCTACAGCATTTTTCCCATCAAGCCAAATTCAGCAGCTGCAAAACTACAACATCTTGCCACCAAACCAAGGAGCCATCCACTGTCTCCAGGAACAAGCATGCAAGGTACGACTTCAAAGTCTTCTCGTTCCTTTTTAAGAGCATCAATGGCACATCCCCCTGCCTACCTCCAGCACCGGATCCAAAGAGCCAGTTTGACCAGCCTGGGCAATCTCATCGCCATCTTTCAAGCCCAACACACTGTACATCTATTCAACTGTAGTTTTCTTTTTCTATTTTTCTGTGTGCTACTGACGCCTCAGATGCCAGATTTTACTTGCTGTTAGAGCAACTCTGAACCCTAAAGGGGAGAGAGAAAGCATATTGAAAAGATAGCAAGTGACCAATGTCTGTTTCTGTCAGGAAGCAAGTGCCAACAAGGAGACCGATGTGCAGGCGACTTGTGGTATGGCGTCTTCCCTTGCACCTGCACTGTCACAGCGCAATATGTACTCCATTTCCCAGGAAGGCCGGGTGTTGTAGCGCCCTGCAGTATCACCGATGTCTTCAACATGCACGTACTAGGAGCCGGTGGTTCAATGAATTTAGAGTGCTGCTTTGACCACTGCAGTTGTCCTCAATGATAGTCCGTGTATGAGTGGCGGTTCCCCTGTCTTTTTCTCCTTCTTCGCTCATCTAACTCCCTGACCTCAGATTGTATTCAGATCTGCTTCCTGGATTCCCCTCGGATGCATCACCTGAATCATTCACTGTTGGCTGCTGGTTTCTCCCTGTCTATACAAATTCTACGGCTCTTGGAATCAGACTGCTGTTTGGACTTCCTGGATCCTTCTTGGCTTAGTTGTCTGGATTGTTCTGTTTTCTTTGTACTCTCTTGGATTTCCCTTGGGCTCTGCTTTACTCCTCTGTGCCTTGGTGGTTTTATCAACAGGGGGGATTCTCGTACAGGTACGTTGGGCTCCAGCTGAACGTGGAGGAAGTCTGGGTGAATCCAATATTAATTGAGCTTCTTTCCTTTTGCAGCTTCCAGGAGAGTGACCAGTAGCCCCTGTGAGAAACCAGAAGGTGTCTCACCCGCTAGTCCCCGGGGGTCCCTCTCTCAGGTGGCCAGGGCATAGCCATCGCCTTTGGATCCAGACCCTGGGAGTGGACCAGTGCGGGAGGATCACCTGGGTGAGGGGGTCTTCGGGGAGTGGAAGTGGGACACCTGGTGGCGAGACGCGGTATCCCCTTCCATGTAACACCTTTTCAATGGATTGCTTTTCTCCCGCAGATTCCTCATCATGATAGATAACCATCATCCAGCTCTGCTGTTCTGAAACCTTTCGACAGGGGGTGTAGTGGACCTCAACTCGGCCTTCGATCCGTCGTGTCTGACTCTTGATCGTCGGCCCCGGACCTGAAGTCAGGCGTCGTGTATATATAGCACATCACTACGCCCCATGCCTCAGTTCCTTTTTTCCGCTCACTTGCACGCTGCATCAGGAACACGACTCAAGTTTACTCAACATTCTTTTTGTACTATTGTATGTTTTTTCTTCAAAACCTTGACGCAATGTCGTCTCACAGGGTTTCGGGCTTCAAGCGGTGTCATGATTGCGGGGCCAAAATGTCAATGACCGACCCCCATGACGTCGGCCTATGATGTCTAGGTGTTAGTCACGACACAGAGGCCTGCACATAGTGCGCAGATGCAGCCGAAATCTCTATGTGAGAGGGTCATAAAACTGCCCTTGGGTCGGCCAGTCGCCAAGTCTCCGGCGCGGTCAGTTGTCCGGTCCTCAAAGGCCAAGATTGACGAGCCCCCTGCTGACAAGTGGAACGGTCAACATCGTAAGAAAACCAAGAAATGGTCCCATTCCAGGAGCCATTCCTCGTCATCTTGTTCGTGGAAGAAGAAGCGGCACCACCGCCATTGACGCAAGTCCAGGTCGTCGTCGGAACGAGGTATGCCCTCGGCGGGGCTGACCACTTGGGAAGAGTGGGACAGTTTTAAAACTTCAATGTTAGAAATGTTTAAGACACAAGCAAATGTAGCTGTGGCTCCAGCGCCCGACCAGCAAGCTTTGGCAGCGAAAGTGGCACTTGGTCCTCCCGACCCCAACCCAGCCATTCCGTCGACATCTGCGTCTGAGTCGAAAACGTCTTCGGGTGTTAGACCTGCCAGACATAAGTCGCCAGAGGGCAGAAAGGCCCAGGCCCCTGACGCCCATCGGTTGTCCGAGCATCCCTTGCCGCCGAAAGAACCTTTGACATGGAAAGCTTTGGCTACGAAACCTATTCTTAAGCCCTCTGCGCGACAGTTGGCGATGGTTTATTTGTGGCGCTGTCGAAATCAGGTTTCTTCGATTCCATGCATTCCATATTTGGCATCGATGACCCGAGGACTCAGTCGACTGCATTTACACAGGAGCTGGCGTCGTCAATTTTATTTCGACGACCAGGCGGATCTTTTTGCCTTAGCTCTGAGTTAACATGACGCCAGTGGTCTGGATACCTCCCCAGACCTGGAATTACAGCAAAGCCAGCTTTATACCCATGCTAGTGATAGGTTCAGGGATTTGGTCACAGGGTAGTTGACACCCTGGGGTTGAAGGCATCCACTACCCCTCTTCAGGGGTATGAGCTTACCGACATTTTGGACGAGAGTCCCACAGTCGAACACAAAATGCCTTTCAGCCCAGCCTTTGCAGACCCCTTAGCCTCCTTATGGCAGTACCCTTGTACCATTCCCCCTGTGAACGCCAAATTTACAGGGAAGTATAGGCCAGCAAGAGGAGACCCTTCTTTCCTCAGCACACTCCCTTCCCCAGAAGGGTTGGTTATACAGGCTGCCACTATTTCCACCAGACCCGTGGCGTCTACCTCGAATCTGCCTACGTACAGAGAAGGGAAAAAATCTGACGCATTGGCCAGAAAGGTGTTCACCTCTGGTAGCATGGCGCTCAAAGCCACTGATGTGGCATGTGATTTTGCTGAATACTCATTTGGTTTATGGAAGGCAGTGGAACATGCTGCTGAACACGTCCCGGAGGGTGCCATTCAGGACGGATTTTTACAGCTGGTGGAAGATGGGAAGGAGGCAGCCAAGCAGTCATTGCAAATGGGCCTGGACGTAGCAGACTGCGATGGCAGAGCAATGGGTTCAGCAGTCGTAATGAGACACTGAGCCTACCTAAAAACTTCTGGCTTCTCTCCAAATGTACAAAATAGGTTGCTGGACATGCCCTTTCAAGGTGGCATGATTTTCGAGCAGAAAGCAGACGAATGCTTAGAGAAATTCAAGGATTCCAAGTTGGCTGCTAAACCATTGGGTCTAGCAGCACAGCTGGCCAAACCTGCCTTCAGCTCCGCCTCCAGGGACAGAGGTTATAGATGTTATGTGCCCTGTGGTAGGATGGCGCTGCTCCCGCAAGCCAGGCAAGGGCAGAGGTGCTTCTCGCGTCCCGGAAGGGGCAGAGGGGCCTCTAGAGGCCAACAAGCAGCAGCAGTGGCAAATTCAACTGCGTCCTCTACGCTGCTTTGATTTCCCCCCCACGATGCACCACTTGGTGGAGGTTTGGCAGGGCATTGGCCCCAGTGGCAGGAAATTACTTTGGATACCCGGGCCCTGCAGTTGATTTGGTGGGGTTACTGTCTGCCTTCCTGAAGAGGCCTCCAGAGAAACTTCCACCTCCCCCAATCCAACCGGGACAGGAGCTCCAGGAAAAACTGAGAGCCCTGTTGTCGAAGAGTGCAATGGAAGAGGTACCTCCGGATCAGAGAGGGTCGGGTTGGTATTCCCAGTATTTCCTGGTGCCCAAGAAGAGAGGAGGTCTCTGTCCCATCCTGGACCTCAGGGCCTTGAGCAAGTTCCTGAGGAAGGACATATTCAGGATGGTGATGTTGAGAGAGAACTACAGGACTGGCTGGTGTCATTAGACCTACAGGACGCTTATTTCCATGTGCCGATACACCAAATCCACAGGACATTCTTAAGGTTCCTCATATGACATGAGCATTATCAGTTCAGGGTTCTTCCTATTGGGTTGACCTCTTTGCCGAGGGCCTTCACCAAGGTCATGGTGTTAGTGGCAGCTCACATCAGGAGATCCGGGGTCCATTTATTTCTGTACCTGGATCACTGGCGGATCCCAGAGAAGTCAGCGGGACAAGTCTTGTCTCATCTAGAAGACACCTGCCTGCTACTGCACACGCTGGGCTTCTCCCTCAACTTGAAGAAGTCCCATTTGATACCAGTTCAGTGGCTCCAGTTCCCAGTTCATTGGAGCAGTCCTAGACACCCGGGTAGCAAGGCTTTTCCTCTAGAGGAGAGAGTCAGCAAGGTAGCCCAGATGGTGCGCTTGTTTCAGAACCACGCCACTCTTCCAGCAGCTTCCTTCATCCACCTCTTGGGTCCCATGGCCTCCTGTATTTTTCTAGTGCCAGAGGCCAGGCTCCGTTTGAGATCCCTCCAATGGCTCCTGAGGGACCATTGGTCTCAGTACCTGGGAACACACGCGGATTGCCTTTCGATGTCTAGCCAAGTAGTCTGCAAACTCGGCTGGTGGAACACGCGCAGCAATGTATTTGCGGGGGGAACCCTTCTGGCCTCCTTGGCCCCAGGCCCGAGTGGTCACGGATGAGTCCCTGAAGTGTTGGGGCGCCCACTGCGAGGATTTGCAGGTTAGCTGCCTCTGGTCTCCAGCCTGTTGACATGCCACTTGGCCCGCAAAACCATCAGAAGCCATCAGGTTAGCCCTGAGGGCCTTTGCTCCATCTCTCAGAGGGAAGCATGTCCTCGTCCTGACAGACAACATGGTGGCCATGCACTACCTCAACAAGCAGGGTGGTGTGCACTCCCACCCACTCTGCACAGAGGCAATTTAGCTGTGGTTGCGAGAGAACTAAATCTCGGTCTCGGCAGTTCATCTGGCGGGGACAGAGAACACCTTGGCAGATGTTCTAAACAGGCAGAGCACGCTCTCTCATGAGTGGGAAGAGTGCCAGGAAGTCCTACAGGAGGTCTTCACTCTCTGCGGTACCCCAGCAGTGGATCTGTTCACCACAGAGTCCAATAGGAAGTGCAAACAGTTTTACTCAAAGGAATAACCAGCAAACGGTGCACTGGGGGACACGTTTCTAATGGATTGGATCTTCCCTCTCCACTACACCTTCCTCCCGATTCCTGTCATCCCTTGGGTTCTCAGGAGGTTGAAGAGGTATCGAGCGACCATGATCTTGATCTCCCCAGATTGGGCGAGGAGAACATGGTACTCCGATTTCCCTGGATCTGACATCTGTCCACCTGCTGTTGCCTCGGCGTCTGGATCCCCTAACCCAGTCGGAGGGTTGAGTGCTTCACCTGACCCCTCAACCTGCATGCGTGGTGTTAGGCAGAAACCTGTGCAGTTCCCTTAGGGACCACTGCAAAAGATTTAGGACTACAGGTGGTTGGCAGTAAACCCAATTGGTAGCAGTCTGCACCACCCAGATTTACCTGGTAGCTGTGGCTGAGCAGTCAGACTTCTCTCAAGATGAGTTCGGCAGTATATAGAGTATACACAATAGATACAGGGATCCAGTAGCACAAGCAAACACTGACCAGAGCGTTGGTGTAAAAGTATATAATTATTTATTTAAAGACACACTTGTAAATTACACTAGCACAAAAAGAGGTAAGTAAATTCAACACAGTCACTATTATATATATACAACCCTAATTACTTATTAGACAAGTCTTAGTGAGAAACACTACTTATTTTCAGACAGAGGTGAGCGCTTAACATAAGATGGCACTCTAATAAGTTATAGAAATAGGGAGGGAAAAGGAAAAGTTATGGAAGCACACAATTTCAATAGCTTTCAAAGAACCACAGTGAGGCAGGTTAGGCAAAGTCTACTGGAGAGCAAGGAAGTTCAAATGCCAGGCCCACTCTTAGAGAGAGCAAGCGCAATGTGTCCAGGATCACACAGTGGGGTTATGCCCAAAGAGTCTTTGTAGATAATTCACAAAAGATTGAGATCAAGTCAGGAAAAGTTAGTTAACAGGCCCCAGGCTAACCCAGGTTAGAAACTCGAGGATTTACTGTCACCCCAAACGATCTATCGCAAGGGAAGCCAGGCGGGACACAGTACCTGAAATGGGAAAAACGCTCCAGCGGGGGCCGTTGTTCCTGGCAGCGGGTGCAAGTCAGTGTTTCGTTCAGAGGAAGAGGAAGTCTCGACGTGGAGGAAAGATGAAGGTTGTTGCACTGCCAGGGAAGAAACCAGCCGCAGAGTTTCCCGGTTACAAGGCACTACCCTCTTCTTCGCGGTGGTGGTAAACCATGGTATTCCGGTTGCTGGGGTGCTTGGCACGGGCAAGGCGGCCACGAGATGGTCCAGGAAGGCGAAAAGACGGGCAAACTGGTTATCCCCACCAGTCAAAGGAAGAAGACTCTCTGGACTGGAGATCTCCTCTGTCGTCTGGAAAAGTGGTGAGATGGTTCAGCCGGGCTCCATCGGTGGTGTTGTCGTTGCAGGTCGGCTCGGCTTCTCCCTCCTCGGATTCTTTAGTTCCTGTGGCGACGTCTGAAGTTCCGGTCCCCAAAGCCCTGCTTTTATGCAGAAAACCCCCATTCATTCTGCCTTGCTGTCACTCAAACATGCGAAGTGGTGAGCCGGGCGGCTCACCACTTGGGCCAATCACACAAGAGTGCGACTTGAGTTGCCGAGGCAACTCAGTCCAGGGTGCCTAAACCCCCCTCCCGCACCCCCTGTGGTACCCAGACAGAGTGGCACCACTTTTGGAGGCTTCTGTGGAGAAGCCCGCCAAAAAGTGGAACAAAGGGCTCAACTTGGGTCGGAGTCACGAAGCGACCACAAACGCCATTTTGGAACCAAGTTTCGGCAAAAAATACCAACCGGTGAATTTATATTAATTTAATAAACCAGCGGTATGTTCGAGGTATATTAAAAAGTGATAGCCTCGAACAATGGGAAAATCCCATAGGAATATGTTCGCGGTCGAATATAAAAAGTAGTATCCACTGCCACCAGCCAAAACCCGGTCGGGGGGGACTGGACAGTGCCCCCTTGAACAACAGACCCCGGGGCAATCGAATTGCCCCGACTAGTACGTCCAAAATATGATGGTTTGTACTGGTTCTGTTCACAATTTGAGACTAGTAAAGCCAATGGTGACTTTACATACCCTGGGAGACAGTAGTCAGTCCTAGGGTATGGAGTCTATGTTTGGGGGTCGCGACGACACCCCTGGGTTACTGCACGGAGGGTGCTGTGTAACCCACATATCAAAAACACATGAAGCCCTATGGGGTAAAGGACCCCATAGCCCATAGAACACATACAAAGTCAAAGGAATACCTCAAATCATGTCTAAGAGTGGGAGAAAAAGAGTCTCACTCTTAGCAAGAGAAAAAATAAACCCCAAAAATCCAGCAATGCTGCTGGGAGACTCACTAGGTTGGGGAAATTAGCCTTTACAGAGAATTCTCCCTAACACGTGGCTCTTGAGAGGCTGAGGTATGATGACTGGGACCTCTCAGAGGAGGTACTTGAGGTATTGTTGGCTGCACGCAGACCTTCTAATAGATCTCTGTACGCGTGCAGGTGGAGAAGATTTGAGGCATGATGCAGGGAACGCGAGACTGACCCTATCTCTTGTCCCACCACCACAGTGATGGTGTTCCTTCTGTCGCTGGCCTCTTCATGCCTTCAGGTTGCCACACTCAGCGTATTTGGCGGCCCTGTCTGTGTTCAAGAGGTCCTCAGACCAAGGAGCCTTTTTCACTATTCCGATCAAGGCCCAGTTCCTGAAGGGCCTTCTCAACAAGTTTCCGCCAACCTCTTTGGTTGTCCCAGATTGGGATCTTAATCTGGTTTTGACCTGTTTGATGGCAGCTTCGTTTGAGCCTATGCATTTATGTTCTTTGCGATTGTTGTCCCTTAAGACAGCCTTTTTGTTCACAGTCACATCTGCCAGGAGGGTTAGCGCACTACAAGCCTTGTGCTGCAAAACTACTTTTCTGAAGTTCTTCTGTGAGAAAGTCTCTCTTAAAGTCAGACCCAGATTACTTCTAAGGTGGTTTCAGAATTTCATCTGTCCCAGTCTATATATTTACCTGTCTTTTTCCCTCCTCTGCATCCCTCAAAGGAGGAAGAGCAGTTCCACCGCCTTGATCCCAAGGGAGCGTTAAGCTTCTGTGTTGTTCGCACGACTGAATTTAGGAAATCAGACCAGTTGTTTGTTGCCCATTCCTTGTCTAGAAACGGCCTTGGCATCACTAAACAAACCCTGTCACGGTGGATTATTTTGTGTTTATCCGAGTGTTACCAATTGGCAGGTAAGGAGCTTCCAGCGGGCATCTGGGCCCACTCGGCCAAGGGGGGTGGGGGTTCTCCGTCTCAACAGCCCTCCAGAGAGGGGTCCTTGTTGGGGATATATGCCAGGCGGTCACTTGGTCATCCTTACATACCTTCAGCAAGCACTATGCCTTGGATGTTGCACAGGGAGCTGATGCTGGGTTTGTTAGGGCGGTTATACAGAATCTACTAGTTTAATTCTTTCTGCCCTCCTCCGTTATCCTAACTGCCCAGGGAGTCTATCATGATGAGAAAACTGTGTGGAAAAAATAAATCCATTGAAGGAGAAATTACATTACCGTAATGTTCTTTCTATGGGTTCTTCTCCCGCAGATTCCTCATCGCCCTCCCATCCATCCCCGCTCGGAAAGTTCTGTGGGCTGTCGCTTCTGTCCAAACACAAAGGCATCTGGAGATTGCTGTCGGATGATCGCTTCCATCTCATTCTAAAAAGAAAAAAAAATAATAAATGTTTTAAACATTTTTTTCAGGGTTCACCGTGTTGGGATGTATCCTTGTTAAAGCTTTAACGGCTGGTTAGCCTCCTCCTGTGGCTTTTCCTGCGCTCAATCGCGTAGTGACATGCTATATATACTATGTATGATGTCACGTCCGGAGCTGACTATCGAGAGCCATACGAGACAGATCAACGATTGATGGCCGAGTCAAGGTCCACTAAGCCCCTGTCGAAACGTTTCCGAACAGGAGAGCTGGATGATGGATATCTATAATGAATTTTTTGTTGACATTTGTTTATTGGTGGATTCTACAGGTACATTACACATTATCAAGTATACATCCATCTTCCTGTGATTCAACCAATATACTGAACAAAACAATACAAATACCCAATGCTTGTCTGTTTAGTTTGTGGTGCTAGTCTCTGTTCAGTGTCGCAGCATATTCAGTTCAGCCAGTTGGACAGTTCACATTTGACATTTCGATAGGAGGGGTTGGGTCTAATATGTGCATCCTGTGTATAATTAGGATTACAAAAGTAAATTAAACAATGTCCGGGGAAAGAATTCACAGTGGCTTATCGTCTGAAGGGTAAGAGACAACTTTGAAGCTTGGAAAGCACTTGTCTATTCTAAGGGCTACATCTCCCCCATGTGTATCTATCATCCCACTACATGCAGTATTCTCAGCGTCACACCAACACGTAAATTCCCTATACCATGCATCAAATTGTGAGCTGCTGGTTGATTTCCATGTCATTCCTATACATCTCTCAGCCAGTAGGCATGCTAGGTCCATGAATTTGTTGGCATGTTTATGCTTACTCAATCTGGGATATACACCCAGTAAACATTTGAGTGGGTTCCAGTGGTAACTTTTAATCCCAACTCCTTTTCAGGAAACTACGGCGGCCCAGGTATTCTGGAAGGTCGAAAACATATCTCCCGGCAGGTGGTTCTTTTTCTACATCTGCCTCCCGTTTACCCAATAAATCATCTAGTCCACGTTGTCTGCATATTCCCAAGTCGACAACTACCCACTGGGTCTCTGTTCGGCGGCATTGGGGGTTGCTGTGGGAACCCGGTCCTTCCGCGTCCATTAAGTCACATGTTTTCTCACGTTAGACCCATTCCCATGGTGTCATGTGATTTCAGTATTTTTCCTAATTATGCTCCGCCTGTTTTTGAATTCACTGCTTCTGAATTTGTTTTCTACAGATTTACTGAACCTTGTGACCTTTCTTGTTCTCTTGATTTATGACCCGGCTTTGTCTCACTGTAATCCGATTGTCTTGCTCCTTGCCTGCTTGATTTTCAAGAAAGCCCCGTTACGACTATTGGAATGTTTTCCGACCACATTGTCTTCTGATTTTGTCCTTACTGCCCGCACTGTTAACGACCCGGAATCCACCTGAACAAGAATTCTTGTATTCATGACAACGGACGAGTAACCTGTTGTCCCTTTACTTCAGCGCTTCAACTCCCCCGCATTTCTTTTTGGAATCTCCACTCACACCATAACCTGCTATTTCCTTTCAACTCACTGTTACTTGAAATTCTTGACTTCGCTGGAACTCTGATTGCCTTCTCAAACTCTGTTAGGCGTCCTCGTGCCGGCGGGTGTTAGGTGAATCATTGGAACATTCCTTTTGAACTGGGACTGCCTTATGGAACACTGTTAGATGTCCTTGTGCCGGCGGGTGTTAGGTGAAGCTTTTCATCACTGAACTACTTCTGGACGATAACGTTTCCTCTGGAACTCTATACCGTGTTCTTTGGATACACCAGTTAGCATCACAACAGGATTTGTAAACCAGTTACAGGGAAACTCCTGCTGGACATAAGGTACAAAACCTCCTGTCTTGAATATTGCTTTCTCAATATACATTGTGGTATTAACCTTGACTTTCCTTTGCAGTTCCGCAGGATCCTGTGGCATCCATCCATCTTTGGGTCAATAGATTTCTCAGGTGATTTCCTCTACATCCCTGAGAGGTACATTGGCAGAAAGAACTCGTCGGCTACACAATGGGTTCAACTGCCGGAGCAGAACTCCAGCTAGGAATTTACAGAGAGTTCTGACATATTCAGAAGCCTTTCATAATGGACGCTGCAAGCGACCAGTTGACCGCACTGGCTCAGATAGTGGCAGACCTTAGAGCTGATATGACAGCAGCCCATTAAGCCACTCAACGAAACCTTTGAGTTTCGAGCCAGCATGCAACCAGGTGGAGCGGGTGCCTCTGGTACAGCATCAGGCTCAGCTTCTGCTTCAGGCGAATCCTCCCCAAACAGGAAAACGCTCCTGTGTACATGGCGGCTCCATTTCCCCTAGCTCCACCAGAACGTTTTCATGGCGATCCCAAACACTTCCGTACCTTCATCAATCAATGTAAACTACACTTTTTGTGTCGGCCATCCTCATTCCCTGGCTCTACCACCAAACACGCATTTGTTTTGTCTTATCTGGGTGGTACAGCCGCCGTCTGGGCCACTCCGTTGCTTGAACAGGGGATCGAATTACTCAAGAATTGTGATGCATTGATCACTGTTATGTCACGTTTATTCGATACCAGATACAAGTCCCAGGCCAATGATTTGGAACTCCTGTCATTACAACAAATGCATACTCCATTGTTGGCTTATCTAGCCTGATTCAATCAGTTGGTGGCCGAAACAGGGTGGCCAGATGAAAAGAAGGCCGCTTTGTTTTTACAAAGGCTTGTCGGATACATTGAAGGAAGTCCTGGCCACGGTACCGGTGGTGCCTTCCAAGTTCCCCAAAGTATTGGACTTAGTCTTCCAAATAGAGGAAAGGGGGAAGAAGGAGTGTGTTTCTTGCTCCGCCTCCAGTAAGTGCCTCATCCGCAGGGGATGTGGAACCCATGCATATCGGGGCAATTAGGTGTCCTCTCTCTTCCGAGGAAAGGGAGTACTGTAAGAAGAGCAATTTATGCTTCTATTGTGGCTTCGGGGAACACTTCCTAAGAGGATATTCAAAGAAACCTAAGAAGCAGGGAAATGCCGGGGCCCGGCAATAGAGGGAACCCCTTTGCCGAGCAATAAAAAACAGAGTTCCTGCTTGTCTGTTCCTTTTGTTTTACAAGCTATGTTGGCCTATTCTTCTAGAGAACCATGGTCTGTTCAGGCGGTTTTGGACTCGGGCACCACAGGGAACTACATTGATGTGCAATATGTACATGAGTGGAACATCCTGGTCTCACCAAAAGACCATCCGGAGTTGGTTAGCACAGTGCATGGTACCACATTGTTATCAGGTCTGGTCACAGAACATTCCATAAATCTTACTATGACCCTCTCCTCCGGGCATGTGGAGAAGATACATTTTGATGTTCTTGCAGCACCCCAGTTCAAGGTTATACTGGGTTTACCTTGGTTGGTGTTGGATAACCCTCTGGTGGACTGGCAAACCGGACTGGTCACGTTTGCTTCTGAACATTGTGAAAAGCACTGCTTTACCGCACAGACCAAAACCTTCAGCCCATGTTTTTCATTGTTGGATTCGGCCTCTGTGATTGGGGGCATATCAACGGTTGTTCTTCATAAGGAGTATGAGACATTCCGGGATGTTTTCGACAAGGTAGAAGCAGAGAAACTACTGCCACATCGTCCTTATGACTGTCCCGTTGATCTGGTGGAAGGGGCTAGGATTCCCTCAGGGCGGATCTATTCTCTTACTCAAAAAAAATTGTCGTCCTCAAGAAATAGCTGGACAAAGCCCTAGAGAGGGGGTTCATATGTCCTTCTCGTTCCCCGGCCGCCTCTCCCCTCTTCTTTGCACCCAAGAAGGAGGGGGACCTGCGCCCATGTATTGATTATCGCAAACTCAACACGATTACTATACGCAATCAATACCCAATTCCATTCATATCTGTTTTGTTAGATCAGTTGGGTACCTCCGAGTATTTCACGAAACTAGACTTACGGGGTGCTTACAATCTCGTAGGAATGAAAAAAGGGGATGAGTGGAAGACGGCTTTTAAGACCAAATACAGCCTTTTCGAATACCTTGTAATGCCATTTGGGCTTTGTAATGCCCCAGCTACTTTCCAGAGATTCATCAATGATGTACTGAGCGACATGTTGGACCGGTACATAGTTGTATATCTGAATGATATTCTGATATATCCTTCATCCTACGAAGAACATGTTAAACACGTGTCCACTGTTCTCCAGTATTTACGGCAGAACCGTCTGTACGCCAAGCTCAAGAAATGTTTGTTCCATGTTAAGGAGGTGGAATTCCTTGCGTACAACATCACCAGTATGGGCATCAAGATGAGTGATATGAAGGGTAAAGCCGTTTTGGATTGCCACAGTTAAGGCCTTGCTGTCATTTCTTGGCTTTGCACATTTTTATCGGTGGTTTATCCGATCTTTTTCGGAAACAGTTGCCCCTTTGACTGCGTTGACCAGTAACAAACGTCAGTTCATTTGAAGTCAAGAGGCCCAACAAACTTTGACGCCTTGAAAGTGGCCTTTACGACTGCACCTATACTACAACATCCCAATCCCGGACATCCTTTTTATGTGGAGGCTGATGCCTCGGAAGTCGCGGTAGGTGCGGTACTATCACAGTTATGCAATGATTCCAGTTTGTTACATCCAGTGGCTTACCACTCACGTAAACTCACTCAGTACGAACAAAACTATACGGTCAACTTAACGCAAACTCCTAGCCATGAGAGACGCCTTCACAGTGTGGAGACACCACCTACTAGGTACTGCATCTCCCGTACATGTGTACACGGACCATAGGACCCGACTCGCCCTACAATCATTAAAATGCACTACTGCATGTCATGCCAGGTGGCACACATTTTTCTCCATGTACACATTTGTGTTATCATATCGTCCCGGTCAGTTGAACTCTAAAGCTGATGCTCTGTCATGGCTCCATGGCTCTCCTCCCCGCACCTGGGATGGTACTATCCTCCTAGGTAACCAGGTAGTTTGCTCCTGTACACTACAACCCTCATTGAAATCCTTAATCTAGGAATGGGTAGCAAAAGAACCAAGCGAAATCATAGATTACAACATGCATGGTATTAAAACAAGGCCGCGTCTGCATTCCTGACCAAGCTACAAGACATGTCACCCTACAATGGTGCCACGATTCACTAGTGGCGGCTCACCCTGGTAAATGCGAGACTATGGAACTATTATGACGTTGGTGCTGTTGGCCGTCAATGCATCAGGATGTGTCATCGTATATATCCTCTTGTTCCATATGTGGACAATGTAAGGGAACTACGGCCAAACCAATGGGGCTCTTGCAGCTCTTCCGGTTCCCGAGCATCCATGGTCCATGATCTTAATGGATTCTGTTGTGGAGCTTCCGCCGGTCATGGGTTATGATACTATATGGGTAGTAGTTGATTTCATTTCTAAATTATTGTTTGTCCCTTGCAAGGGGCTACCTACTGCTCCTGCCCTTGCTGACCTTTTCCTGCACAATGTCTGTCATTTCTTTGGTCTACCAGACATTGTTTCACATCGGGGTACACAGTTCACCTCCCGTTTCTGGAAACACCTCACTAGCTCCATTGGTATTGAGGATCGGTATTCCAGTGCTTATCATACCCAAACAGATGGTCAGACCGAATGCCTTAATGCTCCCTTGGAGCAGTATTTGCGTTGTCTCACTCTACAATACCAGGAAACTTGATTTTCAGTCCGTGTTCATGCAGAGTTTGCTTACAATAACTCTGTCCATGCCACCACGCCATTCAATGCTATGTACGGCCAAAATCCGCGTACGCTTCCTATGGACTTAACTCCAGATATGACCAACCTTGCGGTACACGCTTGCCTTTGAGACCTATCTGCTGTGCATAAAGCAGTAAGACTCCATTTGACGGAGGCACAAGAAAAAATGAAGGCTTATGCTGACCGGCACCGTCAAGAGGCCCCTCGGTACTCCACTGGTACCAAAGTATGCTTGTCCACCAAAAATCTCTGCCTCCCGGGCGGTAGGTGTCTTGTTACCTCGCTTTGTGGGTCCGTTTCTGGTACAGGTGTTAGTAAACCCAGTGGCTGTTAGGTTGGAGTGGCCTTTGTCATGGAAGGTACATCTGGTATTCCTTGTGTCACTACTTAAACCTTGTGTTGGGGATACCAGACTGCCTATTCAACCTCCCCTCTTATGGTCCAGGGTACCGAGGAGTATGAAGTTACTGCCATCCTTGACACGAAAGTCTCCAGGGGTACCAGGTTGTTTTTGGTGGATTGGAAGGGTTATGGCCCAGCGGATCGGACTTGGGAACCCGCCTCGAACATCCATGCTCCGCTACTCATGTAATGTTTTATGTCATCAGGGAGAGGGGTGACACCATTGGGGGAGGATACAGTCAGGAAACTACGGCGGCCCAGGTATTCTGGGAGGTCGAAAACACATCTCCCGGCAGGTGGTTCTTTTTCTACATCTTCCTCCCGTTTACCCAATAAAGCATCTAGTCCACGTTGTCTGCGTATTCTCAAGTCGACAACTACCCGCTGGGTCTCTGTCAGCGGCATTGGGGGTTACCGTGGAAACTCGTTCCTTCCATGTTCATTAGGTCACGTGTTTCTCACGTTAGACCCGTTCCCACGGTCTCATGTGATTTCAGTATTTTTCCTACTTATGCCCTGCCTGTTTTGGAATTCACTGCTTCTGAATTTGTTTTCTACAGCCTTACTGAACCTTGTGAGATTTCTTGTTCTCTTGATTTACGACCCGGCTTTGTCTCACGGTAATCCGATTGTCTTGCTGCTTGTTATTCGAGAAAGCGCTGTTACGACTTTTGGAATGTTTTCCGACCTGCATTGTCTTCTGATTTTGTACTTACTTCTGCCCGCACTGTTATTGACCCGGAATCCACCTGACCAAGAATTCTTGTATTCATGACAACAGACGAGTAACCTGTTGTCCCTTTACTTCATCGCTTCAACCCCCCTGCGTTTCTTCTTGGAATCTCCACTCACACCATAACCTGCTATTTCCTTTCAACTCATCGTTACTTGAAAATCTTCACATCACTGGAACTCGGATTGCCTTCTGGAACTCTGTTAGGCGTCCTCGTGCTGGCGGGTTTTAGGAGAAGCTTTTCATCACCGAACTACGTCTGGACGATAACGTTTTCTATGGAACTATACACCATGTTCTTTGGATACACCAGTTAGCATCACAACAGGATTTCTAAACCAGTTACAGGGAAACTCTTGCTGGACATAAGGTACAAAAAACCTCTTGTCTTGAATATTGCTTTCTCAATATACATTGTGGTATTAACATGACTTTCCTTTGCAGGTCAGCAGGATACTGTGGCGTCCATTCATATTTGGGTCAATAGACTTCTCAGGTGATTTCTACATTCCTGAGAGGTACATTGGCAGAAAGAACTCGTCGGCTACATGACGGGTTCAACTGCCGGAGCAGAACTCCAGCTAGGAATTTACAGAGAGTTCTGACACTCCTTCACAGATCTTTTTGATTCAGGAACAAAAATGCTGTATCACCACACACTTCCTAAACATATGCATTAAATGAGTGTCATCTTGACCACAGCAGGGGCAGTTAGAAGGTGCATCTTTTTTTTAATTTGGCCACTCTAGAGGGTGTCATATGCATGCGATGGAGCACATTCCCCTGTATGAGCCTGAATCTGGCATTGCATGATACATTTTTAACAAAGCCCAACGCCAGTGTCCACTGCCTATCAGTAATTTCTAAACCCAAATCGGCCTCCCAGCGCATCTTCAGTTTAGTACTTTTAACGCTAGCACCATCTAGTAAACACTTATGCGACCTGCACACAGGTCTCCAGTCGTCCTCTAGTTTGTACGTTAGTGCCAAAAAAGCGTTTGACTGTGGCTCAGCAGGCCACTTGCACCAATTGCGCCTGGCGGTCCTTGCTACTCTCATGTACCTCAGAAACCGCCCACCTGCTATTCCCTCAAGCCGCATTAGATCAGCCAATTCTCTGAATGTTCCACTCGCATACATGTGTCACGATCACCCGGTCTCCACGGGGGCGTCGCACGTGGCTGCACGAGGGACGTCTGCACGCGCGCTGCAAGAGGCTGAGTGATGAATGCTTGCACGCGTCTTCTCTCTCACTATCCCTTCCCAGGAAGTGTTTGCCTAGAATGTCGAAACAAGATGTTAACCAGCCATGAGGAGCGGGTTTGGCTCCCACCTCCCGTAACCTCCTAGTGACCCTCTCTGTTTACGCCTCACCTTAGGTGTTTCAATGGCGGGTTCTCCGTCCTGCAACTACACGCAGGGGCGCGGTAAGTTCCAGCCTCTTCTCTGGATCTAGTTGCTTCACTGATCCTGCGGGGCTGTAGCGGAGTCTTGAATAACTTGACTCAATAGATAAGTCTCTATGTCAATGGATGCTTGGAATAGTTTGCTTAAATGTCTTTGTTGCCAAAGTTCTCGCTATTGTTCTTTATTTCTTTCAGGTGCGGTTTTTGAGGGGTTTCCTGATGAAGAATTGCCTTTTCCTATGACGCTGAGCAGAATTCCTGCGGGTGAGTATTAGTGCGAGTGTGTGGCGCTGAAATGTCTATAAATGGTTTCTTGCCTGTGCGCGACTAACCTGCTGTTCTTTCTTTTCTGCAATACTGGTGCGGCGCAGCCCTGGAGCTGGTGAACCACTTCAATGGAATTCAAGAAGAAGTCAGCCTCCGGGTGAGTATTAGCTCTCTATGCGAGGCGAGTGCCTTCCTTTCTGCAGATGCGACGATCCGGAGAACGGCTGAAGGCAAGGCCTTTCGGATGGACAGCTTCAGGTAAGGACCCAATTGCTGTTCTAATTCCTATTCTTTTCCTTTCCTTCTTCACAGGTGTCGATGGCTTGTGATCCCAAGGACAGGCGTGGCTGCTGAAGATCGGGTATAGGAGCTGAGCAGACACGGTGAGCGTTACGCTGCAGGAGTGCAGAATAACACAAAGCGTGTTCTGTCTGTAGGGTGTGGTTTAAATAGCCCTGCAAGCAGTTCCAGGTAAAGTAGTGCCTCCAGTCTCACCCTGCACAAGTAATCCCAGGTAAAGTAGTCCCTCCAGCCACACCCAAAGTAAGGCTGAATGGCTCAGCTCCATTAGGCTGGGCTGTGTGTAGTCCCATGCAGCTTACCACAAGATTGAATAATATGAGCCTGGTGCCAACGGCGCCAGGACTGACTCCAGGAAGTCCTAAGGCAAACCAAGCTAATAATTTCCCGGACTTGTCTCCTCCAGTGTGTGTTCGGGCCATTCAGGTGGTGTAGTCAAACCTTAACAATCTCTGGGCGTTATTGTAGCCACCGAAAGAAATACACTATACTCTGCCAACCACGAACCATACATATTGCAATTAGAAACTAAGATGAAAATATGGAATTAACTCCCGATTTCAATGTAGGGCTGCATTGCCCTACTGAAGATGGTGGTGGCACTGAAACTCCTGTACCTATTCAGTAACATCCCGATATGACTAGGTAAAGCGTTTTTTGTTAGGCTACAGAAACTCGCATCCAACTTCGTATGTGGGGGGGCGGGAGGGTTGCGGTGAGAATGAGCTGGCCTAAATTATGTGACCAATACGACAATGGTGGATTAGCCGCCCCAGATTTTGAGCTCTATTAATATGCAGCGCAAGCACAGTTTGCAAAGTACTGGTCCCAGAATACAGAAAAATATGCCCACATACAGGTTTAGAAATATGCAGTTGCTCTAGTAGATATATGCCCCATATATTCACTGGGTCTAATGGCAAAGCTGGGGACATAGTCCCAGTGGCCTGCACAATACGGGCTTTTTCGCAGGGTTGGGTGCACAGAACCATACAGCACATCCTCTCCCCTTTGGCACTACCATATATCACTCCCACATTTGACACAACGCTGCAAAGAACATGGGACCCCACAAAGGAACTGACTGTGGGTGACTTGTTCCCAGGAGGTAAATTCGTGACACTGAACGAGGTACAGGGAAAAATTGGGAGCGCTTTTAACATAACACTACAATACCATTGGCTAAAAGCAACATGCAGGCACAAATGACACTCATTCCCCAATGAGCCAGCCCCACACCCATTCATATTAAACATCGTAACTCAGGTCGGGTTCGAGGGTGGCATATCCAAGTAATACAGAACAACACAAGCCCACTCCCCATCTAAGAATACGATGAAAAGAAAATGGGAAAGAGACCTAAATATAGTAATTGATGACACGCAATGGGCGAGATACTGTCGGCTCACAAAATCAATTTCTCTCAATGCAAACCTCTGATTAGTCCAGTTCAAAATTCTTAATCATCTACACCTCACCCCCAAGAAGATTGTGAAATGTGATCAGAATAAACCTGCATCCTGCCCCAAGTGTAACACCCCCCCGGACGCCAATTCCATTTGCATGTACTGTTATTGCCCAGCTATCCATCAATACTGTTGGGAGGAGGCCACCACGATTAATAGCATACTCGATATTCATATTCCCCCCGGCCCACAGAAGTACCTACTTGGGGATATAGGAAAAGTATCCATAAAGTCTCGACGGCTATTCACTGTGGCTGTGGCAGTAGCTAGACGAAATATCCTCAGAAATTGGAAGTCGAGAAAGGCACCCACGGTCCAAGCATGGATTAAAGACTTGACGTATATAAATGAATGTGAGAAGAGCTTTATTTCATATGTCGGGCCTACAAGTAGACCAGAAAACACATGGGCCCCATTCCACCGCTATTTAGTGAACAAACATGATGAGCCCCATTCAATGACAGAGCACAATGGGACTGTGGTATGCCAATGAAACAAGCTAAATAAATGTCATGTATGCATTGGTGTTTTACTCTATATGTAATGAAGTGTACTTGATTCAAGATGTTGTAACCGTCAGCGAAAAAAATAAAGTTAAAAAAAAACCCTTAACAATCTCTCCCATGCTGTTCGATATTTGGATCTAATCTCCCTAAGTTCTCCCTCAAAGGATAATGCACCAGGATGCAGCCGCTCAAATTCATTCACTTTGGCATCCAGGATCTCCAATTCGCCCTCTCAACCTTTTTCGAATGCCCCCAGCAATGATCTCACCCCTGGTTACAACTTTCAACGTTTGCCTTTAGAGAACACCTCCGTGTCATGGTGAGTTCTTTTCTGATAGATAACATTGGTAGTGTGAGAAGCTTGGGAACCATTTGGAAGAGTCCAATAAAGCATCCGTGGGCATGCACCATGCTGCAATGGGGCTTCGAGGTGTCCGATAGTCCCATGAAACCATCAATGGGGAATAATCAGACATTGTGCGATCTATTTATTCAGTGCCAGCAAATTCAATTAGCTGGTCGGATCCAACAAAAAAATAATTTATCCTGGAGTATAATTTATGTGGCGATGAGTAAAAGAAATATTCACTGACCCCCAGGGTGAAGTTCCCTCCAGACATCTACTAGGTCTAAGTCCGCAATCGCTGTATTCAATGCTACAGTTGCCAGGGACTGGCCACTCCTGGGAGGTGTGGATCTATCCAATACCTTGTCTCGTGTGAGAAACCTGAAGGTGTCTCCCTAGCTAGTGCCAGAGGATCTGTCATCCAGGTGGCCAGGACCCGGCCATCACTATTGGATGCTGTTCCTGGGGGTTGTTTTGTATCTGTTTGGCCTGGGGGGGAGAGCACTTACACTTGCCTCTCCCCGGCCCCCTAGCAAAACAAGTTATTTGACTCAGACAAGTAAAAAAGACCACACATAAACTATTCAGCGTCAAAAAACAAATGGCTCGTTATAGGCCTTTTATTCACATGTTATATAGATATATATATAAAATTGGCATACATACACAAACATACTTAGATATATAAAAATATAGATATGATATGCCACTGTTAGACAGGAAGCGGAATACACCTTCATCTTGGCCACCACAACACTGCTTTGTCCCTCAGCAGGTAGGCAAAGAGATCACTTGTTCTAACGGGGTCTAAGGCAGAGTGTCCAACCTCTCAGCGAGAATGCATCACTCGGGGGTTCAAATTCCAACTAACTTTTGCCACGCAATGCGCTCACCTTTATGGGGGCATTTCCCCGCCCTTCTCAGGTGTGTTGCCCTCGGCCGAATAGCAGATCACAAGTTGAAGGAACAGAGAGTGGAAAAAAACAGCTAGAAGTGGAAAAACCCAGCACCCCTCTCCTCGCATTCATTCCCAGAACCCCTTATCATGCACCTGCGGGATGCTCCAACTCCCTCTCTGTATTCGTCCTTCAGGGGACAATACAATAACTATTCTCCACAATAAGTCCACTCAGCAATAATATTTACGTGACCCTGCTCTGTTTTCGCTGCTGCTCGTTTATTCTGCGAGGCCCGCGGAAACGCACGTTGTATTACTGTGATGGGAGATGAGTGTCCAAAATGGCTGTGCATCGACGCCATGTTGTTCTGGCTCGCATTTTCAAAAAAGCATTACACTCCACCCCTTGGACACTTAACTCCCATGACCCGACGGGCGGATACCCAAAACCTTCAAATCTTTCTCCATACTTTAAGAATACATGAAACACAACAACGAAAGCAAATTACTAGTATAGCCAGGCCAAAAAGCCAAAGCAATGCGGAACGCAGTGCTTCAGGAATCTATGATAACAAGTTTTCCTAACAATCTTCTTCCTGATCTTGCGTCATATTAAGGGATCTTTTATACCCTTAATAAGTTTCTCAATAGAACAGGAATGGTCACCCAGGTCAAAACAACATGTGCCTTCCACTATTTCACAACCCAGATTGTAAAGGATTTCAATCAGGCGAAACACCCTGGTCTCGGCCTAGTATGAGGTGCAAGATTGAAATGCTTATCTTTTTATATTGATTCAATATTGAGATGCTACACCACTCATATCACACCGCCTTTTTCAAATACCGTGGGTAACAATGGACCATGAACCAGGCTGGTTGGTAAAATACAATATTTATTTATTTACTTTTAAATTCAAGAGAAATCATACACTTTTAATATGGGGCAGCAATCACCAATGGAGTGATAATTTCAATGAGAATGTGAGCAATGCAGAGGGTTTACCCTTCTAGTGGAACAGATACTCAGCACAGCAGAATAGGAGCACTTTTTGATTTAGGAAAGATAGCACCCAGGTTAGAATTCTCCCCTGCAATGTTCCCTCAACCCACAAATAATCAATTCTGAGTGGATAAACAGAAGCAGCAGGTAATCAGGAATAAGGTACAGGAAACCAAATTCAAATCTGACCTTCACTCCCTGAATAAGATTTTAAACCCTTTGCAATGTTATGAAATGACACTCGGAAATGGACAAATAAATAATGAATGTGTGTTAAAAACCTTGAAGCAAATATAATTCCTCACTAAAGCAACAATGAAAAGATACCAACAATCACAAAGAATGGATTACCAAAAGCATACAGTTCGAAATTGAGTGGAAAGTTGAAAACAGATTGCAGCAAAATGACACGTTGGAAACTTTTAAATTTTGCAATTCCCGCCTGAAATTACCCAAACGGTTTTTAATAAAAACGGGTGAAATACACTGATTTGGAGTGCTCGGCAGGGTTATAGAGTTATATCACAGGAACAATATGGAAGTGAAATTAAGTCTCTAGCTGGTAAATTGGAGGAGTTATACAAGATATAAAAAGATGCACTTTGAGTAAAATGGAGCTGTGAAATAGGAAAGGAAATCAGTTGTGACAAGAACAGTTTTACTTTGCACTAGAGTATTTGGGCTAGGCTACCAAAGAGGGACACATTAAGCTCCAGGGTTGATTCGCGAGTTCAACCCTCTCACCCCAGTGCCCATCCCTGGCGGAACCATTCCGATCACTCGATATAGGACTAATGGTTTAGGATTACACAAGACAAAATTACTAAAGAGATGGCGCTAGCACTATAAATCAAGGGCAGGGTTGCAAGAATGATTCTGACAGTTTGAACAAGTTATCAGGATAAGGATAGGATGACTTAGAGAGTGGGATAAGGATAAAGACAAGACAGGCTATGGGTTTAGATGGGGTGGCGATTATACTCACAGTCCACCCTTTAATTTTGGATTTTGGACAGTCAATGGTTCTTGTCACGACATGGCAGGGCGCCTGACAAACAGCTGGGCAGTTCTGGTCACCGGATGGCACTGGACTGGAATGGCAATTCAGGTCACTGGATACTAAAGCTCAGCTGGATGGCAGGATGCAGTGAGCATGCAGTTAGTGGTATCAGGATGCTTCCCAAAATCACCACAGCGTTCCCCTTTGGTTATTTGGGAGTTTTAGTGGGATTTCAGAATTGAGGCCTTGCTGGAATGGGATCAGCACTGCTTGGGTTTTGCAGAGGGCCCTGGAGTAGGGTCAGCGATGCTTTGGCCTTGTAGTTGGGATATGGAGTCTGGATGGATGGAACAGGAACGCAGTGCAGGAACATCGGGAAGAGTGTGTGTCTAGAGTCTTGTCAGGGACTCTTATTTATAAGGCATAGTGACATCATCAAAGTATATGACTTGGGCAGGCTTAACTTAACACGCCTCCAACAACAGGATTGGACAAGGGTGGTAGTCTCCGCCTCGCTCTCAGCTGGTTGGATTTCAGAAAAATGATTTATGATGTGAGTTTTACAATGTCCAAATACCTCCCACAGTTACTTTAACTAAAATCCAATTTTGCCACAAACATACATTTATACAATTGCAATCTCTTAGCAAATTATATACACAGGTTACATTCCAATCCTCCAGTCCGTGAGACCTTGTTTCACCCGTCTACCAGTTTTTCACGCTTTTCAATGGGATTTATATTACTCAAAATTCTATAACTTTATGCATGAATGTGGATTATCATACGGGGGATGTATGTACAAACATTTGCATTTGCAACATGGTTCCTTTTCTTTGAATCTGCCATACTTCGCCATTTCTGTCCCCAAGATGCCAGTGAATTCTACCATGTCTTAAAAGAAAGCCCAAAAATTCACTTTTACACTGCGAAAATTCTACATTTTTACAAAGTCTTGCTGCAGAGATAAAAGTCTTTAAAGTTTATTTATGAAGTAGTCTTTGGAAACAAATGTCAGTCCTTTGTCACTGGATCATTTTTTTCCTCCTTCAACTGCTACCAACTGTCATTTCCTTCAAGGCAAGGTGGGGTTTCTCAGCTTGATTGAAGGTGTTATTGCTCCTTCACACTTCAAACTTCCTTGCCCTGAGAGTTCCATTGTCAATGGGTTAGCCTAGCCTAGATTCTTTCCAACCTAGTAATTATCATGTAGGTGTTAGCATCTGCTGCAAGTTTATGGTGTGGCTCCCTTCCTTAGGGGGAAGCTTTTAGCTCTGCCATCTGGAATAACTGGTTTTTGAGAGCTTGCAAATTCAGCCCATGTCTTTTAAAATCTTTATTTTCTTATTTTGGGTCCTGAATTAAAACAAACCTGCGGACTAAAATAGCCCCTGTGTGTATTATCACCAACAACACAACCCCTTTACATTGCTAAATAAGGCAGGCTTTCATTCAACAATTTCCTTTTTAAACGGGCCATTTTTTTCCTTCACTTTGTAAAGGCCCATTTTTTACATGTGTGGTGAAAAGCTAGCATTTCTTTCTTTAAATTCGGTTTGGCAGCTCCATCAGATTCCCACACTGTCTTTGCAGCTAAAGTCATTTTCTTGAAAGCAGGAGTTTTGTCTGAAGCACAGATGTATTGAAACTGACCTGGCTCAGAGAGTTAGAGTCTCTTTGAACTGCTGAGCTTTGGATACTTTTGTAAAGAAATAAACGCGTGTTCCCATGCGATTAATAGTGGAGTTCCTTGTTGATTGCTCAGAGTTGGTTTGTCAGGGCCTGTCATTCCAAAATCATGCCTGTACTTGCTGAGGCACAATGAAATATCCTGGGCATGGCAGGGCATTTTTAATCACAGTAGTTTAAGACAGAACAGATGGAATTAGCGTCAAAGCAGCATTTTTAAAGGGTGAACAAGTTTAATTTAAAGGGGAACTTTGTGTTGTCAGCAAAGCAGTGCTGCCTTTTCACTTTATTCCATTTATATGTTTCAGAACACACTGGCACGCTCCTTCAGTGTGTCCCCTTGTTCCATCCTGCCTGAAGTGTGCTTGGCAGGTCGGTGCGGCCATCTTTTTGTTTCTGCAAAACCACAGTTTTGAGGTCCTGGTGCGCACAGGAGCCAGCGCAGCCATATTGCTGTTTCTTGCGCAAATGCAGCTTGGTGATGTGGGGAAATGCTGTCAGTGGGTCAATATATCACACAAGATTATGCTTTAAAAACAAATAATCAATCGCTGCCCTGATTTGCAAAATAGGTTTCCTAAAATTTCTGTTGTCTAACAGCAATTCTTTCAAAGCTTGTGGGGTTTCATTCAGCCCTTTGACCACCAAACAAGCTAATTTGATCATGGTTGTATAACCCCCAGCAGCTAACCCCCAAATTCCAATAAAGGAAATGGCAAATGCTAGCACTTCAGCTTCAGAGAGTAAATGCACTTCAGAATTGCAATCTGGAGTCAAAGCAGTATATGAAGCGGCACGTATAGAATGTATAATAGCAGGTTTCAAAGGATACATCATTAAACCAAGGCATGTCAAAGCACATGGGCCACCTAAAATATTGGCAGGAATATATGAATAAGTAAAGCTTCCACAAGAGAATGACCAACCAGGTGGAAGTTTTACATGTTTCAGGTGGCTAGCAGTTACAATAGTAAATTACATCATATTATTTGAAAAATCAGCAAACACATTTGTAGACCTTGTGCATAATCGTTTCTCAAAATCAGTGTTTTCAACATCTTTGTCAAGTTTCACCTTCTAATATAGATCGGATCACAAGTCATGTGATAGCAAAAGTCTGCAGGAGCAATATCGTGTCATGATACGGGTCATGTTCCTCCATTTGTGAATTGTGTCAGCACAGAACCTACAGTATTCATATATAGAAAAAGAATTCTGGATATCTGAATGCTCCACTAGGGAATCATTATGCAAAACTCCAAATAAATTTATCAAAACCGAAGTGGGTGTTGGAATCGCCACAAGACATGTAGAGATCAAATCAGCAAGGCTGTGCACATCAGTCAAACAGAAATGCGAAATGTTCAAAACCCGCTGGGCCAAACAGACCCAAACATTTTCGGGTTGTCTGACAAGCGCAGAATAACCGTGATGTGAAAAAGATGTCAAAATTCCAGAAAGGGGGTAACGGCAGAATTGTATTTCTTTGCTCCCGCCGTTTCCTGAAGGCGATACGATAGGCTGCAACAGATGCATCCTCAGGCGTAAAGCTGGTAGGGGGAGCATTAGTTTTCATCCATATCCCCGCTCCACTTGGAGTATAGACAAATCTGCCACATCCCCGGACATGAACCCGGATCCTCCCGAATGGACTCCAACGAGCCACACACAGGCACTCCGCACACTCATGATCTAAAGCAAATTAAAAAAAAAAAGGTTTCAGTGGGGTACATCGCTCACGTAAATAAAATTTGTCTGCAGGGATATGCATCCATTTCTTTTTACCAGGTTCCATCACAAGTACGAATTGATCTTCCCCGGCTGCAATTACATCCGTTAGCACGGGCGGACCAGTAGGTTGTTTTACCCATACCTTTGAACAGGGACCATTGCATCTGATGAGCCAAAACCCCTGTCTCCACGGACTGTCAATACTGTGGGCGGCTCACCCTTCTTTACAATAGATAGTTTAACAGGTACTATTATCAATTGTGCCGCTCTATCCCCTTTATGTATTGGCAGTATGTTTTTACCGCTATTCAAGAGGATAGCCTTAATAACGCCTTGATAGTCAGCGTCCACAATCCCTCTCACACTTGAATACCCTTCAGGGCTAAGCCAGATCTTGGGGCAATCAATCCCATGTGTGTAGATGGAATTTGTCCTCCAATTCCCGTATCAATCACAGTAATACCCTTTGGTTGAACTCTAATTTCCTCCCTTGAATGCAAATCAACCCCTGCAGACTCAGGAGTGGCACAATAAGGAGCCAACGCACCAGGGGATATTTCCCAGTGCATCAAGGTCTCACTGGCTCGATTTGGTTTAATTTGCAAGGCTGTTGTTAACATGTGCATTAATGGGGTCTCAACGTTCACAATGGGATGGTATTTAAAATCTGAACAGCTTCAAATGTGTGTTGCCGCCAACCTTGCAAAGTACCATCTCCAATTTTGCGCAGTTGTTCCTTCAATAAACCATTAATTCTCTGAATCAATCCAGATGCTTCTGGGTGTTAAGGGACATGAAAAATCCATTCTATTCCCTTTTCATGGCAGTAATCGAGGACCATTTTCCCTTTGAAATGGGGTCCGTTATCACTTTGGATTGTCAAAGTGGTAACATAGTATACAGCCACACGGTCTAACAATTTAATAGTATTCAATTGGGTAGCTCTCTTACATGGCAAAACCCTAGCCGGAATACATGTCCACGATAGTGCAGGCATATTGACATCCCTTACTTGTGGGCATAGGGCCAATATAATCAATTTGCTAAATCTGTCTGGGTAATCTACCACCTTTTAATGTACCATGAATTATGTGTGGAATAGATCGATGTTTCTGGTGTTGGCATATATAGGACATTGCAAAATCACAGTCTCTACGATTTCTAGCGGAATGCTGATTCCCCTGTCTTGTGCCCACCTGATAGTAGCCTTCTCTCTGAGATGCCCGCTGTTCTGGTGGGCCCATTTGGCAATTCCCTCCAAATCATCCTCCTCAGCCCGCAGGTCCATGATTTCAATCTTTGCATGTTCGTCTGCAACAGAATTGAACCAACCTTCTAATGAGTCTGTTGCGCAATGTGCATCCACGTGATATAACGTCACAATAGTATGCATTAGCATTTCAGCACTATACTGCCATACTTCCTTTCCCCACACTTCTTTTGCGTGAATTTTCCATCCATTCTTTTTCCAAGTTTGCAGCCAAACTACCAACCCATTAGCAACAGACCATGAATCAGAGTACATATGACAACTGCCAGGCGTTTCTTGTTTCAGTGCCTGATATATGGCATACAATTCTGCAAATTGAATACTTTTCCCCTGTCCTGAGGTGGTGAGCACCTTCTTCATCTTGGGATTGTATGCCACCGCTTTCCAGTATCGTTCAACTCCCACATATTTGGCTGCACCATCAGTGAACCATGCATGATCAACTTGTTCAACAGATAATTCTCCATATGGGATCCCCCACATAACTGGAGATTTTTCAGTAATCCTCTCACCCTCCGGTTCGAGATCTAGCAGTGGAACACCTGCCACTTGTTCATGCAGTTTAGTTACTCCACTTTTACCAGGCTTGGCACGATCTTGAATGTAGCATTTCCATTTAATAACACTAGCTTCTTGTGCATGACCAATTCTATGCGTCTTTGGGGAACTGGGTACCCACTGCATAATTGGTGTTTCCGGTCGGATGATTATATTATGACCGACTGTCATTTGTTCAGTGTCTATGAGTGCCCAGTAGCACGCTAATTGTTTTTCAAAGAGGGTGTATCTATCACCCGCATTGGGTAATTTTCTACTCCAGAATCCTAAAGGCACTCGTTTTCTGCCTTGTTTTTGCCCTAAGCTCCAATTTGCATAGGAATCTTGTGTGGACACATTCAACTCCACCTCACCATCCCTTAATGGCCACAAATCAAGCACCTTTTGAATGATATCTTTCACTAATTGAAATGCCATTTCATGCTCTTCACCCCATACAAAATTAAACTTTTTACTTGTAATCTTGTAAAGGGGTGCCAAAACCTGCCCCAGATGTGGAATGTGCTGCCTCCAAAATCTGAACAACCCAATCAACTGTTGTGCTTGCTTTTTGGTCCTCGGAGTTGGAAATTCGATATTGCTTCATGGACACCCTTTTTGTCGCTATCGGAACCTGCACTGGGGGCATCTTTAACTGACCAACCACTACAGGCATGCAAGTAAATGCACTCACCCCAAATTGATAAATGTTAGCCCCTAATCCTAGGGTTGATCCCTCTAGAATATCAAATCCAATAATATATTCAGCAAGGGGAACAATTAACACCTTATACATGTCTCTCTTTAATTGCCTTATGTTCATGTCATCTTCTGTTTGTACTGCTGAGGTTTCCTTACCTCTCAATCCCGTAATCATAAAGTATTTTCCTTTAAATCTGGATGGGTTTCCATTTATTAAAGAAGCCTCAGCCCCGATATCAATTAAGGCTCGAACCTCCTGTGTATTATCCGAATGCCAAAACAATTTCACTTTCACATGAGGTTGTCTGTCTACCTTAACATGGGACGTTGTTACCAGAGTTTGACCCTCATCCTATTCATCTTTAGAGTGTAAACCTTTAGATTCTCTCTCTACCATAGCACTAACCATTTTTCTCAAATCAGCATAAGTTGGTTGGGAAAGTACCGATGGGTTGGAGGACTCATCGTCTCCCCCCTCAGGGGATGATCCAAAAGGATCTGCCTCCTTTTTTGGTTTATGTACATCTTGTTGTTTTACTTATTTGTAACGCTCCTTTCCATCGAGACCACGTTTTTTATACAATAAATACATATCACGCGTTTCAATTCCAAATCCTCTCGCGGTACACCATCTTTCAACAAAGCCAGGAACATATCCTTTCTAGATACGCAAGAATCTCTGCTGTCAAACCTCCTGCCAGGAGTGCATTTTTCATTTCGACCCTCTCTCTGCTGAGATTGTTCCTCTGGTTTTTTCCATTCTCCTAAATCTGTGAGTTGTCTAATCGCATCGACCACTTGATCAGTTACTTTACCCCTCATTGTTAGGCAGAATCCTGTGCAGTTCCCTTAGGGAACACTGCAAAAAGATCAAGACTACAGGAGTAAGCAGTAAACCCAATTGGTAGCAGTCTGCACCACCCAGATTTACCTGGTAGCTGTGGCTGAGCAGTCAGACTTCTCTCAAGAAGAGTAGGGCAGTATGTAGAGTATACACAATAGGGCCAAAACACAGTAGAGCAAACAAACACTGACCAGAGCTTTGTATAAAAAGTATATAATTATGTATTTAAAACACACTTTATGGCATATACTAGCATTCAATCAAAAGCAAGTTAAAACACAGTCAGGTAAAGTATACACACCTCCCTTAATAGCTATCAGACAAGTCAGGGTTAAAACACTACTATTTTCTAGAACATATGTGAGCGCTTAACCAAGATGCACTCTGATAATGTAGTTAAAGGGAGAGAAACAGGCAGAGCATAAAAGTAAAACAGTTCCCAACACTTTTAAGAATTCAGAGCAAGGGGAGAAAGGCAGGTTATACTGTAGAGCCAAAGTTCATAGGCCAGGCCCACTTTAAATGGAGCAAAGCAAAATGTGCCCAGGATCACACGGTTTAAAGTGCACTAAAATTCTTTGCAGAGTGTTCAAAAGAGGTTGGGGTGATGCAAAAGATATAGTTAGAAGGCCTGGAGCTAACCCAATTTAGAAGCCAAGGATTTAAGGGTCACCTTTAGCAATCTGTAGAAAGGGAGGCCAGGCAGGACACAGTACCTTAAAGAGAAAGGAAGCTCCAGCGGCGTCAGTTGTTCCTGGCAGTGGTTGAAGTTTGTGGTTCCGACCAGGGGAAGAGAAGATCTCGTCGAGGAGGGAACGGGGAGTCGTTGCACTGCACAGGGATGAAACCAGCCGCGGAGTTCCCGATTAAAAGGTGCGGTCCTTTTATTCGCAGTCAAAAGTGGTGAGCTTGGCTATCCGACCGCCGGGGTGCTTGGCACGGGCGATTCGTCCAAGAGACGTCTTTGGAAGGCGAATAGGGCGAACTGGTTGATCCCACCAGCTCAGAGGAAGAAGACTCGTCCAGCAGAAGATCTTCTCTTGTCGTCGGGAAAGTGGTGAGGTAGTTGCAGCAGGGCTTCACTGGTGGTGTTGTCGTTGCAGATGGCTCAGCTTCTTCCCTCTTCGGATTCTTAGGTCCTGTGGTGACTTCTCAAGTTCCAGTCCCAAAGGCCCTGCTTTTATGCAGAAAGCCCGCCAAAAAGTGGAACAAAGGGCTCGACCTTGGTCAGAGTTACAGAGACAGACACGAACGCCATTTTAGAAAAGAGTTCTGGCACAAAGACTCAACCGTTAATTTAATATTAAATAAATTTAACATTGCACCAAAAAGTGGTGCGTTTAAAATCAATGGGAAAATCTCATAGAGAATATTCTGGTGGAATATTTCGCGTGGTAACCACTGCCACCAGCCAGAAACTCGACAAGGGTGGAATGGACAGTGTCCCCTTGAAAACAGACCCAGGGGCAATATAATTAACCCCTTCCAGTACTTCCACAATATGATGGTTTGTACTGCTTCTGTTCACAATTTAGGACTAGTAAAGTAAATGGTGACTTTACATGCCCTGGGAGACAGTAGTCAGTCCCAGGGTATGGAGTCTATGTTTGGGGGTCACTATGACACCCATGTGTTACTGCACTGAGGGTGCTGTGTAACACATACATAAAAAATAGATGATACCCTATGGAGCAGAAAGAAAACCCCATAGCCCAAAAGCACACAAAAAGTCAGACATACCTCAAATCATGCCTAAGAGTGGGAGGAAAAGAGTCTCACTCTTAGCAGGAGAAGAAAAAAAACAAAAAATCCAGCAAAACTGCTGGGGGACTCACTAGGTTTGGGAAATTAGCCTTATAAGAGAATTCTCCCTAACAAGAGGGAAGCCGACAAAAAGGGGCAAAGCCTGAAGAATTGTTTGAAAAGACATTAAGACTTGTGAAAGTAAGAAAAGCCACAGTGAACCCGAAGGAGGGAGGCTGACATCTGAAAGGGGTCCGAGTCTGAAAGAGGGAGATCCAGAGTGAAAAGTTATCACCCAAAGTTCATTGGAAAAGGAACTGTTTAGTTGATTTGTTGAATAACATTTGTGAAGGGTCTATGCCCGGAAGAGGCATCACCCAAAGTGTACATGAAACAGAACTTTGTGTTTGTTTGTTGGATACAACAGGCCTTGAAGGCAAGAGACTTTTTATTGGAAAGAGATTTAACCATCGAGGAACCTGATAGCTGGTACAGAACTGTCTGCTCGTGCTGGGAAAGCTTAAGCGTGTGCTGTGCTCATGAAATCCACTTTGTCCCATGCTCAAAACGTGGGGAAACGAGACCCCTGGCAATCACATCCTGACTTATTATTTGTGAACACTTCTTTCTTTATTGAAAACCCTATTCCACACCCTTTCTGTAATTAGTTGCAAGGATTTTTTCAATAGTCTTTTTTTAGTATAGGGATTTTATTTTGACACAACACCACTAGGACTGCCTTGTTTTTCATTTGATGGTTGAAATTATCTCCCATCTTAGATTTAGGTTTAGGTTCTGTGTTTTTCCACCCTGAATTAATTGTTCAATAAACACCATTAAACTGTGATCACTTATGTCTGTCTTTAATGTTGCCACCATGAGTTCCTTACACTCGTACACAATTGAAATCCCTCCCCATATAAAAAGGCGTCTCGTTCTAAGGCAATATGGGTGCACAACATCTGAAAGTATGATGTATCGTATGATTGGATGTAATAAGAGCTCACAATGGATAATTCTTTACTGCCAAGTTAGCCCAGCAAAATTATGTAACGACCCCCCCACATCTCCGTCTAAGTTTAATAGTCGAAACAGGAGCGAGCCAGCGATCCATATAAGCACCCCTCTGGCAAACTAGAGGATGGGGCCCCGTAAACAGTCCCACCCCAACAGTTTACCACCACTTCTTGTTCCTCAGCCGTCAAGTGGGTTTCCTGGAGGAGAGCTATTGTTATCTTTTTGCGATGGAGCTTTGATTTCACCCTGCTTCTGCAAATAGAAGTACCAAGACCCTTCACATTCCATGTCAAAAGTTTAATTTGTGTCATGGCCGACTAGGGTTGTCATTATGTGGCCATAATATAGGGCAATATAAGCATGTCTTCACTTGCAGCAGAACACACATGACCACTTTGCTTCCGTATTCAATGTAGTACTATTCTATTTATGTTGTAATAGAGAACTTTGCCTGGCCCAAGTCTCCATGCAAGTTATAAAGGACAAATCAAGCATCATTGCACCATCAAGGTATATTGAACAAAACATAAATAACAAGCCCCTAAACATAGGGTGCTAACAGTGTCCAACAGGACTGTCTCGTTCGGACAAACCAGTGCTTGACAAAGATAGGGATATTCTCAGGCACCATTTCAATAGGTCGACAACAGGGTCGTGTCGACGATCCATTTGGATCGGGGTAGTCCAGGCTTCACCTAGTAGACGATGTTGCCTGTTCCCACCAGATAGCGACAATTTCCGCAGTGAGTAGCAAAAACTGTCACAGTCCACTCTCAAAGTTTAGATTCTTTTGTGTATTGCTTGTCTTGTGATTGTTTTCTTTAAGATATTGATCAATGCAGACATCTTCGAGGACAAAATAAAGTCCAGCAGACGGGCTCTCAGTCTCTTCTACTAATCGTCAGTTAATAGTGAGATTTAATGTTTATTGAGGCCCTCCATCCTGATTCAAAGCATTTTCTTGAGCCTCTATATTATGTTCCATCCACATGGACACAGCTTCTGGACTTTCAAAGAAATGCGGTTTTCCGCCGTACAGCACTTTCAGTATGGCCGGATATATAAGCCTGTTTTTGAGCCCTTTCTGACGGAGCCTAGCTTTAACTGGGACAAATCTGTTTCTCTGCTGCTGTACTAGAGGGGTATAGTCTGGGTAGATAGCGATGCTGGAGTTATATCTCTGTATCTTCCCTCCCTCTCTTGAAAATTGTAGGAGCACTTCCTGGTCCCTAAAACTTAATATGTCAGCAATTACTGGGCGAGGATGCTACCCAGGTGGAGCTATCTTCTGTAGGGACCAGTGGAGCCTCTCAACAGCGAATCCTTGTGACAATTTCCCAGGGCCCACTTCCTGTAGGAACTAATTCTCAACGTAGGTCATGGTGTCTCTACCTTCAACAACCTCTGGGATCCCCAGTACCGTGACATTGTTCCGGTGAGAGCGGCCCTCCGCGTCCTGAGTTCTCTGTTCCAGGATGTTGGTTCTGGATTCCAGTAACTTCATCTGAGTGACCAGGTCCTCTGGTAGTGACAGTGTCTTTCAAAAGTGATTCTGTCCTTGTCACCATTCAGCGAGCGATTTCACATCTTGGCAGAGTAGTTGAACATCCTCCTTCACCTCCTCAATTCTGTGTTCCAAGGAGGATCGTAAGGCAGCTATAGCCTATAGCTATAGCACTTTACCTTCTTGTGGGTCAGGTTGGGGTGTATGGGCTCTGCCCTGCGCCGCTCCTATAGCTGGGTCCGGCACCAGAGACATCCCCAGGTTAACAAAAGAATCCATAATGGAGCCCTTGTGCTTATTCTTGGTAGGAGACACAGCCCGTGGTGTAGGCCAGTAGTTGTCATGTATTCAGTTAGTAATAATGAAAGTGCTAAATGTGGGCTGTTTCAGCAGTGTTTGAATTGTGCGCTAGCTTCAGTCTCTCCCATGCAGGGCCCAATCCATCTGCTATGGTCTACAGCATACTGACTGCGGTTAAATATATTTCACTCTGTATGTCTGCATTATTATGTCGATTGTAATATTAAATCCAGCCTTTATGACTGACCATACTGTATATATTTTGATCTGTATGTAAAATGTGGAAAATGCCCAGTAACCTTGTAAATTGTAATGCGCCCAGATAAACTTGGGTTAGGTGCGCTATATAAGTAAAATAAATAAACAAACAATCAAACAAACGTTAGTCTAGCTGGCTTATCTCAGCCGTCGAATCCGGACGGCGAAAGCAATGTCACAATCACAGCCCCTCAAATGGAGCTCAAGTATGGGTACGGGGTTGGTCGCTCAGAGGTCCACACGAGCAGCAACCCATTGTGCCTCACCCTGCGTACAGTAATGCCCAAGGCTTAGCTGGTGTCTGAATATTGGCGAAAAATAGATGGTTTCAGGCATAGTGTCTGATGGTTTTAAAGCCAGAGTAAGTGCTCGGGGAGGAGGGGGCCATCCTGCGCGACTGTTGTGGTATACCCAATCACGGTTTTACAAAAAACACTGCAATCAGGATCTTTGGTCGGAGCTCAAGCAAAACACATCCTCACTGCATGAGCACCAGGCCACACCCCCATGATGGATATCAGCAAACCCACCAAGCGCGAAAGAAGTAACCAATGTATCTAACTTTAGGCAGACAGCACCAGAGTGCCATAAGAAAGCATTAATTATTTGGGTCAGTGATTTGAAGAATGAATTTCCCGGCCAAAGCGCAACGTTTTGAAATCTGTATAAGAGTTGTGGGAGCACCACCATTTTGAGGACAGCCACCTTCCTGGCAAGTGTGATCGGCAAATTAGCCCAGCCTTCAGTTTTACAGGTTAGGAGGAGAGGTAATTTCCATACAATGGAGTCTGGTGGCGTGCAACCACCACTCCTAGATATTTCATCTTGGATTGAGACCAGGAGAACCCACAAAGGTCCTGGGGGACCGTGGCAGCGTCCATCAGCAGGAACAGCGTGGATTTAGTGCAGTTGATCTTTAGCCCAGATAACTCACCAAAAAGAATAACATCCTCTATTATTGGTGCCAGATTCACCTCAGGAGCGCAGATGTAAAGAAGAGCGTAATCCGCATAGAGTGAGATGATCTCAGGGTCCCCAGAGAGTCTTACGCCCCTATGGGCATGCCACTGACGAATCCTGTCTGCTAGAAGCTCTATGGCTAATGCAATATCAGAGGCGAGAAGGGGACAGCCCTGTCTGGTGCCCCTAGCTATTGCAAATTGGGTAGAGCACCGATCCTCTGTGCGGCCCCTAGCGACAGGGGACGCGTATAGTAGTTTCACCCAAGATAGAGAGCGGGGACTGAAGTTACTCTTCTCTAGTACCAGCCATAAGAACCTCCAGGAAACCAAATCGAATGCCTTTTGCATGTCTAACGTGGCCACTACGGCTTGTGCGTCTGGGTCGATACGGGCCAAAATGTCAAACAATCTGCGCAGGTTAAGAGCAGTGGAGTGGCCTGAGATGAAACCCGACTGGTCGGTGTGCACAATAAACAACATATATGGTGCTAGCCTGAAGACCAGCATTTTGGCAAATATTTTGACATCACAATTAATAAGAGAAAGGGGCTGGTAGGAGCTGCACTGTGTAGCCGGCTTGTCCGGTTTGAGCAATACTGAAATAACGGCCTCCCGAAGCGAGGGGGGAAGTTTACCGACCGTGCATGCCTCCTCCCACAATGCCACCAGTCGGGGAACGAGGGGCCTCTTGTAGCATTTATAGAATTCGATATTAAGCCCATCGCTCCCGGGGACCCTCCCAGCCGATAGTGAGTCTATTGCATTAACTAATTCCTCTGCTGACAATGGGTGATCAAGTGCTTCCCTAGTCTCTGTAGATGATGTCAAGAGTGGGAGACTGTCAACGAAGGATTCAATGTCTTCCCTATGGGCGGTGTCTGTATTAGTATAGAGCGCTTCATAGAAGTAGCAGAACTCATTTATTTCCTGAGAAGAGAGAGCCAGCGTGCTGTCCGCTCTCTCGATTGCTGGAATATGGGGAGCTCCCCTCTCTTTATGGATCAATCTGGCTAATAGATGGTCGGGGCGCTAACCCTCTCCGTATTTTCTGGCGGTGTGAGGGTCATCTAAGAACTTACGTCCGCGATCAGCTTGATCCTGGAAGGTTTCTAACGCTGTCCCTATCTCACAGAGAATGGCAGGGGTGGGGGACGAGGTGTATCACGACTCCAGTCCAGCAAGTAATCGCTCACTTTCCTGCCGATAGATTCACAAATCATCTTAAGGTTCCCCAACTCTTTCGCCAATGCAACTCCACTAATGGTGACTTTAAAAGTCTCCCAGAGAGTGGCTTGAGTCTCTACCAACCCAGTATTGAATGTAAAGAAGTTGTCAATAATGGACCCCAGTTGGATTTGCACACTGGGTCCAGCAGGAAGTTAGGCTTCAGTCTCCATGAACGTGCCTAGCCCAGCCTCCTCCCACCTCAGTGAAACTGTAACCGGGAGTGATCTGACTAGCTCCTAGGCAGAATGGTCATTTGCCCAATAGTTCTGATAACGAAATCCGCGAGTCGCCATCTATCGATACGTGAGTGCGAGACATGGACTGATGAGTAGAAGGAGAAGACACAGGAACCGGGGTGAAACAACCTCCACGTGTCAACCACCCCCAGAGAATCCTGCAGTTCTAAAATGGTCCTAGCCGCTTTGGAGAGCTGCCACGTTTTCGTGCCAGACCTATCCAGCATCAGTGTCAACTATGGTATTAAAATCCCCACCCCAAACTATGGGAATGAGGAGGAACCCAGCCAACAGGGAGGAGAGATGGTTGCAAAAGTCGGGATTATCAGTATTAGGACCATATATGTTGATTAAGACTACTTCCCTTCCAAGAAGTGTTCCAAACAGTAAAATGCAGCGTCCCAGGGGATCTATATGTGTAACCTCGTGGACAAACTTGAGGGATCTAGGAATAAGGATCAAAACTCTGCGGTTTTGGGTGGAATAGGCGGTATAGTAGCACCATGACCTGGCAAACCTATTGCATCCCTTAGCCAGCGCGTGGGTTTCCTGCAAGAAAAGTACCTTGACCTTGTGGCGTTCAATATACAGTTGCAATTTACACATTTTGACAGGGTTACTCAATCCTCTAATGTTCCAGCTCATGCATACTATTCCTTCATCTGCCATCAAGACGGTTGGATCTTGTCAGTTGAAGCTTAACCAATACACAATTTGCTTGGCAAAGTCCTGACCAGGTCAGAGAGGGTCGAAACACGGTGGACTCAGCACGAAAATAAGTTTCTGCTCGTCTCCCCCCGCCACTCCCCACACCAAACCCCTCCCAATCAGAAGAGTGATACCCCAATAAAGCATCAACTCAAGAACACAAAAAACTTAGCACTGCATGGGGGCTGTGTGCAAGCTAAGAACAGCAACTACTCTGACGTAGGCCGTGAGAAAACATTACTTGGTGCATAACTCGAGTATTGATAAATAAGGATTATAGGGAGCTTGTCAAAGCGGGAATGGTCCTCCAACCAATCCAAGAGCGCAGGTTCATATCCAATAGGGAATGAAAGGGGATCATACCGGAGGAGCCAGCACTGATCTTAGGTTTGCATGGGAGGACCATATCTCAAAGAGAGCGGGAAGGGACCACAAAGGGGATGAGTTACAGTTGCTAGCCCGGAAAGTGGTCTTCAATAAATTTGATGGCCTCCTCTGCGATGGTGAAAAAAAAACATATCTGCATGTTCAATCCTCAATTTGGCTGGATACAGCATGGACTATTTAAACCTAGCTCCCGAAGACATTTCTTGGCAGCCAGGAAGGTCTTGCGCTCATGCTGAATGGCAACAGAGAAGTCTGGATACAGATTGGTCCAGGCGGAGCCGAGTAGAAGTTCGCCTTTGGCACTGGCCGCACATAGCAAAGCATCCCTGTCTCGATAGTTTAACACTCTGGCTATTATAGGACGGGAGGGAGCTCTGGGCTTGGGTTTCGCGGCCAGGGAGCGGTGGCCCCTCTCAATAGCGAATTGTGGTGAGAGCTTCGGGGAATCCCGCAGGGAGAGAACAATACGTTCCACATAATCATCCATGGGGCTGTCAATTTTATCTTAAGGAGCGCCAATAATGCGCAGGTTATTGCGCCTAAATCTAGACTCCAGGTCCTCATTCTTTTTTCTGACCACCTGGACCTGTTTGGACAGCGAGGCCACCTCCATTTTAAGTGTGACAATATCCTCCTCTGCCAGGCCAACCGTAGACTCCACCTCCGTCACCCGGATATCAGTCTTCTCCAACCGACTTAGATAGAGCTGATTGTCCCGCTCATATCATCAAGCTTTGTGTGAAGTGTAGTGAACCACTTCCTCATATATTCCATCATCTTTTGGAGTTCTGTAGGCTCAGTAGACATTGCAGGGGGGGCCTCGGCCTCCGGTTGGTGTTCGCTCGGCTTTGGTGCCGACTTGCTAAACATGTTGTTAGAGCTCTGCTTTCTGCTGGCCCCTTTAGTCATGACTGCATTGGGGTATGCAGGAGTGAGGTAGGGCACAGCAATGTGAAAATGACGCTGGTGCGGACAGAGCGAGGGCCTCAACCAACAGAGCAGAGCAGGTTGCCAGAGCAAGGTGTCAATCCCTCCGGGAGATGTCCAGGGGGGGAACGGGTGTGGCCGGGAGCACAAGTATCTACGGAGGTGGGGTCACGCAGGGAGCCGGACCAGGGGGCTAAGAGGAAGGAAAGAGGGCTGACCCACCTACGATCATAAGCCAATGGCAGGGCAGGGAGAGATACAGGTAGCAGCTCGGGCTGTATCCTGCAGAAGTAGTCTAGCAGAGCTATCTCATCCCCAGAATACTTAGCGGATTAGGGGCAGTCTAACTACGGAGCACAACAGGAATGTGGGTCTCAGGGATTGTCTGAGTGTTCCAATGTAGACGTTGATTTTGTTGGCGATGTGGAGATGTCACAAAAGAAATCGTGGGGTGGCTGCCCCCACGGATCAAGCCTGACAGTCTCGCCTCTCTCCCAATATGGTGACTTAATTGTCGCACCCTGTGTAGGGCAGAATGGTTTGTATCCTTGTTAGGCAGAAGCCTATGCAGTTCCCTTAGGGACCACTGCAAAAAATTTAGGACTACAGGTGGTTGGCAGTAAACCCAATTGGTAGCAGTCTGTACCACCCAGATTTACCTGGTAGCTGTGGCTGAGCAGTCAGACTTCTCTCAAGATGAGTTAGGCCGTATATAGAGTATACACAATAGGTACAGAGATCCAGTAGCACAAGCAAACACTGACCAGAGCTTTGGTGTAAAAGTATATAATTATTTATTTAAAGACACACTAAATTACACTAGCACAAAAAGAGGTAAGTAAATTCAACACACAGTCACTATTCTATATATACAACCCTAATTACTTATTAGACAAGTCTTAATGAGAAACACCACTTATTTTCAGACAGAGGTGAGCGCTTAACCTAAGATGGCACTCTAATAAATTATACAAAAGGGGAGGGAAAAGACAGAGTTATGAAAGCACACAATTTCAATACTTTTCAAAGAACCACACTGAGGCAGGTTAGGCAAAGTCTACTGGAGAGCAAGGAAGTTCAAATGCCAGGCCCACTCTTGGAGAGAGCAAGCGAAATGTGTCCAAGATCACACAGTGGGGTTATGCCCAAAGAGTCTTTGTAGATCATAAAAGATTGAGATCAAGTCAGGAAAAGTTAGTTAAGTGGCCCCAGGTTAACCCAGGTTAGACTGTTGAGGATTTACTGTCACCCCGAACGATCTGTCGCAAGGGAAGCCAGGCGGGACATAGTACCTGAAAATGGGAAGAACGCTCCAGCAGGGGCAGTTGTTCCTGGCAGCGGGTGCAAGTTGGCGTTTCGTCCAGAGGAAGAGAAGGTCTCGACGTGGAGGAAAGCTGAAGGTCGTTGCACTTCCAGGGAAGAAACCAGCCGCGGAGTTTCCCGGTTACAAGGTACCACCCTTTTCTTCACGGTAGTGGTAAACCGTGGTATTCCGGTTGCCGGGGTGCTTGGCACGGGCAAGGCGGCCACGAGCTGGTCCAGGAAGGCGAAAAGACGGGCAAACTGGTTATCCCCACCAGTCAAAGGAAGAAGAATCTACGGACTGGAGATCTCCTCTGTCGTCGGGAAAAGTGGTGAGACGGTTCAGCAGGGCTCACCAGTGGTGTCGTCGTTGCAGGTCGGCTCGGCTTCTCCCTCCTCGGATTCTTTAGGTCCTGAGGCGACGTCTGAAGTTCCAGTCCCCAAAGCCCTGCTTTTAGGCAGAAAACCCCCATTCATTCAGCCTAGCTGTCACTCAAACATGCTAAGTGGTGAACCGGGCGGCTCACCACTTGGGCCAATCACACAAGAGTGCGACTTGAGTTGCCGAGGCAACTCAGTCCAGGGTGCCTAAACCCCCTCCCACACCCCCTGTGGTACCCAGACAGAGTGGCACCACTTTTGGAGGCTTCTGTGGAGAAGCCCGCCAAAAGTGGAACAAAGGGCTCGACTTGGGTTGGAGTCACAGAAGCATACACAAACGCCATTTTGGAACCAAGTTTTGGCAAAAAATACCAACCAGTGAATTTATATTAATTTAATAAACCAGCGGTATGTTCGAGGCTATATTAAAAAGTGGTAGCCTCGAACAATGGGAAAATCCCATAGGAATATATTTGCGGTCGAATATAAAACGTAGTATCCACTGCCACCAGCCAAAACTCGGTCGGGGGGAACTGGACAGTGCCCCCTCGAACAACAGACCCCGGGGCAATCGAATTGCCCCGACCAGTACGTCCACAATATGATGGTTTGTATTGGTTCTGTTCACAATTTAAGACTAGTAAAGCCAATGGTGACTTTACATGCCCTGGGAGACAGTAGTCGGTCCCAGGGTATGGGGTCTATGTTTGGGGGTCGCTACGACACCCCTGGGTTACGGCACGGAGGGTGCTGTGTAACCTACATACCAAAAACACATGAAGCCCTATGGGGTAAAGGACCCCATAGCCCATAAAATACATACAAAGTCAAAGGAACACCTCAAATGATGTCTGAGTGGGAGGAAAAGAGTCTCACTCTTAGCAGGAGAAAAAAAATAAACCCCAAAAAATCCAGCAAAGCTGCTGGGGGACTCACTAGGTTTGGGAAATTAGCCTTTACAGAGAATTCTCCCTAACAATCCTCCCCCCTAAACTGAGCAGATCCTCGGTATACTCAGGCCTCTATATGAGCCCCTCCATCCCCCAGTCCGGAAGGACACTAGCCGCAGTATCCCCAGGCCAGCAGGCGTCGGGTGAGCTCCAAGCAGGGCAGGCGGCACCCGTCCCAGCGAGTGAAAAGTGTGGCGGACCCTGATGGGGAGATAACCTCTGCGCCGGGAAGCGCAGTGACCAGAGGAGTCCGGGTGCAGTCCCTACGGCTCCCGAAACCCTGCAGAGTTCATTGACAATTTTTGTCTTTTACCCACGCCACCTCTGTCTCACTCCGTGCAAAGCGGGCATGGCTAGGGTTTTGTGCGAAGGGGAATCGTGGCCACACACCGGAGTAGCACTAGGTCTCTCCGCGTGGCAGTCCCGATGTAATGCGCAGTTGGTAGCCCCTCCCCCAATGCGGCCTCTGGAGACCCGTTCTCCCCTTCGCCAGGATGCCACACCGCGTGGATGGCCCAGGCAGGCTGCGTCCTCTACATTCAGCAGCAGTTTTAAGAGTACGGTTTGCCTGGCCCCTGGACGACAGCTGAGCTCCAAAGTGAAACAGCCTCTGCACCAAACCTTCCAGTATCTTGTATCTGATTTACTCAATTGAGGGTGGCACCGTTCAGGATATCTAGTCGTGAAGGTTATGGCCCGAAGCAGAGCTGCAGAGTCAGGCAGCCATTTCTCAGCTGCGCAACAGCACCCCCTGTTTCCTTCCTTGTGCAGTATTCTACCCAGCTCCCCACGAGACATCAGCTCATGAGGATTCCGAGCTCGTGGGATGCTGTGCTGTATGTACGAGCGTTACGGAATCTTACCTATTATTTGAAGATCTACAGGCAGTTGATGAGCTGGAGGTCGGTGGGGCTCGTATCTCTTCCTGCTCGCCCCTACAGTTACTATATAATATATTATTAAACGCTTTTTCTAATCATACTTTGCCTTGCGTGGTCATTTGCACCTCACCCTTTAATAAAAATGTGAATGTGCATAAAAAGCACATGATATATGACATGGAAAGCCTCCCTGCAATACATGTTGATATGGAATGGCTACCTTTTATGGAATATTATGATCTACACAAGAAGTCTGACAAAATACCACTAGACCTGCACGACCCTGACGATTAACACCAGATAAGACCCACTATACAATGAACAGACGGCTACTTCACGGGCCACACATGCACTTGCCCAATATGAAGAGCTCGACTCATCATTTAGGTCCCCTGAAACCTTTTTGCTTTTAGTATTTCAATCCTTATCTTTTCATTGTCCCTTTGGGGGGAGGGGTTTGGGTGGAGGGTTAGATCTTCGACAGGGAACAATGACTTAGAGAAATTATTATTTCATTTTTGTATTGCGCAACATGCATGAAGATCTCAGTGCACATGAAGACAAGACCTGGCCAGAGAGAGAAGGGAGATCAGAGTCGTGAGTTAAATGGACAGAGAGAAAGATCTAATCGTTAGAATTAAAGAGCAGTGTTTTAGGGGCTCTCTTAAAACTAGAGCGACTCAGAAGGTTCCCTAGATCCGGGGGAAGAGAATTCCATAAATTTGGGGCGAATACTTGAAAACCGATGCCACCAAAATTATTCAAATTGTGTCTTGGTACAAAATGTTTGTAGAGAGGCATATGTATACGTCACTCATGGAGCCCACCCCTTCATCTCCGTCATTATGGAAGAACAGTAAGTGTAAGGAACTCATGGTGGCAACAGTAAAGACAGACACAAGGGATCACAGTTCAAGGGTGTTTATTAAACTGTAAATGCAGGGTGGAAAAATGCCTAACCTAAATCTAAGATGGGAGCCAGCTTTAACCATCAAATGAGAAATAAAGCAGTCCTTGTGGCGTCTTGTCAAAGTAAAAGGATAAAAAAAAAAAAACTATTGCCCAATCCTTACAACTAATAACAGAAAGGTTGTGGAATAGGGTTTTCAATAAAGAAAGAAGTGTTCACAAATAACTCAGGATGTAATTGCCAGGGGTCTCCCGTCCCCATGTTTTAAGCATGGGACAAAGTGGATCTCCTGAGCACATGCTCAAGCTTTCCCAGCACGAGCCAACAGTTCCATACCAGCTATCGGGTTCTTTGATGGTTAAGTCTCTTTTCAATAAAAAGTCTGTTGCCTTTGAGGGCCTTATGTATTCATCAGACAAACACAAAGTTCTGTTCCACATATACTTTGTGTTATGGCTTCACCCCAGGTTCCCGCTCTTCTGGGCGCAGACCCCTCATGAATCATATTCAACAAATCAGCTAAACTGTTCCCTTTTTAATGAATTTTGGGTGATTACTTTCCACCCCTGGATCTCCCACTGCCAGGCTCTGACCCAAATGACAAGGGGGACAGTTCACTTCCCCTGGTCTTCCAATACATCTTGTATTCACAAATCTTAATGTTTTTTTAAACAATTCATCAGGCTTCGTCCCTTTTTTATCGGCTTCACTATGCCGGGTTCACTCTGGCCAACTTGTACAAAAACAGTTCACTGTGGACAACCCTCTGCCGAGTTCACTCCTGTCAACACACTGTTCATAGGGACTTCAGGCTTCGCCACTTTTCTTCAGCATCCCTCTGCCGCGTTCACTGTTGCCAACCTATGTAACACTCTGTTCATACACACATTACACGATGCAAGATTAATTTCCCTTAACTTTGCATTCCTTGAGTTGGTCGAAGACTTTCGACGGTACAGAGGATTTTACAAGACCCCTGTATGACCACTTTGACCTTCTGGATACAGTAGTTTCTACCATCGGTTAGTCGCCCAGAGTTTCCTGCGTGAACACCCATGTGGTGCAGCACCCTTCTTGTTGCTGGCTTTCCCCCCTCTCTCATCAATCGTATCTCTAAGCCTTTCAAAGTTCAAATTAGCTGTTGGCTATTTATCGTTCAACACAGTTCGGTTTCTTATCGGCTCTTCCCTCGATACACTGGCTGTGATGAACCGCTTGGCTTTCTTCTCCTTAGAGTTAAGGTTGGTACCACAGAGACCCGAGTCTCTCATCGTGTTGGTTATCAGAGGAGGAGGGTCTCATGTACCGTAGACATCTGCTGTAACACACGCCGGGTATTGTTTGCAGACTTATGATTCCCTCTGCAGAGGTTTCACAGGCCTTGGTCAGAAATGGCAAGGTCGCTTCTCTCCTTGTCACCCTCTCGGTCTGTGCCATCTTTATATTCCTCTTTAACTACCATGCTGAGTTAGCTCTCATGTCGTGTGGTCTGCCTTGCTCATCATGTGCTGTTGTGCTCCACCTTTTACCCTGTGCGGAAGGGAAAGGGTTGTCAGGTGTGTGTGTGAGATTCTGGTCAATTGACTGACTTTGCCTGACCCTTGTATTGGGACATAACAGACTAACACCAGAGCTATTTACCTGACATCTTTTGTGTTGTGTGAAAGGGTTTGTGTCGGAAAGAGGGGGGGCAATGTTTTGGAATATCCTACGTGCTTGGGTGGGGAAAAGGTGTTGAAGGAAGGGGGATACTGCATCTCACCCGTCAGTGTCCCACTCTCCAAGGACCTCCCATCCAGGTGATCCTCCCTCACTGGTCCACCCCAGGAACTGGATCCAAAAGCGATGGCTGTGTCCTTGCCACCTGGATGACAGATCCCCGGGGACTTTCCAGGGAGACCTGGACTCCCCGGAGACTAGCCAGGGAGACACCTTCAGGTTTGTCACAGAAGATATTCATCATCCTGGCCTGGCCGAGGCAGATTTGGTATCCGGACCTGCTCAGTCTATCAGCATCAAGCTGCCGGTAGTTCCGGATCTTCTCACCAGAGAAGGAGGCGCAATCCTGCATCATGAACCAGGATCGCTGAACCTGAGGGCTGGGCTCCTGCAGCCCTAGAGTTTGGTGGATATGAGTTGCCTGCAGACTGCACAGAAGTCCTCGCCAAGGCCAGGGCGACGTCGACTTTGAAGTGCTACGGTCACAAGTGAAAGCATTTCGCTACGTGGTGCCGGTCGCAGAAGATTACCCTGCTGAGGGTCACGGCCCCGCAGATTCTTCCATACTTGCTTTCCTTGGCCAAGGCGGGACTAGCACACGTCTCTGTCAAGGTGCATCTGGCGGCTATCTCCCGCTACACTAAGTCACCAGGAAGATCTTCACTGTGGTCTCACCGACTCGTCAAGAAGTTTCTCAAAGGACTTTTTCGATCTTTCCCGCCGGTGAAGGCTCCTGCCCCAGTGTGGGAATTCAATGTGGTACTGACGGGGCTCATGGAGGCCCCTTTCGAACCTATGCATCGGACCCCACTCATGGAAAATGGCTGTCCTTGTGGCCGTCACCTCTGCCTGCAGGGTAGGTGAGATCCAGGTCCTGTCCTGCAGACAGCCATACTTGACTTTCCACGAATAAAGGGTGGTGCTGCAGACGCACCCGTCTTTCATGCCAAAATTTCCATCGGAATTCCACCTCAACGAGCCTTTGGTGTTACCTGTTTTTTTCCCGAAGCCTTAGTTGGCGGCTGAAAGGACCTTGCACTCACTGGATGTTGCTCGTACCCTGAAGTTCTACGTGGCATGCACCAAGAGTCTTCGGAAGACTTAACAGCTGTTTGTGAACTTTGGTTTTATGAACCATGGGAAGGCCTTGTCCAAGGCTTCCATCTCAAGGTGGCTCTCCAGCTGCATCATGCACTGTCTTCGGTTGACAAACCGACCGCTGCTTGGCTGTCCGAGAGCCCACTCCACCAGAGCGATCGCTGCGACGACGACATTCCTGGCTGGTGTGCCCCTGCTAGAGATCTGCAGGGCTGCTACATGGAGGTCCACGCACACCTTCACAAAGTTCTACTGCATCGGCTGGGATTCCAGGGAGGAGTCTAGAGTCGACCAGGCAGTGCTATGCAACCTGTTCGCTTGAGGTGAGTCTGTTCCGAAGGTAAGAGTTAATTGCTTCTGTTGAGCTTTGCCACCTCCCGTGGTTGTGTAATGTTCTACTGCTATGTATTCATTATTCATGAGCATGTGAATCCATGCCAAACACCATGCTGGACAAGGAACAAGTTACAATCCTGTAAATATTGTTCTCCAGCATGGGTCTGGCATGGATTCACATGTGAACCCTCCCTCCTACCCCTCTGCTGCTCTTCTTGGTCATGCTCCCACTTTACGTGCTTACCAAATCTGAAGATGGCTGCCAGAGAAGGGGCTTGCGGAGAGGACTGTCATTTGATGGGGGCAGTATGACCCAGAGGACAGTGATTGTTTAAAATGATAAATACAATATTCATGGGCATATGAATCCATGCCAGACCCATGCTGGAGAACAATAGTTACAGGTAAGTAACAAGAGATGCACTAGATGCAGGATCTGAATGTAGATAAGACGATGTAGAAGCTTGCTGGAGTAGGAAGTATAAATAAAGTTAAGTAGCCATGATGAGAAAATGGACGTCGGCATTGTATAATAGAAAGCGAGAAGCCTTGAAAATGGAAGCCAAAGCTGCAGAGTTGACAGGTGCTGCAATACAGATTTGTGCCGAACAAAGGTTATTTGCTTGACTCAGAATGATGGATGTCGCAGCAAGAAGGAACTGCAGGGCCTGAAAGGAGTTGAAGAGGATAAGCTACATATGCAGGACATATTTCTCCAGCTTTCGATCTTTCATGGATTTGCATGCTTAGAATATTCTCCGTCGTCAGACTGGGAACCCTCGGTACACTTATAAAGCTGTTTTTCCATAGAAAAACGTCAACACCTTTGTGTTCTATCCATGTCGTTTTGGGCTGCTTACGCATGCCCCAAAAGGACGTAGCGGTATAAATGCCCCGCCCCCACGGCTCCCTTCAGATTTCAACCATCTTCCAAAGTAGTGGGATCACCTTGCGTCTTCTACTATTTTGTCTAGGTTGTTCGTTGTGTTTTTTCTTAATGTCTGGAAAAGCTCTTTTCCGCCCGTGCGCTACATGCGGGCTAAAGAAAGTGTATGAGGGGGATGGCCATATGGACTTTATATTGTTATTGTTATTTTGCATTTATATAGCGCCTTATATACCATTGGTATGGTCTGAAGGCGCTGGTAGGTTGTATTGTCTACAACCTCACCACTCGGCAGACAAGTGCGACATATGTAAGGGCTTCTCTCAAAAGACTCTTAAAGACCGAAGTCGGCGGTTGGTGGCCTGGTTGAACAATGGAGTGGGTGCGTACCCGCCTTCGGAGGTAGGCTCCACGCGCAGCGTGGCCTCGGCATCAAAATCCTTAGGGGCTCCCCGCCGTTCGGCATCGGCTGAACCCCTGGTGAAGAAACCAGGCCCTGCGGAGAAGGGGTCTTCGGGAAGCCATTCCGCAAGGGAATCTTCGCTGAAGAAAACCTCATCGTCATTATCGTCAAAAAAGATGAGAAAAGAGAAGTCGAGATACTCCTCAGGTGATCACCATAGATCATCCTCGAGTCGAGAGTCTGAGAAACACAGTTCAAGTTAAAAAAAGGCGAGAACGCCTCCGGGAGCTGCGCGGATGCCACCATCGTCGACGGGAGGACGGTCGTCAACTCCCTCACTACCAATGACGCAGTTGGTTTTGTCTGTTGTTATGCCGCAGGTGGTGGCTACGACGACGGCTGGCCCAAATTTAGCCTTGTCGACGGAGATCCCGCAGGAGGCCTGGCGACCGGCGGTATTCGACCCGGTTTTACCGGAATCCCTTCTGCAACAGGAGGCGGCCTTGTCTGTATCCTCTGTGGACGAAGAGTGTGAGAGGGTAGCTGGGCCTGCAGAGCTCGGGTTACAAGGGGTTAGCAAGCTGACTCTTTCCAGCGGGACAAATATCCCGGTTACAACCCCGCTTCTTAACCTGCAGACTGTTCTATCACTTGAGGTTCTATCCACGTTGCAGACCTTGCTAAAGAAATTGGATGAGAAGTTACCACAAGTGGCAGCTCCGAAGATATCGACAGTCAACGAACCCGGTCCTTCCCATCGTCCAGCTCCGACGGTGTCGACGGCAATACCGGCCCGTGAGGACCTCACATGTACACGCCTGGAGGAAGGAGAGCTGCTGGACTCAGAATCAGACAGAAGGTCCTTATCGGATATTTCGTTATCTCCCTCTAGGGATCCAACCTGGGAGTCGGAGGCAGAGTTCGAAGCCCCAAGGAGCCCAGCTCAACCATCGCCCCCGAACGACATTGGGTCTTTCTATGCCATGATGAGCAAAGCGTGTACCGAATTTGGATTGGCACAAGAGGAGGAGAAAAAAAGACTGTTTTCTGTTCGACCACATGGGGAAGAGAAGGAGGTTGGTGTTCTCAGTACCCATCCTGGATCATGTGTGGCAGGAGGGTTTACAGACGATGCGTCATCCCTTTTCGGAGCCCGCAGTAAAAGGTAGGCTAGAGAAAAAATGTAAGGCTCCAGAATCCACCCCCAAATGTTTATCCTCCCAACCAACCCCAGAGTCGGTGGTGTCAGCGGCCGCAGTGAGAAAAGCAAGGTCCCAGCACAAATGCACGACTCCTCTGGAGAACAAACCCAGGAGCCAAGATGCCTTTGGCAAGAAGGTTTTGTCGGTGGGTGCAACGACGGTGAAGGCGGCCAACTCTCTGGCTATGATGGCCAGGTATGATAGCGAGATGTGGCACCGGTTGGCACCCATACTAGAACATGTCCCAGAAGAACACAGGAAGGCGGCGATGTTACTCGTCCGAGAGGGAGAAGAGGCCTCAAATCACTCTATAAATATCACTGCGGACCTCGCAGAATCGGGATTTAAGCAAGTCAACAACAGGGTGGTTCTACGAAGACAGGCGTGGCTTAAATGCACCAACTTTAGACCTGAGGTGCAGTACAAGGTGCTGGATATGCCTTTTGAGGGAGACCTTCTGTTCGGCGAAAAGGTGGACGAAGCCTTAAAGGGCATGAAGGAGGACTCTGATACAGCATGTTCTTTGGGTGCCCTCCAGAGTGGAAGGAATGTTCATTCTTTTCGCCCCTTTAGAGGAGCATCAGGGAACTCCCGATTCTCAACATCAAGGGACCGGTCTTTCAATAGGCCGGCGTACTCCTCGCAGGGCTACAGGTGGGCTTCTCAGGCCGTGAAACAACGCTGAGACTACCAGACCTCCAGGAAGAGGATGGGCTACTCGTCGTCGAAAGATAAGCAGGCCAAAGACCATCAATGACGGGCGTCGGAACGTCCTGGGAGGCAGGGTATCGCATTGTGTCGACGAATGGGAACAAATAACCATGGACCAGTGGGTGCTGGACACTGTAAGGTTTGGGCATTCCCTGCAATTCAAAAGCAACCCTCTGCATGTTCCACCAGCGTTTTTGGCTCAACCACAACTGAGCGTGTTGCAACAGGAGGTGGTGCTTATGCTACAAAAAGGGGCTATAGAATTGGTACCTGCGTCGCAGAGGGGCCAAGATGTTTATTCCCGATTTTACATAGTGAAAAAGTCAAACGGAAAATGGCATCCCATTCTCGACCTTTGCGACCTGAACGAAGCATTCAAAAGCCTAAAATTCAAGATGCTCACACTTCAGGAAGTGATCCGGTCTGTCCAAGAAGGGGATTTTCTGATGTCGCTGGACCTTCAAGACGCGTACTTCCACATACCAATGCGTCGACGACACAGAAAGTTCCTAAGATTTGTGGTAGGACGGTCTCACTACCAGTTCACAGTGCTTCCCTTTGGACTAAAATCCTCCCACAGGACGTTCACGAAAGCCATCATGAGGCCATCTGTCAACAGAATCCACAGACTCAATCAGCTGGCAAGGCAGTGGAGGATCAATACCAAAGTATCAGTGAGGAGATATATGTCGATACTGGGCACAATGACGTCGTGCATCCCTCTGGTGAACAACTGCCGCCTTTTCATGAGGCCAATTCAAGAGTTCCTGGCGGACCGGTGGACCCAGACCCAGGGACTCTGGTTGGACAAACTGATCGTCGACGACGAGTTCCTACGAGCTCTTCGATGGTGGCAGAGCTTCAGAACCTCTCCAGGGGGGTACCCCTGCAGGAACCGGAATTTCACGTGACCATAGTGACGGACGTGTCGCTGACGGGTTGGGGAGCACATATGGGCACTCTCCAAACACAAGGTCGATGGTCGCTGAGAGAATCGCTCCTGCACATCAATGTACTGGAGTTGAAGCTTTTCTACCGCACATAAAATGGCTCGGTAGTGAGAATATTGACAGACAACACGACAGCAATGTTTTACTTGAGAAAGCAAGGAGGCACTCAGTCCAGAACCCTTTCCACCGAGGCTCAGAAAGTATGGCAATGGGCTCTGAAGCAAAATATAACCATCGTAGCTCACCATCTCCCTGGAGTAAGGAACGAGCAAGCGGACTCCCTCAGCAGGAAAATGGACCAAATACATGAATGGGAGATAGACAGTCTTCAGTTGTCGAAGATCTTCAAGAAGTGGGGACAACCTCCTCTGGATCTCTTTGCAACAAAGGAGAACAAGAAGTGCGAACTGTACGCCAGCAGGTGGCCACGGATGGGCTTGCTGGGGGAGGCGTTCTCCTTCCCATGGACGGACAAGTTTCTGTACGCCTTTCCCCCGTTTCCTTTCATACGGAGGACCCTGCAATGGATTCGCAGATACAGGTGTCCAGTCATCCTGGTCGCGCCGTATTGGCCGAGACAGGCGTGGTTCTCCGACCTGCTTCAACTGTCAATAGCGCAGCCGATAACATTTTGGAAAGCCCCGAACCTCTTGTCAAGACGAGGGCAGGGTGTGGCATCACGATCCGGCATCTCTCAGCCTAGCGGCTTGGCTCCTGATTACTGAGTTCGGTCATCTACAGATATCCAGAGAGTGTTGATGAATCTTGGAGGCAGCAAGTGCGCCTTCCACGAATGTCTTGTATGGTCATAAATGGACGAGATTCTGTGACTGGTGTAAGGGTCATCCTGAGATTGAGCCTTTGGACGTTTCCCCGGCTCAGGTTCTCCCGTACTTGTTACACCTGGCGGAAGGGGTCCTGTTGTTGTAATCCATTACAGTGCATTTGGTGGCGATTTCTAGGTTCATGAGAAAGCACCATACTGCTCCTCTGTTTTATGCTTCAGTGATCACTAAACACTACCCTGCCATCTGGGCCCGTATATTAAGAATATTATTTGAGAGGCTGTGTCTGATGCAAACAATCCCAGAGTCGTGGCAGCAGTCGATTCTATTGCCTATTTATAAGAAAGGTGACCTTATGCCTGAAAACTATAGGCTTTTATCATTGTTAAAGGTTTCGGGAAAACTCTTCTCAACATTGGTCCTTTGGGAGTTGTAGGCATGGGTTGACAAGGCAAATATATTACCCTATATGCAGACTGGGTTTAGACCCGATCGCTGTACCACTCATAACCTAAGAATTTTGGATCACTTGATTAGAGGGACCCTTGAAACAGGTGGACGTATGTTGTATATTATGTTTGTTGACTTCGAAGCAGCTTTTTATGGAGTCAACAGGTCCAGGCTGTGGGTGAAACTACTTGAATATGAGTGCCCGGCTTGGGTTGTCAAAGGTTTTAAGAGGCTTGCACCAAAATACTGAAGCCAGAGTTAGGGTGAATGAAGACGGGGGTCTATTTAAGCCAGTCCCCATTATGAAAGGTGTGAAGCAGGGCTGCACTATTGCGCCATTGCTCTATAACCTATTTACAGCTGATCTCCCGGCTTGCGGCTGACAGGGGATGCTGCCCAATGGTGTGTGGTGGCTCCATCCCCTGCATGCTGTACACTGATGATTTGGTTGTGTTTAATTATACGTTTACAGGAGCTAAAGCTATGTTTGAATCTCTTATAAGATATACGACTGCAGATGAGATGCAAATAAATATGGGGAAAACAAAGATTATGGCCGTTAAATCAAAAAATTCCTTGATTTTCAGACCTCCTTGGTAAAGGTTGATTATGTGGCATTATAGCCATACTTGGGCCTTGACATGAGTCCCAGCAGGGCTTATCCCCACATAGTGGCTATGAAAACAGTTGAGGCTAAGCGTATGACCCACCTAATTTGTAATTTCGCTAGAAATACTGTAGGATTTTCCTTGGTGCAAATCCTAACCCTCTATAAGCAATCCTTCTGCCCTATGGTTCTCTACGGGCTAGAGGCCCTGGCCATGAGAGAACTCCGATGGTTGGGAGTATTAGAGGGTGCATTTTGGAAATCCATACTGAGACTGCGCAGATCCATCCCTATGGAATACTTTAGACTGGAATTAGGGCTTGTGTCTCTCAAGAGCGAGTTATTTATTAGAAGGGGTGTTTTTCATATAAAAATTTACACGCTTCCTAAATGCCACTTACTTACATTGATGGGGCTCAGTATTTCTGCCCAATCCACTGGGAAATGTCAGTTTGACATATTGGTACGCAGTATGTACGAAGCTATTAATTAGTACCCTGATTTTTCTCGAGGGACTAGCTTTTTGTGCCTGAGACGTATTTTCGGGTATAAAGTTGGTCAATCGGTATGGATTAACAATTACACGCATTTGGCTACGTTCAGAAGTCACTGTGAGGTTTCGGTGGCGGTACAGAAATATTTGAAATCTCAGAGATATCTGAGACAATGCCCAAACTTATTGGTACAGAGTTTCTGTTTAAGGCTCAGAACCAATCGGCTGCCTACGTTGGCTGTATTGGGTGCATTTTTGGGCATTCCGCTTGAGGATAGAATTTGTCGCTGCTGTCAACTACCAGGGAGGCTGGAGACGGCTAAACATCTGCTCACAGAGTGCCCAATCACGAGTACGGATTATATGAATGTAATAGGACACATGGTATCTTGTTACGATTCAATTAAAGAAGAAGCCTTTTGGAATTATTGTTTGAATACAGAAACTGAATGCACACGTATTGCACTTAACCGTTTGTGGTGTATAGTCCGAGAGCATTTACCTTCTGGTAATCCGTATTTAGGGTAATGGAAAAATTATACATTGTAAGAGTGGAGGAAACCCACCCATACTATATTTTGCTATACTAAATATATTTTTAGATGATTTTAATGTGATGTTATTTATTATTTTATGGAGAGATGTTTAATAGTATGTAATAAATGTGCATTTTGTTCCTGGTGACGGCCTCCCGCAAATGGCCAAAATTGTAGGTAGAAACTGAAAAATGCAGCCCGAGATTCTTTTTCCGATTGTTGACGTATACTATTGAGTATTTGTGATATGTGATTGTATTAAGAAATTATTTAATATTTAGTATGAATTGTATATAGTTGAATTGTTATTAACAGCCTGATTCATGGAATTATTTGCACCGAAAACGCAGATTTGTGCTCCTTTCTGCCCGAAAATCCCTGTATGGGGATATTCGGCCAGAAAGGTGCGCAAATCTGCATTTTCAGCGCAAATAATTCCATGAATCGGGCAGTAAATGTTTTGTGAAAGTTCTTTTAGAACTATATAAATAAATAAATAAATTAGGAGAATCTTTAAAGTACCAGGCTATTATGCAAGTCTATGCTCGTCCTTGGCACTTAAGGGGTCAAGGCTTCATTGTCCATGATTCTGTTTTTTAAGTTTATGTGATGATTTTATTTGTTTACTGTTTTTATGGATATTGTGATGTTAATTGTGTTTTTATGGTATGCTATGTCCTTCCGAAATAAATCTTTTTCAATCAATAACAACCTCTGTCTTTTCTTTGTTCAGTGCCAATGAGTTGACTGACATCCAGTCCTTGATCATGTTGTAGGTGTCATTAATAAGAATGGAATCCATCTCATAGTCACTGGAAAGCTGAAATACCAGCTGGGTAACGTCGACATAGTTGGTATAGTAGATGCCGATGCTGTCCAGCTGGTCAAAGAAAGAGCGCATGCAAACATTAAAAAACAGGGTTGACAGACAGGCACCCTGTGGGACGCTGCAAGATAGTAGCTCTGGATGGGCCTGAAAACCACTCATTGCCACTCTTGCTGATATGGGGCCCATGGCTCAGAGCAGTTAACAATCGTATGCAGACTTTCTAGCAATAAAGCATGGTCCACTAAGTCAAATGTGGCAGAAAGGTCGAGCAACCTAAGGGGTGCAACCTTACCGTTGTCTACCATCTCCAGCAAATTTGCTTGCAGGTCCACCATTGCTGTTTCCGTGCCATGCATTGCACATTAGCCAGACTCACGTGTTCCAAGCAGATTGTTCTTTTCCGCATGCTCTTGATGCTGTAATTAAGCAACTTTATGTATAATTTTCAACAAGTAAGGAACATTGGTAATCAGTCTGTAACTACCCACAGCCTCAGGATCTAGAGTCGTTTTTTGAAGACCGGGGTAGTCCAGACCTCCTTAAGACTAACAGGAAAACAAACGTTAGTTATAGATAAGGTGCCAAATCTAGTGATTAATGGAGAGAGACATGTGATAGAGTTCTTGATGATTATCGCAGGGCATATATTACCAGCACATGTAGTGGGTTTAAGCCTGTTCACAATATCAGTCAGGAACCTTTGAGCAACAGAGCTCAGACTGAATTTTGAAACAGAGTCACTGAGAGTGATTATTGGAGCCCTATTCTTAGAGATACTTTCAGGACTATGGACTAGTGCTAGCCTATGGCTTGGCTAGCAATGGTGGACTGGTGAATCTTCATTTTGGCGGAAAAGCTGTCTTGGGTTTCTTGACGCCAAGAATTATTAAGAGGGATTTAGTTGGTGGTGGTTTTTTTCCATCCGACTCACGTAAAATGGAGTTCAATTCTTTTTTTTTTGTCTGATTTAGCATTGCTGATTCTGTTAGTATAATTTTCCTTTTTTGCAGCCAGAATAGCCTTTTTATAGTCAGCAGCTGCGGAGCTATAAGAGGCAAGAGATTTGGGACATTTCCTCCATTGGTTTTCAGCTGTTCTTTTTTGTTTTCTATGCTTAATGTCGATAGAAAAACATGAACTCGGTTTTTAATTTGTTAACGATGATGGGTGCTAATTTGTTACTAGCTAAAGCTGTCATATTGGTATACTCCTGCACCAATGCTTCAGTATAAAAAAAAAGCCACTGCGGGAGGCATTTGTGGAAGTAGAAGGTCAGAACAATCTGAACTTGACACTCTTCAGCAGGGTCGGACTGGGACTAGAAATAGGCCCGGACACCTAAAATAAAAAAAGTGGCCCACCCTTGGCCTAGAAAAAGTGGCCCTCACACCATCATCCATGAATCGCGTCAATTCATGACTTTTTCAGAAAATGCTACTTATGGAGGGTTAATGTGTTTGTTGCATGTTATCCTTTGTGTAAACGCTTGAGAAAGTAATAACATTCCTTTTGCTCTTTTCTTTTTAAACATCAAATTAACAAGGGGGGGTCCTGGGGGTCCCTCTGCCAGACATTAGTCCTGGTTCCGAGAGACTTACCCAGAGTCTTTAGCTCACTATCTTTCACAGAGAAGAAGTATCCCAAACATATCAGTCTTTGTCCTGCCCTGGGCAGTCCAGCACCGAAATGCTAGGCAATTCTCCTCTGAACAAGAGTACCAACAGAAACCCCAGACACGTGTTTCGGTCTGGTTGGACCTCATCAGTAGGGTGGATCTGTGCCTCTCTAAGAATAGCGAGCAAGGGGTCCACGTCTGGATTCCCCTAGTAACTTAGGGTGAGACCCAAAGTTACTTAAATATGCAAATTAACAAGGAGGGTCCTGGGAGTCCCTCTGCCAGACATTAGTCCTGGTTCCGAGAGACTTACCCAGAGTCTTTAGCTCACTATCTTTCACAGAGAAGAAATACCCCAAACATATCAGTCTTTGTCCTGCCCTGGGCAGTCCAGCACCGAAATGCTAGGCAATTCTCCTCTGAAAAAGAGTACCAACAGAAACCCCAGACATGTGTTTCGGTCTGGTTGGACCTCATCAGTAGGGTGGACCGACCCTACTGATGAGGTCCAACTAGACCGAAACACGTGTCTGGGGTTTCTGTTGGTACTCTTGTTCAGAGGAGAATTGCCTAGCATTTCGGTGCTGTACTGCCCCAGGGCAGGACAAAGACTGATATGTTTGGGATATTTCTTCCCTGTGAAAGATAGTGAGCTAAAGACTCTGGTTAAGTCTCTCGTAACCAGGACTAACGTCTGGCAGAGGGACTCCCAGGACCCCCCTTGTTAATTTGCTTTTTAAACATCATCCATCACTGATGCTTTTCATTTTTACAGAGTGTACATTTAGTTCACAGGCTCAAGAAGAAACACGTCCTGGGTGCTCTCTCTTTCTCCTGAGCCAGTTATAGAATCCGCTCAGGCCGCACATTCAAGCACTGCCAGTTTTCCAAGTCACAGCTAGGCAGACACACTCACACACACAGCGTCTGTAGCCCTGCAGTTTGTTTCAGGTGCCCTGGTTGCAAACTTGTATCAGTAGCAGAGCCTTTCATAAGTATGATGGAACAATTCCAACTCAAAGAGCTCACAAAGCACTGCAAATATGTGATAAAGTGAGCAACCTAAAGCACCCATGTAAAGATATGTTTATATCCATGTCTACTATCTTGACATTAAAAAAATACGATTGTTTTAAGTCACTAATCAAATATTTTGAACATCATGAATAACAACGAGCTGTAAGTTAGTGAAATAGAATCTGCACATCTATCTTTGTTTATTACACACACAGCTTCTTGTATTACATGTCTTAAATCACTGAAAGTACAATGGGGTTAACTGGATGTTTCAGGTTTGCATCATCTTTCTTTCTGGGGCTTGTAGTTTACCATTTAGATGTGAAAATTAAAGCCACAATGATATTCTTTTGGTTTAACATATTGCTTTAAGGATTTACATGTTGTCATGTGCCTTTATTATGCAATTTGTGTTTTTTGTAAGTAAAGTCTATAAGACATTATTGCTTTGTAGTGTTGATTGAGGTAGCTTAGCGGGTCAACTTCTTAGGTCTTGCGCCCTTTGAGAAAAAAGCAAATTGCTAGTGTCACATCGGTGTGAAAATGGGGACGGAGGAACCACTAACTCCCCTCCGAGGTTTTTAGATTACTTGGTGCTGGGTTTTCACACATTGATGGCGCCACATAGATTAATTACTGTAATAATGCGCTGATTCAAGTTGAGGTTTGTGAGAAAGCATAACTCCCTTAGGAGTGCCCTTTTATTGACACGTGTTTCGGCTCTCCTGAGCCTTTCTTCAAAATAGGGCAATAATTAAATACACTGAGAAAATAAACAAGCATGTGCATAACAAAACAAAAATTGTACACAGTGCATTAAACAAATTGTGTGGACAGAGATTAAGGAGGGGAGGGAAAGGGGATGCACAAAAAAATTGCATCCTTGCAGCCAGAAGAAATGCAATGAACATGACCAGAGAACAAACCTTAAAGACAAAGATCAAGGAAGCAGTGCAGATTCACGACAAAGTCAAGTTCATTACGGCATACTGTTCTAACAATCAGGAGTTATTGGCTATTCTCAAACGCAACTGGCACCTTTTGAAGTTAGATACGCACTTATCTGAATATATTGAAGACAAACCGAGTATAATTTTCAGGAAAGCTAAGACCATTAAAATGAACCTTAGTCCGTCATTACTCCCTGAGATTCCAAGTACGCACAAGGAAACATGGCTTCACCAAGATGTGACTGGATTCAGAAAATGTGGGAACTGCACTATGTGCATTTATGCACACAAGAGCACCACATTTTTCAGAGATATTAGGGGCCAGAGTACCACTAGTTCCTTTTTTCTGCTTCCCCCAATGTACACAACGAACATGCTCAAAGGAGAAAAGGGAAAATGTTCAGTTTCCGTGTACACGGAGGATGCACCATTAGAGCCAGCTAGCGACCCAAGGGCCAACAGAAAGTTAAGGAAGGGGCTATCATGTGGCCAGTGCCTAGGAGGGTGCTGCAAACTAAATGCACCAAACATACATTTATTTTCCTCTAATTCATTGCCCTGTATGACTAAGTTACAATTAGTCCTCCGACATGTGACTGACCTGACCAGGCCCAGCAACATTGACATACTAGAACTAAAACATTGCTCATGATGAATCACAGCTGGCAAGGCAAGGGCAGTCCAAACATTTCCCATCTGGAGCAAAACCTAGTTAGGTCAGGACGTACTACATCACCTTAAACAGCGTAGCTAAGCTATCGCTCAGGTTATGCATTTTAACAGGAACAGAGCAAGCCTGCAGCTCACACATTATCTTACCGGCAAAAGAGAGCCAATGTATTTCTGGATACACTGCACAGGCTTGCAGCGGCCTCGGGTAAACAGCCTGAGCGCACGTCCAGCAGTTGTACTCAAGTCTAATTGATATGGTGTATAAATGACGCGATTCCACAGTGGCAGAATTTCCCCTTTTCCTACCTGTTAGGGAGAATTTTCAGAAATGTGCCAATTCCCTCTACCTTAGAGACCCCCAGCAACTTTGCTAGATTTTGAGGACTTGATTTTTTTAACCTGGAGCGAGTGAGACCCTTTTTCCCACTCTCTCATGTATTTTAATGTGATTTTTGTACTCTGTTTCTTTTGGTTGTGGAGTCTGACAAACTCTAGGCATCATCTTTTACATTGTGGCACACAGCACCTTTGGTGCAGTGACACAGGAAAGTCTCTTAGACTTCCCCAAGGTTTAAATACCTTCTCTGGGATAAACTACTGTTTCCCAGAGAAAGTAAAGTGAAATGACTTTGCTTACATTTATAACTTTCTATACCCAGAACACACTGTCTTACAATAGGGTGCTGGAGGGGTTACCTAGTATCCCCTTTTGTCTAACTTCTCATGTAACATTTTTATGCTACCCTTTCCTCACTGAATGGGCTGGTGGCAGTGGTTTCGTTTTTACTACCGTGGTGTGCATTTACCGCGGGCTGTGTTCGCAGCTGCAGTAAAGCACCCAAGGGAGCCATTTTTGTCAAACTGGCCCGGTCTTCTTTTGTCGGCATTTCTTTGTGGAAAGGTCCTTCTTGAGATTTACTCTGCGCGCCAAACCAGGTTTGGTCCCTTTGTTCGTTTTGCCTTTGGTGGGATTCACAAGTGGAGCCCGCCACTGGCTCCAGGGTGTCTGGGGTAGGCAGGAAGTGAGGGAGGTGAACGAAACTCCCAGTGCTCTCTGATGATTTGCTGGCTGACTGCCCGGCAAGGACAGCCACCCTGCTGGGTGATTGACAGCTAGGCTGGAACGAAAGGGAGCGAACTGTATAAAAGGTGAGTCTTTTGGCTTGGTAGGCAGAGTCGACCACTGGATGAAGGAACTGAAGAAGAACTTGGAGAGGACAGCAGCTGCAACTCCTGGACCGTTGGTTTGCCCGGTGAAGCCCTGCTGCAGTGCCGAAATGCCAAGTTCGCATCGACAGAGAAGCCCCTGCAAGAACGACTTCTCCCCTTGACTTGGTGGGACCAATCAACTCCAAAGTAAGCCACCTGGACACCCATCTCTGAGCTGGTTGAATTTGCGAAAGGTTGCTGCTGGAAATCATAGAGCCTGGGAGAGGAACACCGGTTTGTGTACATTACTTTTAAGTTGGCCAAGAGCTCCAGGACGATCCTCCGGACTCCCGGGAAGCAGGACTGACCACGCCTGAGCCCCCTCAACAGAGTGCGGGGCCCCAGAACCAAGGAAAGTCCATCTCGACAGCCAGGAACTGCGTTGTTGCTATTTGCGGTAGATGCGAGGAGCTGAAACACTTAACGACTGAAAGTGAAGTTTGACCGTTGCAAGTTTTGACTGTCCCAGTGCAGTGCATGAGTCCCCAGACGTCTTCCCTCTTGTCCTCACGACTGAGGCCCAGGAACAGTGAGATCTGCAGAGGTGCAGAGGAACAGGATTCATCTGCTGCATCTTTTCTTCATTTTAAAGCTACTGTACAAAGTCTAAGAGAACTTACCTCTTGCTGTAGAGTTGCTTGCATTTTATACTACTCACAAGTCTAACGGCTTGTGGCCCTACATTGATTCATCATTTTCTTCAAAGACTTCTGAAACATTGTGCAAAGACTTTTCTACTTACCTTTAAATAAGTGCTTCAGCCCATATAGACTCTTGCCTACTGACTTTGGCTTAGCCTGTTTTAATTGAATGACTTTTATTGGGCGATCTGAAAGTATTTGCCTGCTTAAGAAATATTTGTTGTATCTTGTTTGCTCTAATAATCTTTTCCTTTGGCTTGCTCTTAACTAATTCTGAATGCCAACAGTAATACATTAATGTCAACAGCACCCTAGCAATTGAAGTCACTTGTGGGTGTTATGTCTCTGCTGTATGCCATCCCAAATGGGTATTTATTGATTCTGAACTTAAGAGAGTGTCTCATTGAAGTATATTTGTGTGGTGTTTTATTGTGCTCCCTTCTGAAGAAGGCTTACATTAACTGACTGGTAAATAAATGAATAATAGTTTCATCAAGAAACCCTGTGTGTAAGTGTTTGCTTGGATACTTATCACTGTGAACCTCTGTGTAACTCCCCAACAGCTCACATTGAGCCCTCTTGAGATAAGCCTGGCTACTCATCCACACTACCAACCTGTGTAGTACAGACTTATACCAAAGGTTGGGTTACTACTGCCAGGAGGTCAGGGTTGTTGTAGTGCACCCTAAGGGTATTGCATACAATCTTTCCTAACACTACCTTTAATACGTTTCAAGTCAGTTGAATGCTTCATTCTCTCTTCAAGTCAGAATTGTTTGAAAAGCTAACATGAACAACCCATTGTTGAAAGAGAGGAAAACATGGAAAGCCTTATGGACTGAGGGCATGTGCATGACTCTGTGGTTTTACAGTATTCACTCAAGTTGCAACTCTGGGACTTTAATTTACAGGCACTTTGATTTAATTTTACTTCAAGGTTTACAGCTCTCCAGGGACGGCCCACGCTCACCATTAAAAGGCCCAACCAGGCCATGTTCGGTGTTTATACACACTAAGGCGCACTGTCTCTTTTGAAGGTGCTATTGCCAATGCCCATCACTGACTCATTTCAGTACTTCCTTTTACATGAACCTGCCCACTTGGGGTGTATATACGTTCGTGAGAAAACGCTTACTGCTCCTACTTATCTCTATTCAGCGGCACTACGCTTATACACAGACTCCATACAGGCTTGCGCAGTTGGACTTGCACAGTCTATCACAAACTCTCCAGTCCCTATCCCTGCCCCGCACTCCCTTTCTCACCTGCACATTTCTTTATGTGAATTTAACCTTTATTAAGTTATCACCCACCCATAGCCCATTAGCAGGAGAGATTTTCTCAACCTATCAGAGAGCTAAGGGGGGCTCTGACATTATTGCAGAGGATGTTGCGGGTATGATGATGCGTACCCCCGGGTGGCGATTTTCTGGTCGTGGTCCCACCTCTCCACCCCTAAAAGCGGCCGGCAAACCGAATGCAGTTTATTTAATTTACTTTTTCAAAAAAGTGCTCTTTAAGGTTTTGGGAGAAAGCCCAAACTGCACACTCAGATTAATGGAGAGCTGTATAATCATAACACGACGTTCAATAAATGCCTTAGTTTTTCAGTTTGACTTTTTAACTGTCATTGACAGATTATTTGTCATTCTGCTTTCAATGCACCCTTGTGTCAACCATACAAGATGTAAGAGCCACGATGAACATGTTATCTTAACTTAACTCTAACTCCCTGTTTTCCCCTTCCAGGCAGGGTGTTTGGCCATCGCTTTTTGTAAAGATGCTTTGTGGTCATCGGCAGGTCTTAACTGCTGTGCTGAGGAGGTTTGTGCAGCTGATCTGTCATCAGGTGAGACTAAGCAGGGTTTGTGATGCCATTTTCACAGTGCTGTGCAGTGAAAAGGGAAAGTGTAAAAGTTCACGTTTGTTTGTTCTGTAACTTTTAGGAAACTTCAAAGAATACACATGGAATCATAATTGGGTCTGAAACTTTACTGCTCTGGAGGAGTGATAATTACACACAGGGCTAGAAACTTTTTTGCAGGACTAGGAGCCAGACTTGACGAGATGGGAGCGCTCAGGGACCAAAACACGTGTGTTCAAATTGTAGGCAGTTGATATGTACAATGGTAGAAATTAAACTCTGGTGCAGGATTCTTTTAAATAAAACCCATCCTTGAAGTATGCAACACTAGGGTATACTTGGGGATGTACAGTAAGGGACTATGGCAACTAGAATGTGTTAACACCTTCAGACAGTAAAGCACCATTGTTGCAGGTGTAAGAAAGGAAAAATTAATTTATTTTAAAATCTTTTTATTGGGATTTTGTGAAGGGGAACAAAAGAAGCAAGATCAACATAAACACAATGAAAAAGCCAATCGACTGGGCAATTAACAGGGCAACAATTTAGGCATCAGAAAATCGTAGTCCTTGACAATAGGCACGAAAAACAAATGGCATAATGGGCAGAGATATCTGAGTCACACATTGGGGGGGATTCAGCAAAGCACGTACACAAGACATATACGCTGATTTGCTGATTAAGACATCAAAGACAGGTGTACATGTATCGTTGATCGCTCAAGCTGGTTTAGCGTCACAGCGGGACAATATCACTTGCAGGAGAGCTTTCCAAGCCTCCAGGTTCGCAGTGGGCTCATTAATCCCACTATTCAAGGCCTTGCACCATTTCACTGTCTCTGCCGTGAACCACCTCAACCAATCTCGCCACCACACAGTGTAGCAATGGCCTGCACACAGCCTTCAGGACGTGGCAATTCTGCGTTTGGCGAGAATGCAGGCCAGGTCCATAACTTTAACTACATGCTTAGATTTATCTGGGCGGGGGTAGTTAAACACCCAGTAGGCATTCGCTAGGAGTCCACTTGTATTTGCATATACCCACCGCCTCCAGTGTGTGTTGGATTTGGAGCCAGAAGGAGTGCACCTTTGGGCACAGCCAGAACATATGAAGGAAATCTGCAGGCTCACCTCCACACCATGGGAATCCGGGGGGGCGGGCGTCTGTTTATTAAAATATGCAACCTTGTGTGGAGTCATGTATATCCTATACAGGATATTCAACTGCAGCAGACGGAATCGTGTATTCCTAGAAACCTTTTTTGAAAACAATAATGCCACATCCCACTGCCTATCCTCTAGCACACAGTGCAAGTCTGCATACCACATACCTCCGATACTTGTAACTCGGACACACACCCGCAAGCAGGATCTGATATATTTGTGTTACAGGTTTCCATCCATCATCCAAACTGTACAATGTGGACAGTACCTCATCACTCTTGGGTTCCTCCAGCCATATGGGCCACTGCACCTTGGCAAAATTAGTAAGCCTGATGTACCCCAAGAAATGTCCCTTGCTTATCCCATACTCATCCACCACTTCTGAAAAATCCCTAAACATCTCATCTTTAAAGGTGTCCCCCCAGGTGGCAAGGCCTAGCCCATCTCCGAAACAAGAGAAAGTCACACTTGTCCCGGCATAGGCTCGCAGATAGCAGAATATTTGGGGAATATGTGTATCTTAAACCCAAGACCTTTGTCACCCTGTGCTAAATCATCTTTCTCACGTCCAACATGTATGGCCTATTTGGTAAGGAGGCTCTGTGGATTGTTGATGGCTACTTAAGAATGACCGTCATCACAGCACCTCACATCAGCGAGGTATGCAGTGTTGCATCGTCCGCCAACCATTTAACTAAGTATTGTGCCTGGGTTGCCAAGTTGTACAGGTCAAGCCACAGCAGTTGGACCTCACCGTCCTCATACCGCAACCTCACGTAGATATAAATGGATTTCTTTGGGGCGGGAAGAGGCATAGAATTGCACTAAGGGAGTCTAGGGTTTTAAAAAACGAGCGAGGGATAAGGAACATAACATTTGCAAAGAAATACACTAGGCCAGTCAATACCGCCATTTTTACTAGAACAACCCTCCCCATCAGTGGCATCCATCAACCTCGAAAGGTTCATGGATGCCAAGATCCCTTGTACAGCGCTCGCTGTGTTATCCTCATGCATATGGCTAGCCCGGTGCCAGATGTTGACCCCCAAATATTGAAATGACTGCATTTCCCACCGGATCCCATATCTCGGAGGCCTGCTAGACTACATGTACTGAGCCCAGCAAGCTGGAAGATACAGGACTTTTCGTTCCTAAAGGAGATGCCAGTGAACTTTGCAAAATTATCGAACGCCTCCAGCACCATAGGAAGGTTATGTGCAGGGTCATGCATATATAAAAGACAGTCATCAGCATACAGTGAGATCAAATGGCGCATCCTGTCAATCAATATCCTGGCATCCGAAAACTCAGAGCGTAGAAATACTGCAAGCAGCTCCAGCGCCAGTATGTATAACATTGGCCACAGCAGCCCTGCCTAGTAGATCTACGTACATTCCTGCCCTGGATACATGTTTACCAGTACGCACTCTAGCTACCGTGCAGAATAAATCAATCAGTTGAACCCATCACCAGCCCCAAAGCCATCCATTTCAGCATACATCCACTGCCTTTAAACAGAATCGAAAGCTTTAATGGCATCCAATGAAACCACATCATAGGGAGTGTTGTGTGCATATGGGGCTTGTCAATGACATACTGGAGCCTATGCAGATTCAATGATGTACTCCTATTTGGGACAAAACCAGTCTGGTCACAATGTATTATAGACCCAATGACGTGCTTTAGTTGACCAGCCAATACTGCAGCTAGAATCTTAATGTCTTAGTTTAGCATCGACAACGGCCTATATGAGTCACACAGGTAGTGTGGCTTCCCAGGCTTAAAAACCACTAGTTCACACACATTATCGGGCAGGGGACCCGCCTCATAAGCCTCCTTGAATACGCGAAGGATTACTGGCACCTAGAGGACGCTATAGGCTTTATAAAACTCAGATGGTAGTCCATCCCTGCCCAGAGTCCTACCAGATTGCAGTGACATTATAACACTATGCAGCCCATCCTCAATTATAGTGGCGCTTGCAGAGCTGCGGATTGTTCTGCAGTGATCTTAGGCAGATTGATATGCACCAGTGTATATTGAAACTCTGTTTTGTCCACCACCTCACTCACACCATAAAGACCCCTATAGTCGGCCATTAATTAGGTATTTAGTATATACTGAGACTTCCAGGTTTCAGCAAATTCATCGAGAATTTCAGTAATTGCATGAATTGGCTTCTCATTCCTAAACAGCCACACTAACTTTCAACCAGTTTTATCCCCCTCTCCATGCATTCTGCAAGTTTATGTACCATAATCGAATTTCCATAGTCGTTCCCAAGTTTCAGTGGATGTTATACGCTGGTGCAGGAGGACCTCTTCATTTGGACCCTCTGCACTGTCCGTCCCCTCAATCTCCTCTATGCTATTCTCCAGTCTACCCAATTCGGAGGTTAAAGTTTTCCTAATGCCCCCCACCTTGGCAATCGCTTCGCCTCGTATCACAACCTTAAGGGCCTCCCAGGCCGTGCTCCAACTATCCACACTGCCTTTGTTAATATCCAAGTATTGCTGCAGCACATCTGCCAAGTGACCCTGGAACACATCATCAGAGAGGGCATTCACAGACATACGCCAGGTTTGGACTGGGGCAGTCGAGCACAGGATGTCCCAATTAACGATTAGTGGAGAATGATCAGAGATGGTCCTTCCTGCATATATAGCACTCACAAGCTCAATCAAACATTCCTTCCCCGTAAATTGGTAATCGATGCTAGTATGGACCTTGTGTGGTGCAGAGTAATAGTAGTAACTTCGACTATCCCTGTTGAGAGTTTGCCAAATATCAACTAAATAGAGGTCCTGCAGTATGGCACACAGGGTCTTGGCTGCAGGTGAGGGTTGGGTGTATCTGCGATATGATCTGTCTAGTGCAGGATTTAGTGTGCAATTAAAATCACCCCCTATATCCAGAAGAGGCCCCTGAGATGTGATGGCCTCTTGTATAGAGAGCAAAGGTAGTAGAAGACATCATGGTTTGGGGCATGTGAGTTCACTATGCAGACCTCTCTATGTTCAATGAAGCCCTGTGCAATTATTAATCTGCCTTGATCATCGGTTTCCACCTTGGTCAGCTTGAAAGGTAAAGACACGGCAAACCACACCAGAACACCCCTAGCGTATTTTGAGTATGGTGAACCATATCCTACACCCCACACCACCCCATTTGGAAACGAGTTTTGGGAGCTCCTCTCCCAATAAGTGTGTTTCTTGTAGTAGGGCTATGGAAATTGGTCTACTTCGTAAATAGGAAACAATCTGAAATCGCCTCAGATATGAGGACATGCCCTGGACGTTCCATGATATAATCTTAAGCGTAGACCTCTCTCAGGAAACAAAGATCCCATTCCCATCCCCACCGCCACCAACACATGAATAGGTAGCACCTGGTTGCCGCCCGCACTGCTGAGGTGGCACACCCAATTTCGCCCCTATACCCACGCCTTTGTCATGCCTCACCCACAGCCACATCGAGTGCCCACATTCAGTCATCCTCTCCATAACATTGCCCAAAGCCATCAACGATATACTTGAACAAGAACAAATCCTAACAGTAGAAACAGGTGGCTCAACAAGAAAAGGAATGCTCTTGAGGTATGCGGGTATAGGGGAGGCCACTATGATGGGCTTCCCCAGTGGCACATCCTCCCCAGAGTTGCGTGCTGCTCGTGTCATATCCGAGCGTACCTGTTAAGTAGTGAGCCGGAGACACCAGAGGATTTTGACAAATGATATTTATTTTTATAGCACTTCAAGTTGCAAAAAGGGGGGGGTTCTGCACAAAGTCTCAATTCAAAATTAAAGTGCCAACCAGGCTTTTCAGAATTCCTTTTTCCGAATGTGTCCGTAATCATAGGTTCAGGTTTACCTCCAAGAAAACTATATCATACCATGAAGGAATACAATGGATCGGTATGTTTAAACCGGCAGTTCGTCACGGCCATTTAAATATTTCAACTTTCCCCCCCCTCAGTTTATACCGTGACCTCACGGGTTAAAGTCCTCCGTTAGTACCTTCGTTCGTGCCGTGTTGAACGGTTTCCTTCACATGCTCTTCTGAGCACCCGCGGTAGAGAGAGATCTAGCCTTTGATTGCGATCTGGCATGTAAAGTTCCTCCAGTATTCTTGCCGTCCTTGAAGTAAACAAACTCACTCAAAACTCCAGTATTTGTATCACCTTGTGAACAGTCCCTCTCGTGATGACTGCGCTCTGCTCCGCGCACTGTGTTGCCTGCCGTCTCGATAAGGGTTTGTCCTGCGGAGTTCCCTTCTTCCTCTAATAAGCCTACCGGTGTTGTGAGCTGGTCTCTTCCCACTCGGAATCCACGCCGGCCGTCGACCTTCCACTCCTGAAAAATGAGACACACGTTGAGGCGTTTAGTGCAGCTTTAAACCCGTGTGACCCTCCTCCTCCACCAGCAATTAATCCCAGGTGCTGCATCTGGGAGCAGTACAGCTGATGCTAATTTCCCTCCTTCCTGCTCCATACACGCGGAATCAGCGTTAGTTTTAACCCTTAACTGGGAGAGTCCATTCATATAAGGAAATGTGGATTCTCGCCTTTCCCTGTTTTCTTTTCCCCGTTGCTGGCTTTTATATAGAGAATGCATCTGTTGAGGCATTCTGGGAGTTGTAGTCTGTGTCGTTACTGTAGCAATCATTCCGCCTGCTGTGATGTGTGAGGTCTGCCCCTTTGTACCGTTCTGTTCTTTATCACTTTCCGATAACCTGTCCGCTGTTACAGGTTCTCTATCACAGTACCATTTTCAGATCAGATCTCATATCCAGCTCCCGAAACATTGTGTAAGCACAACCATACATCACCATGCACACATGAATTCAGTAAAGGTCCCACCGCTGGGCAAGTCATGTGCCAGTCTGCGGAGTACAGCAGTCTGCGGAGTACAATCAGACAGTGTTAGGATCACCCGTTCTCTTCTCGGGTCCCGATAACATGCCACATTCTTCACTAGGGTGTTCAAAGAATAAGGATCTGCCTTTATAAATCACGTTGAGCTTTGCAATTTGGGGCTCAAGGACATGTTGATATACCCAGCTAAGTTGGGACAAATATATACCTCTTGTTTTGCACCAAAGGGCTAGAGTCCGGATAGATAGCAAGTAATGATGACCCTTGTTTGATTGCGCCCCCTTCTCTAAAGAACTTACGGATCGTCTCTTGGTCCTGGAAATTAAGGATCGATGCAATAATGGAGCGAGGACGTGCGTCCGGGGGCGAGCAGTGGGCCAGCAATCTATATGCCTTCTCGACAGTAAAGACCTGCAATAGTTGTCCAAGACCAATTTCCTGTAGCAGTAGGTTCTCAATATACGACATAGGGTCAGATCCCTCCTCCCCCTCCCCGAGTCCCAGTATGCAGACATTATTGTGGCGGGGCCTGCCCTCCGCATTGATGGCATGTTGTTCCAGGACCTTGTTTCTGGCCACCAGCTCTTCCACCGTGACCTTCAGCATCTCTGTATCGGCTTTCGTAGTCGAGATCTGCTCCTCACTGTCCGCCACTTCGAGAGGATAGCGACCGCACATCATGTCGCAAGAGGTTCACGTCTATCTTTACCTCATCAATTATCTACTCGATAGAAGTGCGCACCGCAGCATTCGCTGCCAACACTTCATCCTCCAGCTCCTGCGTGTGAGGGGCATTGGTCTGCAGGGTACTGTGAGAAACCAAAGAGTGTCTCACCCGCTAGTCCTTGGGAGCTTGTCATCCAGGTGGCCGGGACACGGCCATCGCTTTTGGATCCAGTTCCTGGGGGTGGACCAGTGCGGGAGGATCACCTGGGTGAGGGGTCTTCGGGGAATGGGGGTGAGGCAGCCGATGATGAAATGCCGTATTCCCACCCTTTTTTGTTCATCTAACCCATCCTATTTTTTAGGATTCTCTGAGGTCCCAACCCCCCTCGTCCTCCTTTTTACACAAACACTGAGCCGAGCCGAGGAAGAGGTTGACTGAGAGTAATAAGACTAACTCTCATACATCGTACTGGACATGTCCCATTAATCGGGTCAGGCAAAGTCAGGCACTTGACTTTAAGTGCATACACCTGATACCAGTTAGCTCTCCTCACATGCATAAAAGGCAAAACCTATAGACACACAGTGAGCAAGGCGGAACAGGAGTACGAGCAAAACCTCTGCGGCCAAGGCAAACCTACTGGAGCAGAGCAACGGACCAAGGGACGAGGGAAGGGGGTTGAAAACCCCAAGAGTTTCCTACTGGAGGTCACTGCCTCCGACAGACCACGAAAGACACGTGGAGAAGGCCAGATCCCACATCAGAAGGCTGCATTGTGTTTCAAGGACGACAGGGATCCTCCCAGGTGAACGGCAGAGTTGGGGAGGTGAGGCCAAGCCTGTGGTACTAACCTTGGCTCGTGAATTGGAAATAGTAAAACCAAGAAACGAATGCACACAGCCGGTGAGTTGGCAAGCGACCCGAGAGACTGGTGTGTGTTAAAGAAAGTTTGAAGTGTCAACATTATATCGCAAGTGAAGGCTGCATGCGTGTGGATGAGACTTGAAGAAAGGCAGACCTGTAAATGTACTTTGAAGTAAATCAGAGATACTGAGTAACGCAGTAGTGAGGCGAAAGGATGTAGCACCCTCGAAAGTCTCAGTGAAAGGTGCATAGTTTGTAAGGATAAAGTGAATAAACTGCAAAAGCGAAGTAAGCAAAAATGAACTCCTAGAGAAGGGGAGAGTGAAAGTTGAACCATGAATTTTTAGTCGAAGTGATCCTGCGGAGGTCTGTAAAGAAAGCCACGCACATTCGAAAGTCTTTGACATCCAAAAGCATTCTGAGCCTGACTGAGGGAGCCCTGAAGTGTAATACGTTTTGGAAAGGGAGCCCCCTTGCAAGTTCTGTTGAACTTTGTTCTGAAGAGGTCTGAGCCCGACAGAGGGGGGCCTATGTGAACCTTTTGTTGAAACATTATTTGGAAGTCTGGAACGAGAGACTTTAACATGGAACGCCAGATGGGCCTCCATCCACGTTTTGGAATTGTTTATTGTGTTGAAAACCCGAACCGGAGTGTGTCATCCTGCCTACAAGGACTGCCTTACTGCGTGTGGTCTAATATGGGGAGGAGATCTGATTGAGCTACATTTATTCTTTTTAACCCTGAATTTAAAAAGTGCTATTGTACTCTTGTTTCTTTACATACATTTCTCCTTTATACACTTTTTGTACAAGAGATAGGGCAGGCATTATGTTTTGTCAGCATAGGCTATTTTGAGTTGACGGGACTCCACTAGGACTGTTTTATTTATTGTTTGATGGTCCAGATTACTCCCATATTAGTTATAGGGCAAAATAGGAGTTTTTCCAACCCCAGAAACTTCAATAAATGTTTTACAAATTGTACCTATTGTGTCAGCATCATACTTGTAATACTATGCCTCCATTACAGTACCCTTTGACTCACGAGGGGGATGTTTCTCGGAACACTTCGGTCCAAACGAGTCCATGATGGTCTTCCTATGGTTCCCCTTCGTCTTAGTTTCCGGAATGTCGATTACGAGGTAGTCTTTGTAGGTCACTGGCCACTCAACGTTGTTTATCGTAGTGGAACAGCAGGATCTCTAATCTGACACCTTGGATGCCGCTCTCGCAGCGCAGGGAAGAGTTAAACACTCAGCTGCATTCATTCAGCAGCCCAGAGTGAAATGGTAGTTTATTTTTTGCCCATTTTCAGGTTTATAGCAGCCACCCGCTGATTTTGCAAATCACTACAAGCTGGATGATTTGCTTAGTGCCCATGTATCCTACAAACAAGATCTAGGAAAGAGGAGGGGGATTTTGCTGTATTTGGGGCATTCCCTGTGCCCAGACGTGGGGTCACTCCCAGTGGAATCCTGCTTGCCCTGACCCCTACACGAGGGTGTTGCATAGCATGCTCACCTCCCTAGTTCCAAAGAGGGCTGTTCCCCCTTGGGCAGAAGGGACAAACGCCCTGGATTTGTCACACCATGCAATATTTATATGTCGTGGAAAAAGACTTGGCCCATTTGAATAGCTTTAGGTAATGCCATTAATGGTGGGAAATAAGCTAGCTTAGGAGTCAATCCACCACGACCATAGTGCAGGACATTTCATCAGAACAAGGTTGTTCAATAATAAAATCAGTGGCGCTGGTGTGCCACAGGTATGGGGGGCACTCTGTATAGAGCAGGAGTCCCACTGGTCTTTGTCTTGAAATCTTGATTTGGGCACATAGGGCAAGGGGCAATGCAAGAAACAACTTGTTCAGTCAGACCAGGTCATCAAAATTGGTGAGAGATTAAATCAATTGTGGCTTTCACCCCTCGATGAATGGCAATACAGGAGTCATGGAGTCCAGAGAGGATTAGGCGACAATGGTCAGTTGGGGGGAATGTACAGCCTACTGAAGTAGAACAGCCAGTCACTGAGCTTGATCTTGGGGTACTGAGATAGTCGAGGCAACAAAGGATCCTTTGCGATAGTGTGCCAGACCAGTTCTAGGTATGATTGAACAGTCGCCCAAAAATGCTTGGCTGGGATCAAGAGTGTTCCTGCTTGATCCCTATATGGGTCAGGTGTTAGGAGTCTGAGAACACGATAATGCGCACATGTGCAGATTTGAGGTGCTAGGAATGAAGGTCAGGAGGATGTCATATTGTGCAAAAAAGAACGCCCATTGGGCTTGTAAACTGTTTTGGCATTGCAGTGTTTGGAAATGGTGAAAATTGCAGTGATACTTACAATCCGTTACTGGATGCCATCCGCATTGTATATGATTTCTCCATTGTTCAAACGCTCCTTTTGAATGACTGCATAGAAGTTTATCTCACTGTAGGTCGGTTTGCATGACCAGTAGATGATGGGTTGTTAAACTGAGGTGATTGAATCTTCTTGCAGCAAGACAGTGCCTATGGCACGATCAGCTGCGTCTGCTTCAGTGATGAAAGGCAATGTGTCATCTGGGTGTCATAAAATTGCCACATTCATGAAGGAGTCTTTCAGGATCTGAAAAGCTTCTTCCACCTGCTTGTCCCAATGCAAAACTTGGTTGCCCTGAAAAAGGCAGGTGATGTTCAGTCAAGTGTGCAAAATCAGCTATAAAGTTCTACTAATAATTGGCAAAATCCAGAAACTGTTGCAGAGATTATACTTTCAGCAGGCTTTCCCACTCCAATATGGCTTATACCTTAAGAGAATCCTTTTGGATGCCGGTGTCACTGGCTATGTATCCAAGGAATTCAACACAGGGTTGGTGGAAAACACACCTCTCCTGTTCAGCAAATACATGATTTTGATCCAATACTTTACCTAGATGGTTTTGATGTTCTTGTAGGGAGGGGTTGAGGGGGGCAAAGTTGAGGATATCATCTAGATAGACCAATACCCCTGAACCTATTAAATAAGAGAAGATGTAGTCCATGACTATTTGGAAGATTGCAGGGGCGTTACATAGAGCAAAGGGCATCACACATTGTTTGTAATGCCCCAGAGATGTTTTGAATGGCATCTTTGAATAGTATGATCAGTTTGATTTGATTACGGTGGTATGCACCGCGCAAACCTAGTTTGATAAACAGTTTGGTGTTTGTATAGGGACTCCATAATGACTCAAATCAAGGGCAATGGGTACTGATCCTTCTGTGTGATGTAGTTTAAACCTTAACAGTTTACAAATGAAACATGCTTTAGAACTAAGTTACCCATGGTAATCCAGTCATGGACCCCTTGCTCACTGTACTTAGAGGGCACAGCTTTACCTCATTGATGAGGCCCAAATAGGCCGAAACACTTGTCTGGGGTTGCTATTGGTACTCTTGTTCAGAGGAGAGTTGCCTAGCATTTCAGTGCTAGACTGCCCAAGTGGCTGGGACCAGATTGATTTGCACATTGATATTTCTCCTCTGTGAAAGGTACAGTGAGCTAAAACGTGGTTGTAGACCCTCCCGAGTGGGCACCTTCCCAGAGAACATGTTATTTGGCAGTGTTTGTTCTCGGTTGAAGGGCTCCCAGACCTCCTTTTTGGATGCTGTAGAACAAGGATTCTCCTGCTGGTGATCCAGTCAGTGCAATGTATCCTTTAGCCAGGCTGTCATCAAGATATCATTGTAATTCAACGTGCTGGTGCAGGGACAAGGAGTAAATCAGTCTATGGAGATGTTTCTTCAGTAGGAATAGCTGTAGGGGCTCTGTATGCACATGTAGCTCATCATTTTAGTATGCACATGTAGCTCATCGTTTTAGCATACACGTGTTAGCATGGGTTTGAACTGCAATGGGGGATCAGGGGAAGACTCATTTATGAACTCAAGCGTATGAATATCAGGCAGAATTATGAAAATGCACAAGGTACATTCTTGAAAATGCACAGAGCACATGTTTAAAAATTGCATATTATTTCAGGATATTTCAATTGACTGAGTTGCATTTGACCTAATACTAATATACATTAACATACTAATCCAATCGCAGTAACAGGTAACAGAATCCCTTAATGACATTTAGTGCAAATTAGTCTGTGGAAATGGGCTAAAGACAGATTTGGAAAAATGCATGATGCTTTTAAAAAATTGGGAATTAAAGCGTTCAGGCTGAATTTGCGTGTGTGGTAAGTCACTAAAGACAAGCCATTGTATGAAACAGGAAGCGCAAGAAGAAATGTTTCATTTCAGAAATGCAGTTAGCACAATGAGGAAAACACACAGAGGAAATCGGGTGATGTGGATTGATCTAGCCATGGGCAGGTGTTTCCTTGATTGACAGAGGGATCTATTAAAAGGGCTTGGAGTGGGAGTTGCAGATCACTGATATCTTTGGGTGCTTGGAGACAGAGGTGAAAGGGAGCTGGTAGGTAGGCGGAATGCAGTGCTAGGGGCTGTTTGATGATGCTGCAGTCCTTATCTGAATGACCGATCCTGGGTGGAACAGGCGAGGAGGCTGAGGAAGATTTCCATGCCAAGCTGAGTCAGAAATACTGCCAACACATCTGGGTAAATAGTCGAAGTGAGGAATTGCTGGACTGACTGTCTTAAATTACTCAGATAAATAGATCATTTCATACCAGATACTGTCTATTTTGAAATGTGCAGGTAATCCTGCATTTATGTGAATGCCATTGATGTGTTTGTTTTCTTTTTCGCAAAAGTGCATTTCTTGCCAAGTTCCACATTTTCAAAAGACTGGGCATAGCTTATTACAGAGACTGTTTCCAATCCATTTGCACTGTGAGACACGATGTAGGCATAACTTACTGCGTGTAAATTGCATATTTATCTGTTAGGATAAAAATAACACATTTCAAAGTCACTTGTAGTGCTGGTGCATTTTTGCTGCAGTCAGTTATTTTATTCAATATGATATTTGAATTTGTGACCAAAATCGCTGGAAAATGGCCGCCTCCCGGGCCTCACTAGCATCCAGCAATGCTACCTAGCAATGACCACGCTTATTCCTTTGCCTCCCGGCCGGCAGGCGGAAGGAGCCGGCACCAGCCCTTCCGGCGAAGGGCCACAGCAAAGGGTCCTGTTTGCCTTTGTTCGCCTCGGGGCGGCAGGGGCTACTCTGCTGAAATACTCACACTCGCACTGCCTGCACTTCAAACTTATCTGACTGATTACCAACCCGCATTATTGACCGCTCCACAAGCGAGCACTACAGCTTTTGAGTCAAGAACGCTGCAAACACTATTAAGACATTTCATCTCACCAAGTCATCCTGCATTGCCGCCAACATCGACAGCAACACGTGTTGTATGTCACCATCAGCAACCATTGCAAATAACATGTCTCAATCTACTGTAAATGTACACTAGCCTTTCCTATGCATACCTTGTACTACCCTACATATGCTATAATATGCTTACTCGTGTGAACGGCTGCGCACATGTTGGACCAGACTAGGCGCTAGCATTATCAGCATTGACTCCTTGAGTGGCATGACATTTATATGCTGCCTATTTGCCAAACACCGTATATACTAGATTAGCCTATTTTTGCGAATTTCCCATTTATATGGTTTCTACCTAAATGTGTACCACCTGCTCATTGTTGGCTTAGTCTTCCACCGGACTGTATTGCACACTTTGGATTAGCCTATTACATGAATTGCCATACTTATATTGCTTCAGCCTAAGTGTGCAAGTGCACTACCTTATTATTACTGGATTATCCCACTTTGTAAGATGCCCCATATACCTCTGACTAGCCTATATATGGACTGCCTGCTCATAGAAGGATTAGCCTATTTTGTGAGTTACCCTGTCTATAGGGTCTCAACTTAAGTATGTAATACCCAATTATTGCTGGATCAGCCTATTCTTTAAACTGCCCCTTTATATTACAACAGCCTATGTGTATATTGCCCCCTACAGATCTGACTAGCCTACAAACTGCCCCACTAATGTTGAACTAGCCTATTATTACAGGGCCCTATAAAATGTGTTTCTAGCATATAACTCACAGGACCTTAGCTAGGTTGAACTACCCTACTTCTGCAGGACATAGCTGCACAAAGCTCCACCTAATCATATCTGACGCAACTATGAACACAAGTAAGTCCCAGCTGAACCAGCGCCTCCTCTTCTTACGCTGCCTCTACTCTATCATGGCCCTTATCAAACCGCACCATATCCCATCCAGAATAGAAATAATAGATTAAGATCAAGACTGCCCTGCCTCTATGAGCCCAAGACTAACAACAACTTCACACAAAACACTGACCCTAACCCTAAGTCTACCGTTCGAGTTTGTGCACCAGTGCCTGGACAAGAGCAGAAGATTAGGCACAAAAATACCAATTCCATGCATGCCCCCTCTACAAAAACCCATACGAGAACCAACCATCCTAAGGTGAAACACTCTTCCCCCACAAAAACCATGTAGCACCACAACCATGTCTGGAGCCCTTATCAACGCTAGATCCCTCGTGGCACATGCCACGGATATTGCAGATGCCTTAACTAATGGGATTCTGGACATTCTCGCGATAACCGAAACCTGGCTTCATGATGCAGCAGGCCCTGCCCTCATGCTAGCTATCTCGGATAGCTACCAAATACTTAGAGCAGATAGACCGAATGCCAGAGTAGGAGGTCTAGCCATCATCTACAAATCAAAACTTTCCATCAGACTTACCTCTCCACCATCATACCAATCATGCGAAGCACTCTCAGCCAAACTACCCGTAACTAGCAATCGGACATTAACCATTTATCTGGTATACAGACCCCAAGGCCCATTGGGAACCTTCGAGGAGGACTTATCCAGCCTCCTGGCCAATAACCTAAAAGACTCTTCACAGATCTTATTGATGGGAGACTTCAACCTGGGCTTCAATGACCCTGAAGATAAACATGCCCAATCAGTAGAATCCATATTGACAAATCATGGTATTACACAAAAAGTTCTTACCCCCATCCATATCAAAGGAAGAACCCTCGACTGGGTGGCAGATCTGAACTGTAATATATCAATTACCAATATGGCCCCTCAATCCTGGACGGACCACTACTCCACCACCTTAGAACTTCAGAGCACTAAAGCCATTCCTATGGCACCCCCACTTCCTACTAGAAGTAAAAAATATATCACAGCAGAAAAACTACTACCTCACCTCCTCCCCCCCAATTAAACCCCTAACTCCTAGTGGAGGTCTTCAACAATGCCATGACCAAAGCCCTTGACACCATCGCGCCGGTTAAACTTTGCAAAAGTAGAAAGAAATCACACCTCAATGCTTGGTTCATACCGCAGCTTAAATAACTTAGACTCCAAAAAAGAAAGCTCCAAGCCACCTGGCGTCACTCTCCCACGGATGAGAACAAAGCCAAGCTAACTAGGTTCGCCAACATGTATAAAAAAGAAATCATTTTCACCAAAACAAACACATTCAACGATAGAATTTCAAAGGCCAACTCCAATACCAAGGAACTATTCACTATCCTCTGGGAAATGGAAGCCCCCATCCCACCCACAGACAATGTACCTAAAGACAAGCAATGGTGCACCGACATCCAAAATGCCCTGTCAAATAAAATCACATCCCTTCAACTTAAAATAACCAAAAAAAGGCCTTGCTGCTCCCAACAGAGCCGCAACCTACCTCTCCTTCCACTACCCACAGATCTACTACACCTTTCAGATTCACCAAAATCTCCATTCTAGAGACTGAGAAAATTATACTCTCCCTGAAGCCATCGAACTGCCAGGGAGACAACTGCCCGGCACAAATTATAAAGGATGCAGCTAGAGACCTAGCACCATTCATCACCAAGCTTATTAACGCCTCCATCAAGTCAAATGCCTTGCCAAATAACCTTAAAGAATCATGGGTTCTACCACTGCTGAAAAAACAGACCTTAGATCCCTCCATCCCCACTAATTGCAGACCGATTACCACAGTCCCCTTCCTCCTCAAAATTATTGATAGAGTAGCTTACCTTCAAATTCAGGATTACCTTGAAGAAAACCACCTACTAGGATCCCGTCAATCTGGCTTTCGTCCCCAACACGGTACGGAAACGGCATAATTGACCTTAAGACCCAAATCGATCGCTGAAGGACATTGGGAAAACTGCTATGATGATACTCCTTGAACTATCAGCGGCCTTCGACTTGGTGGATCACGCAGTCTTATGCAAACACCTTGAGTCGGCTGCCCATTTCTCAAGTGATGCTATAACCTGGGTCCAGTCCTTTCTAGCCAACCGCACAATGAGTCTTTTCCCCTTCAGCCTCTGCAGACTCTATCCAAATCTCCTGTTGTGTTCCCCAGGGATCCTGTGTCTCATCTACCATGTATAACATCTTTACCAAGCCCTTCTTTGACAAATTGGACAGATTGGGTGTCACCTACACTAATTATGCAGATGACACCCAGATTCTCATCCCCCTTTCGGGCAACTTTGTCGAGGACTCGGCCTGGGTAAACAAGATATACCTCCTCATTCAGGCATGGATGGCATCCGACGGTCTGTGCCTGAATGACGAAAAAAACGGGATACTGATCCTAGGCTCAGAGGCAAACCTAAAACAATTTAGCTCCAGCTACGCCACTTTCAGCATTGACGGTAACACAATTAAGGTGATGCCCGAGGTAAAAACATTAATTTTTTTACCTCGACTCTACCCTAACACTTAAGAAACAAGTCAACTCCCTTACATCTGCAACAGCCTATACCTGCAAACTTATCAGAGCCTGTAGACCTTTTCTCTCCGAAACTAGCTGTATCATTCTTGCTAATGCACTAATAATGTCTAAATTAGGCTACTACAACGCCTTATACTTAGGTGCTAACAAATACATCTTAGATACAATTCAAAGGCTACAAAATAACGCCCTGAGAGCAGCTCTGAACATTCCCAACAAAATTCAGGAAAACTCTCCACTGGCTAAAAATAAATGACAGGATTCACCTTTAAACAGTATCACTTACCACTTACCTCCAAGTGCTTGAATAACATAGCAGCCCCATACCTCACAGAAAGAATAAACCGGAAAACCTCAACACGTCCAACCAGATCAACCAATGCCCACCTTCTAGAGATTCCTAGATTCAAGCGAACCAAAGCAGGCGGGCCAGCTTACCGGTCAAAGCAGCTACACTATGGAATGCACTCCCACTAGCCCTGAGAACTGAACAACCTAGCCAAAATGTAGACCTAATATGCTCAACTGGCTGAGAACTAACGATCAGTAACACTGGACTCCAATACCAATACTGACCTCCCCGGCATATGGATACCTGATCTCCTTTCTACTGAAAACTGTTCAAACTAACATTAGTACCCCTGTAGTACCCCTGTTTCATGGAACTGTCATGTGGTAAAACCGTGCCTTGGCTTTACTGCAATTCTGTCTCTACTGTAACTAAGTCGCCATGCCCCAATGACTATGTTATCACGATTTTGTGACCTATAGCACCACTGCATCACTGTAACCCGTATGTGGCAACTAAGGTTGATCATGTATTGTGTGTTGTACTCACTGTATTTGTTGTAACCAAGCTTTAAGTATACTTATCCTGTTGCACCCAGCTACCCAAGGGTTTGGAGCGCATTACCAGATAAATAAACAAAACATAAACAAACAATATGATATGAAAGGTTATTTATTATGTGCTTAATACCCAGAGGTTTCTAAGTACGGACCCGGGATAGAACCTGTGTTGCTCAGTGTCATCTTGCTTCCAAGGCGAGCAAGTTGCCCCATGTGGTATCCTCCTGAGCTGATCTGTACAAAGAGATGCGCGATAAAACATATTTCCAAGTGAAGTAACTGCTCTGCATTGCCTAGCTAGAGCTAGAGTCAATGAATATGCAGTATTTCAATGTGCCTGCTTTACGATTTTTGAAACTCAGCCACAAGGGCATAGTGTGGTATTGGACATAAAATACCACAATGAGGAGGCATAAGCCATCCACCCAGAGTGTATCAAGTCCAGTAATTTGTTACTGTTAGTGACACTGGTAAAAAAAAACATTGGGTAATATTCTGAAATCAGTCTTACCACTATAGAAATACCCCACGGAAATCTTCCTCCGCCTCCTTGCCTGTTCCACCCAGGGTCGGTCATTCAGGACTGCAGCAACATCAAACGGCCCTAGCACTGGGTTCTGCTTGACTGCCAGCTCCATGCCACCTCTGTCTCCCGGCGCCCGAAGATATCTCTGATCTGCTACTCCCACTCCAAGACCTTTTTAATAGATCCCTCTGTCAATCAAGGAAATCCCTCCCCATGGCTAGATCCACCCACATCACCCGATTTCCTCTGTGTGTTTTCCTCATTGTGCTACCTGCATTTCTGAAATGAAACATTCCTTCCTGTTTCATACAATGGCTTGTCTTTCGTGACTTACCACACAGCGCAAATTCAGCCTGCACTCTTTAATTCCCATTTTTTTTTTAAAGCTCATGCATTATTCCAAAAGGGATTCAGTTGCCTGTTACTGGGATTGGATTAGTATGTTAATGTATATTAGTATTAGGTTAAGTGCAACTCAGTCAATTGAAATATCATCATGAAATAATAGGCAATTTTTAAACATGTGCTCTGTGCATTTTCAATCATGTACCTTGGGCATTTTGATAATCTGCATGAGTCTCATACTCTTGAGTCCATTTACTTATTTATTCGGATTTGTATAGCGCGCAACGGCTCGAGAGCATCGTGGCGCTGTTACAATGAGTGGTGACAACTTAGTTACATAGATAGCTGAAACAGAGGTCGCAACAAAGTTACATAGATAGCAGAACAGGCAAACATAATGTGCTCATAGTACAACAGTTAGTTTGTAGCGCAGCCAATAGAGAGAGGTTAATTAAAGAGAGCAGTTTTCAGATTTTTACAAAATGCAGGGAGAGAAGTTTCTGCTCTGAGTGCTGAGGGGAACGCATTCCATAACTTGGGGGCTAGATATGCAAAACCTATTCCTCCAGCTTTAGCTCTGTAGACGCACGGAATGGTGAGTTGATTGGTGTAGCATGTTCTTGTAGCCTGGTAGAGGTGGATCTAGATAGGGTGTCTTAGAGATAAGAAGGTGCAGTGCGGTTGATGCATTTGTGTGTGGTGGTAAGAATTTTGAATGTAATGCGGTCTTTGACTGGGAGCCAGTGAACAGATTTTCTTGCTTGGGAGATATGATCTCTTTTTGGTATGCTAAGGGCTGCTCTAAGTGAGTTATTTTGAGTGATTTGGAGTCTTGTTTGTTTTTCGTAGAGGTACTAGCAAGTAGTGCATTACAATAATGAAGTTTTGCCCGGTAGCTCTAGCTATAGAGAGACAGTTGTCCTTTGTTAAGAAGGGTTTGATGGCGTTGATGAGTTTGGTGCTTAGAGCAGAGGCAATGACAATAGCCCTGACTTGCTTGTTCATGGACAGTGTAGCATCTATATGGACACCTAGTGTCTTAACAGAGGATAGCACCGGAATGATGCAGTTGTCGATATTGAAGTTGGTGTAGAGACAGTCTAGTTTGGTCAGAGTGGATTTTTGGCCAAGAATAAGAATCTGTCTTGTCCCCCTTGAGGCAGAGGCCATTAGTGGCCATCCAGGCTTGTATAGTGGCATAGATTTGCCTAAGGGTTGTGGCATCTTGAATGTATGAACCGGTTAGAGGAAGGAGCACTTGGGTGCTGTCAGCATAGTTTGTGTATGCGATCCCAAGTGTATCCAGTTTATCAAAAAAAGGCTTAGTGAAGAGATTGTATAGCGTGGGGGCAGTACAAGATCCCTGAGGGACGCCATAGGGAATAATGGTGGGAGCTGCATTTGCTGCGTTAGAAATGACTTTCATCGCTCTACCTTCTATGAAGGAAGTGATCCAGGTAGCTGCTTGCACTGAGAAGTGTGCATCATGCGTGAGGTGTGTGGTGAGGGTTTGGTGATCCACGAGATTGAACGCCGCCGATAGGTCTAGGAGGAGGAGGACGACGGGCTTGCTGCTGTCTAGGATTTGTGTTATTTGATTTTTTAGGTCTAACAGAGCGGTTTCAGTTCTGTGCCCTTTGCAAAATCCTGACTGCCTTTTTCCGAGGTTGGAGGTGGTTTCTAGATAAAGTTGGATCTGGTTGTGAGCGGCTTTGTCTAGTACTTTGAGCAGGAACAGCACTGTTGTAATGGGACTGTAGTTGTTCGGCTGGGATGGGTCTAGTGTAGCCATTTTTAAAAGGGGGCGTACCCAGGCCTCCTTAAGGCTGTCAGGGACAATGTCTGATTTAAATGAAGAGTTGATGAAGGCGTTAAGGAGAGGGGAAAGAGGCTCGGCACAATCCTTAATAATCTTGGGGGGCATACATCGCCCTTACATTGCGATGGTTTGAGGTGTTTAAGAATGTCTATGACTTCTGCTTCAGAGATGTCTTTAAATGCGAATTTGGGGAAGTTGATAGGTTTGCTGTTGGGCAGAGTCCGTGCTGTCTGACTTTTGTTCTGGTTCAGAAGGGTTTTGTAGTGGTTTAGAATTTTGTTTTGTAGCATGTCTATTTTGTTTAGCATAGCAGCTTGTATGCTGTTGCACCATGCTTTATATTTAATAATTTCGTCCATGCATATCGGAGGGTCTGTGAGTTCATTAAAGATAGTGAAGAGTTCTCTGGATTGGGAGTTAGCTTTGGATATTTGTCTATTATAGGCTTCAGATTTAGCAATAAAAATGGCATCTTTGTACTTTTTAGCGATAGTTTGAAGCTTTCTTTGGCTGTGTCCCAGGGGTTGCCCTGCCAATTTTTTAGCGCCTGGCGTTTGTTGTTACGTACGTTTTCGAGCTCGACCGTGAACCAGGAGTTTGAGTGGAAAGACTTTTTTTCTTTATCTTCTAGTGGGGCAATGGTGTTGACTGCTTGAGAGGTTGTGTCCTTGAATATATCAGCTAGGACTTTTGGGTCTTACGAGAAAGGAGGTGCTAGGCACGAGGTGTCGAGATAGGGGCAGAGGTTATCTGCTGTCAGCTTTTTTGCACTTCTTGCTTGGGTAGCAGGAGCAGGTGTGGTGATTTTGGTACTTGGAGCTGTGAGGATGGTGAATTGTTTGCAGTTGTAGTCTGTCCAGGGGTAAGCCGTGTTAGAGGTGATGGTGGAGCCACAATTGTGGTCACCCACACAATCAAGGGTACAGCCTTTGGTGTGGGTGGGGGTTGTGATTTTCTGGGTGAAGCCCAGATCTGTCAAGTCTTTGGTAAGTGCAGTGGCGGCTTTGTCAAGAGGGTCACTGAAACCTAGGTTGATGTGGCCTAGGAGTAGGGTTTTAGTGTTTTTTTTAATATTTTCACTAAGTAAGTGGGTGATGTGTCCTTGGAAGTCAGCCGGGAGACGTGGTGGCCTGTAGATGATGTGCATGTTTATGATGTTTTTGGGAGATAGCGATAGTTTGGCTGATAGTATGTCTGCATTACCCTCCCAGGTGTGGGGTATCGGCCTAAAGGGTAGTGCCTCTTTGAAAATCAGGGCAACCCCTCCTCCTATTTTAGTGAGTCTATTCTGTCTGAGGATAGAATAACCTGAGGGTAGGGCTAGCGCGATGGTTGGGCCAGATGCGTTGTGTAGCCATGTTTCTCTGATGGACAGTATATCTAGGTCATGACTTAAGATAAGTTGACTTCAGTGGCATGGGCGGTAAGAGAGTGGACATTAAGCAGGGCACATTTATATTGTGGGGCAGGGTTAATTTTGTTTAGTCAAGATCGTTTGGCAACTTTGGGTGTGGATTTCTGAGGTTTCCTATAGTAGAGTCTGGTCTTAGAGTTAGGTGGTGGCATACTATTGAGGATAGGGTAGTGCACGTTTGAGTGGTGAGAGTTGAATCTGCCAGAGGTGTGAGTTCCTAGTCTGAAGTTTCTAAGGATTACATGAGTAGGGCTGGTGTTAGTGTGTGATCTAAGTCTGAGGAGCCTGGAGTGGCAATTGGGAGTGTGCAAGAGTGAGGGAGCAGTGCAGTGAGTGGGAAAGTTGGGTCTGTGGATGTTAATCATGGTGATGTTGTTTGAGATGGTTGAATGGTTCCATCATGGCGTAGAGCAGAATGGTGATAAAGATGAGTAATGTGCCGAGTATGGTATGGTAGTGGAGCGTAGTATACATGAAAGCATGGAATATACCGTGGAGAGTACTGTGTCAGTATAAGGCTAGTTCAGGCAGGTGCGCTGGTAAGAGTCGGGCTATGTCTGGATATACGTTAAGCAAGTGACAATGGGCTGGATCAAGCAGCAGTCTACTACGTGATAGGCTGTTTCAAAATACAATTAGCGAAGGGCACTGAGCTGGAACAATCAGCAGGTTAAATAGGACGATAGGCTGTTTCCAGGTACATTTGGCAAAGGCACTGGGCTAGGTCAAGCAGCAACAATATTACGTGATAGGCTATATCAAAATTTCAGTGTACAATTAGCGAAAGGCACTGAGCTGGAACAATCTGCAGGTTAAATAGGAAGATAGGCTGTTTCAAGTACATTTGGCTGAGTAGTTGACTTGAGCATGCTAATATGTGTTATATATTCACGATGTCAGCTACAAGCCGTTTTGTTACGTATATTTGTTACATAGCGTGCAGTCATACCAGGAAAAGTTAGTCATTTGGATGGCGGATAGGTAATGTGAACAATACATATACCGCAGTGACTTTAAAGTGCATAAATGAGTCTTCCCCTAATCCCCTATTGCAGTTCAAACCCATGCTAACATGTGTATGAAAAAACAAAAAGCTACATGTGCATACTAAAATGGTGAGCTACATGAGCCCCTACAGCTGCTCCTACACTCGAAAGCAAGTTAAGTTTACAGTAAAAGGGCCGATGTGGCAGAAGAAGAATGTTTTCAGGTTCTATGTATGCCTTTCAATAGGTGTGATACACTGCTGGTACCTCTCAATGAGCACAGTTGTGAGGCCATGCAGCCAACAGCATCTTATTGCAATGAGGATACACAGGGCAAGGCTAGACAACGCTGTGTAGAGAGAGCATTTGTCTGTCCCAAAGATCAGTGTTTGAGTTCCCCAATTCACTACAGGGTTATGATACGCGAGCCAAGGAACATCCAGCACCATTGGGTAGGTTGGTGTACAGATGACCTCAAAAACGAAATTCTCAATATGTTGGTCTATGGTCAATTTCTCTGGAATGAATTGCTGTCTAATCGGGCCAAAGGATAAAGACGTACCATTGATGACTTCTTCTTGTGTCTGAGTCGCTCTGTTTTCCAGGGGTGTCCCATCATTTTGCGCAAATGCTTGATCAATGTTATTACCCAAAGCCCCAGAATCCAATAGGGCTATAGCAGTAATGGGCGATTGGTTAGTACCACATAGCAATTACCAGACCAGAATACAAGCAGCAGGCATAGGCAATAGCCTGGTTTTGGGAAGTGTGCTGTTTTCTTCCCTTCTGTCAACAAGCCCATTAATTTCTCAATGTCTTTGGGGGGAAGGAGGGGAGTAGGCGCAGTGGGCATGAACCCAAAAATGGGTCCGACCTCCCACAATAAAGAGTCATCTACCCTTCCTGTCTTTAGATAGTCTACAAACTGCCTGAGCTGCATAGGTTCTGCTACGGTTCCTTCCGTCTGGGCGTTTGTAACCTCAAGGATAGAGTTAGAAAATGGTAGAGACAGCCCCTGCCGTTTCTTCACCCCGTATTTCAGCCAAGCAGTGGCTAATCTTGATTACTTGATCAATCAGAGATTGGTGTTCAGCTGGTTCAGAGACATGGACCAACCCATCCTTGTACTCTTTCCTTAATCCGTGGCAAATCAAAATACTTTGTGCTACCTCCGGATGCTAGCTGTTGGAAATTACTGAAGTCCAAAATCAGCTCCTGAGGTCCTTATTTTATTATAATAATTATTATTATAATTGTTCTTTTGTAATGCGCTTAATACCGGAGACTAGTTTCTAAATGCATGCCGGGATTCGAACCTGTGTTGCTATGCATTGTCTTGCTTCCAAGACACACACGTTGCCCCTGAGCTATCCTCCCGGGCAGCCTACAAGCTGGTTGTGTGCCTTCGAAACCAAATTTGGCAATTCAGAACTTTGAAAAAGCCTTTTTCGGAATGTTGCAAGGTTATTCAATAGAGGACTGTTGGCTGAAATGTATGGTGCCACCCAGGCCAGCGCACTCTTCCAGTAAGATTGCTTAGGATATCCTCAATCTTGGCCTTGTCCAGGGGCGTTGCTGGGGGGGGGCTAAGGGGGTTATAGCCCCTGATCTTTTGGTTGTAGCCCCAGATAGAATCTCAGGAGCTACAGCCAAAAGACTAGCTAGCCCCCAACCCCAACCTTTCTGACATCAGCTTAGCCCCGGGTCTTTTCCAGACCTAGCAACTCCCCTGGCCTTGTCATGTGCAAAATGGGCTGATCGGGATAGATTTCTATTTTTCAGTGATTGCAAAATTCATACACCTTCCTTGGGTCCCAGTTATACGTCATGAAATAGTTTTCTTGTTTAAGGGCAGTGACCTCAAGCCTTAATGCCTCTAGCTCCTCACATAGTTGTGGACAGTATCTGTATAAGGGCCAGTGGGTAGGCATCTCAATCTTTCAAGCACCAAGTCACACAGGTACTGCATACTTAAAGTTTTGGTAATCGTTTTTCTCACAGTACTGGAAGCAAGACCACTGCGCGTAGGTCAGAGGTCAGCTCCACACCCCCTGGCTTACTTCCCAGAATTTACATGGCGTGGTGACAGGGCAAACGCTGCCCTGGAATGCTTTGTTAAGCATGATGATAGTGCTGCCATAGGGTGAAATGGTAATGGTGTATCCAGATTGACAAGGAGTATGATAGCTAGTCCAGTAGCCAAGTGGAACCGGGGTGGATAATGCAGGATAGTGTAGGTGGTGATAAAAAGGACAAGGCAGGATATGGCAGGTTGGGCCAGCCAGAGACGAACAAGGCAGGATAGTACAGGTTGTGCCAGCCAGGAAAGGACAAGCCAGGATATGGCAGGCTTTGGAATAGGGAAAGGAAAGACAAGGACTCAATGGAAGGACAATTAGCATGGAAAATAGGTAATAAACGTTCCGGGATGAATGAACTGGCGTGGAGAGCATTGAGATGTGCTAAGTAGAAGGCCAGCCGGCTTATGTAGGACCCTGCATTCACAACGAGGCTGTTGCGCCGTGGTCTGTCTTCATAGGGATGAGGCGCGCCAACGCGCTGTCATCAGATGTAGCATGTGGTGTCCCACCCATGCGCTTCACATAAGGGCGACAGCCCGAGGCATCGCACCATACAAGAGCAGTTTGTCTCATCTGCCAAGTGGAGCTACACCACTGTGGGTACAGGCACCAGCCTGAAAAAGGTGGGTGTGTGCCAGGCAGTTGTGGAGACAGTCGGAGAAGACACCCATACACATCAGTCCTGTCACAGCTGGACCTGGCTCAGAGTTGACACTAGTGTGACACCAAATTATTCTGTTGTACAATCTTGTGCTCCTAGTAATCAACATGGCACAATCAGGCATGATTTGAATTTAAAGAGGCTGTGCCACCAGACTGACCAAGGCATACAATTATTAGGTTTTGTATCGATCACACAGAAAATTAACATGCCTGCAGAAACTTTGTCTTACAGCAGCTGCCAGGAATGCACATGTGACCTTGGTACCTGCTATTTTATACTTCAGTGCTGGGGCTGAGGTTACCTATAGGCTATCTTAGCAAAGGCACATGTTTGCACTAAAATGTGGACATGGATTCTTTGTAAAACAGGGGGCGTTTGTTTAGCAAACCTCCTTCCATTCAGAAACCAAATTATCTGCATTATTTTTGTTACTAAAAATCCTAAAAGCTCTGGCTTTCCAGCCCTCACCAGACAACATTTTACCACAGGGTCTCCATGTAATTGACCCCCTGCCAAGCGATTTGATTGCGGGTGAGCACCCTGGGGATCCGTCCCTGGTCCATATACTGGCTTGGTGAGATACTGGTCCCCAGGGCTGCTTTGCCGATTGTCTGCAGAGCCAAGCAGGGGACTTTATAAAAGTACTTAAAGTTTGTGTAATAGTTTTGACAGGAACACTAGGGTTCATAATTTTAGGTGGCCTAAACGTGGTCACAGGATCAACAATGGGCCTTTGATTGTGCTTGTTAAGGGGACTGGTGTTCAAATGTAAGAGCTTTTTTAATTTGACCGGGTGTGATGGGAGGAGAAGAGCTGAATTGGCAAATGTTAGTTAATGGGATACATAATCTGAAAGCCTGTGTTTAATTGGGATGTTCTTGCCTATTGAACTATTTGATGGGCTACAGTTCCTGTATTGTTTTTGCACTTGAAAATCATAATCCTTTTTTTGTAAATGTATATTAAGTTTTTATCAAAAAACTCTGCCAGCCTCTTGGAAGGGGGTAAGAAATGCAATATAAGCCATGTGTCACTTTTCTGTGTTCTGGATCTACTTTTCACTTTATGTTCTGTTTAGCAGGGGTGCCTTCTGAATAATGCTCACACACTGGGACTAGCTGTCTTTGCCGTTCATCTGAATGAATCAAAATATCTCCTTCCACCTTTGGACACTACAGTCCCCAGCTCACGAGATGCATCTGAGAATGCAAACTCTCTGTCCAAGTTCTGGAACCATCTGCTAGAATGCACAACGGGGGAATCCTTGTCATTCTGCCTGAGGTAAGCTTTTTCATAAATGCTTTCATATCTGCTTCTGTTTTCATGTGTGTTAGGCAGAAACCTGTGCAGTTCCCTTAGGGACCACTGCAAAAAGTTTAAGACTACAGGTGTTGGCAGTAAACCCAATTGGTAGAAGTCTGTACCACCCAGATTTACCTGGTAGCTGTGGCTGAGCAGTCAGACTTCCCTCAAGAAGAGTTAGGCAGTATATAGAGTATACACATTAGGTACAAAAATACAGTAGCAGAATCAAACACTGACCAGAGCTTTGGTATAAAAGTATATAATTATTTATTTAAAAACACACTTGTAAAAATACACTGGCACTAATATGTCAAGCAAGTTCAAACACAGTCACTAGAAATATATACACCTCCCTGATTAATTATTCGACAAGTCTTAGGGAAAGAACACCACTTATTATCAACACAGTGGTGAGCGCTTACCCAAGATGGCACTCCAATAATTATTTAAAAAGGGAGGGAAAAGGCAAAAAATAATAAAGCACACAATACCAACACTTTTAACAGAACCACAGAAAGTCAAGAAAGGCAGGGTCTACTGTAGAGCAAAAAGTTCATAGGCCAGGCCCACTCTTGGAGAGAGCAAGGTGGGATATGCCCAAGATCACACAGTTGAAGTACACTTTAAAAGTCTTTGCAGATAGTTCAAAAAGGAGTTGGATCAGTTCAGAAAAGTTAGTTAACAGGTCCCAGGTCACCCCAGGATAGAGAGTAAAGGATTTAAGGGACAACTTGAACAGTCTGTTGCAAGGGAGACCAGGCGGGACACAGTGCCTGAAATGGTGAGAAAGCTCCAGGGGGGGCAGTTGTTCGTGGCAGCAGGTGCAAGTGGGTGCTTCGTCCAGGGAAAGCGAAGATCTCGACGTGGAGGAAAGCTGGAGGTCGTTGCACTGCCAGGGAAGAAACCAGCCGTGGAGTTTTCCGGTTAAAAGGTACTACCCTTTTATTCGCGGTAATGGTGAAGCGTGGCTATCCGGCCGCCGGGATGCTTGGCACGGGCGATTCGACCACGAGACTATCCAGGAAGGCGAAAAGAGGGCAAACTGGTTAACCCCACCAGCTCAATGGAAGAAGACTCTCCAGGAAGAAGATCTTCTCTGTCGTTGGGAAGTGGTGAGTCGGTTAAGCAGGGCTCCACCGGTGGTGTCGTCGTTGCAGGTCGGCTCAGCTTCTCTCTTCGGATTCTTTAGGTCGTGTGGCGACTTCTGAAGTTCCAGTCCCCAAAGCCCTGCTTTTATGCAGAAAACCCCCATTCATCAGTCCTAGCTGTCACTCAACATGCTAAGTGGTGAACCGGACGGCTCACCACTGGGCCAATCACACAAGAATGCAACTTGAGTTGCCGAGGCAACTCAGTCCAGGGTGCCTATTCCCCTCTCCCACACATCCTGTAGACCCAGACAGAGTGGTACCACTTTTGGAGGCTTCTGTGCAGAAGCCCGCCAAAAGTGGAACAAAGGGCTCGACTTGGGTTTGGAGTTACAGAGGCAAACACAAACGCCATTTTAAAACCGAGTCCTGGCAAAAAGACCCAACTGGGGAATAAATATTAAATAAATAACCCAGCGGTATCTTTAACATTGCACCAAAAAAGTGGTGCGTCTAAAATGAATGGGAAAATCCCATAGGAAATATTCCGGTGGAATATTTCGCGTGGTAACCACTGCCACCAGCCAGAAACTCGACGAGGGGGGACTGCACAGTGCCCCCTCGAAAAACAGACCCAGGGGCAATCTAATTACCCCTATCAGCACTTCCACAATATGATGGTTTGGACTGGTTCTGTTCACAATTTAAGACTAGTAAAGTCAATGGTGACTTTACATGCCCTGGGAGACAGTAGGCAATCCCAGGGTATGGAGTCTATGTTTGGGGGTCACTATGACACCCCTGTGTTACTGCACTGAGGGTGCTGTGTAACACACTTACCAAAAACACACGAAACCCTATGGAGTAAAAGACCCCATAGCCCATAAAACACATTACAAAGTCAAAGGACATTCTCAAATCATGCCTAAGAGTGGGAAAAAAAGAGTCTCACTCTTAGCAGGAGAAAAAAATAAACCCAAAAAATCCAGCAAAGCTGCTGGGGGACTCACTAGGTTTGGGAAATTAGCATATACATATAATTCTCCCTAACACTGTGCCATCCTCATCTGTGATTGTAATGCAAAAATTACAATATGCCCATCAAAAAAATGAGTTTCAAACAGAAGCCCCTGCCTAAGCGTAAAGGGTGGATGGTGGAGTCGCCAGGGGGGCAGAATGTCTCTGCCAGCCATATGCTGCTGGGTATGTGCGCAGCGTGTGCAGGAACCTAGTATTGTCCCTTTAAGAGGTCATGACTTGTACTGAGAGAGGAGACTGCATCAAAACTTAAGTGGGAATTAATAATAAAACAGTGCACCAACCGTCGGACTAGAGGTGATTCATATTGTGGGCTAATTAATTTCATAAGTGTGCAAAGCATGAGCGTTCTTCCACTTCTTGGTTAACTCACAAACTAGAAACAGAGCGAAAACAGAGTGTGGTCCAAGCAGAAGAGCTACAGGGACATTTGACATTTGAAGCTGCAGCAGAGCAATGAGCGAGCACTCATCTCAGTGTTCAGGAGCGAAGGGTATAGAAAACCAATATGGCAGCCCTACTGTGGTCCTCAAGCGAAATTCCTGTCCATTGCCCTCCGCTGAGAAACATTTTGTCTTAAAAAACTATTAATCAATACCGAACACTCCTAGATGAATCACATACAGACATTTCTAATAGATTCTGCGCAAGTCAAGGGCACCTTCATCATACACTGTTTGGCTGTTGACCAGTGTGCTGCTGATTTGAACTTTGCATTTTGCCGTGGAAAAGCCCTGACTACAACGTGGGAGCCCTGCCTGCTGCTGTTTGTGGCTGTCCCCTTAAGAGCCGTTGGGTTCGAACGAGGCTCTGCCCACATCAGGAAGTGATCCTATTCAACTTGGGGGCCGCGACCCTTGCGTCGTAAAGCCTGCGCAAGCCAAGGGCGCCTTCTTCATACACTGTTTGGCTGTTTGCTGTGCCGCTGTCCCGCTTCGCCGCGAAACTACGGCTACATATCACTCCTGATAGTGGAAAATCGGGTAATGTCCTGCAACACCATTGACTGACATCCTCCTGTGTCCCATTTCATCATTTTGAAAGTAAAACTATTCAATAATTGACTGCACTTCATTTTCCCCTTGCTAACCACGTCCCCTGGAAACTCCTATATATGCAATATTATCATCAGCTCAACCAAATACTCTGTTGCATAGCAGTACAAGATACAGTGCATAACAGCCTCAAACTTGAAGAATTATATTAAGTTTGATGTTACTTACCTGCAACAATCAGAAAGACGTTTTCATTTACTGTTAACATCTCACGCTCATACTTTATACCTTCTGACTACCAACAGCGGAATATACCATTCAGAAAAGAAGAGCACACTTCCACATTCTATAAATATCGTGGCACTGAGGACTGCAGGCAACAGCCTTTGACTCAGTGGGACGGACTAGCTAGCTACTTAGTACTTCCGGCGCTGAGGACTGCGGGCAATAGCCCTTGACTCAATGGCACAGATTAGCTGGCTACTCAGTACTTCCGGCGCTGAGGACTGCTGGCACAGCCTTCGACTCAGTAGCACGGACATTTCGGCACTCAAAGCCGCATCCCACACGTTCCTCTATCCATTTGTCTCTCAGGATAGATAGACACTGCTGAGTGAATTGGGGATGGTGTTTTTTATGCCTGCCAGGTGGAAGGGAACCAGAAACATCCCCTGGGCGACGGCCCAGTGCCACAGATCCTGGGCCTCCTTGGATAGGGCTGGGGATCTGGTGCCCCCCTGCTTCCGTATGTAGAACATCGTGGTGGTGTTGTCGGTGAAGATCCTCACTACTTTGTCCTTGAGGGACGGGAGGAACGACTTGAGCACCCAGAACACTGCACAGAGCACCAAGATGTTGATGTGAAGAGACCTCTCCTCCGGGAGCCAAAGGCCTCTTGCGTGGAGATCTACGGTGTGGGCCCCCCAACCCTCAAGAGAGGCGTCCGTAGTCACCGTCTCCTGAAACGCTGGGGATTGAAAGTCCGTGCCCGTCGCGAGGTGAGCCCGGGTGCCCCACCATAGGATCGCCCGACGGAACTCCTAGTCGGCTTGCCGTCTGTTTCACTGCTTGCGGAAGACCTTGTTGGATCTCGCTCAGTGGCGGGTTTTTTGGACAATTCATAGAGGTCATCATCATGGTAATTAGAGTTGAAGTGAGCTGCGTGTTATCTGCGATCATTTCTGGCGATGTCTGACAGACGAGATTTCCACATTTTACTTGTTTCTGCCTCATGATCCAAAAGGTCCTGGATTTCATGAACAAAAGATTCTATATAGATCTGTTTTGTATGAATAAGGGCCAGGAGTGTTGTTTGATCTTTGCTCGCATCTGTGCATGCCTCTTGCATTTTTATGAATGGTATCATTGTTTGGGATGTTACTGCTATTATGTCTTCACACGATAGACTCATTTGTGAATCCTGTGGAGAATAGGATTGCTCGTATTCATCTACGATCATGAGTGAATTATAACTTGGCTGTATTTGCGCTTCTTCTGAGATGTCTAGTTCAGTGGCAAGATGTTGCGTAAGACGTCCATTTGCGCATCATCGCTTATTTCTTCCATCTTGTTATCTCCATGAGGTGTTGAAGTTCTAGCTTCAACTGGATTTACAGATTGAGATGTGGAAATGGATGGCTTAACTAGGTTTTTCATTAATGGCTTCTGCAATAATGGTTTGGGCATCGCCAAATTTCGGAGGAAGGCTCTGGAGCCGGTTTGCCTTTTTTTTGTTTTTGTTTTATTTTGTCCTTTTGGATTTGGTGCAGAGGGCAAAAAAATGGGATAGGTGTTTGCTGAGGAAGTCTATTTGTTTTCGTTATTTTGAGTTTGGGGATTAGAAGCTGGTATACAGGTAGCAGAGTTAGGTTGAGGAATATTAGTAAGGTTTCCGATTGTTTTCTCTTTGCTTGCCGTCTCTTTCACTGCTTGCGGAAGACCTTGGTAGATCTCGGTAAGTGGCTTGCCGTCTCTTTCACTGCTTGCGGAAGACCTTGGTGGATCTCGGTAAGTGGCGGGTTTTTTGGACAATTCGTAGAGGTCATCATGGTAATTAGAGTTGAAGTGAGCTGCGTGTTATCTGCGATCATTTCTGGGGTGTTACTGCTATTAGCATATTTTGTAGATCTTGCAAAGTGGTTGAATAGATGGCATGTGGTCTGTTGAATACGGGCGATCGGTGTTCATGGACATCTGTGGTTTTATCTCTCTTGTATCAGCGAAAGGATTCTCTTGTATCTGTGGTGATATGTGTCTCTGGAAAATTGGTCTGGGCGCCTCTGTGTTCGATGGGCGAAGTTTAGAAAGGCCATCTAAATGACATGATTGTGGCATGGGAGACGAATTTTCCTAATATGATTGGCCAAACACTTCTTTGCACTTTTCCTGATTTGCCAAAAGCGCTTCAATCTCGATCATCTCCAAGGACAATCGGGCAATCTTTGGATTTCGTTGGGCAGTAGGCGAGTTTGCTATGTCTTGTGATAGACGTTTGCTTTCATAAAGTGATTGCCATAGTCTTTTTGCCAAGGCAGCTTTATCTCACTATGAAACCGAGGGAGTCAATTGTTTATTTGCGTATTGATTCCAATTTGGAAGAGAGGAGTTGGTGGTTTGTGCTGTCACAGCATCTGCTTGATTTGGTAATCCAGAGTTCATTGGAAAAGCTGGAATAAGCGGTTCAATCCTCAAAGAGTTGGTCATCTTATTATTTAGTTGTGTATCACCTTTACTTTGAGTTCCATACTTTCTCTTTTGTGGAGAGCGGTAGAATTTGAATGCAGGTTTGATATATCGTGTTGAGTAGATCCTTGCGATGCTACGCAACTAGTTGTTGATGTTATTGTGTTTAATTCAGTAACTGAGTTTTGAAGTTTCATTGCACAACTTAAATCTGTATTGATAACTTTGGAGAGTGAGTTGTCTCTTTCTCGCAAGGTTAAAGCGGACGATGGACTGTGTGTAAGATCATCACTCTTCAGGTCAATCTTTGGTATTTGTGGTAGTTTATCTTGTTCTATGAGTGGATCAAATTGAGTATGAAATTTTCCAGGGGTAGCCAAGAGTTGGAGCTGTGGTGTGGTAGAGGATTGATTTATTTGTGAATCTTCTTCCATTGATGTTGTGGTGTCCGCATCTTCTTTTTGGTTTACGGTCAGGGCCTTCCCGCGTAGCTTCTTTTGAGGGATTATGGTAGGTAGCGCCTTTGCTCAGTGCCTGGTGCGTGGGCCATTTTCAGAGTCATTATGCGTGGTCTGTGCAATTTCTTCCTACATGATATACGGCACCAAGACGCAAGAGTCTCTGCACCACTGCACTGTTGTTGCAGAAACGTGATGTTTTGTAAAGTCTTTATGTGTGTACGGTTTTACAGGCTTCTATCGAGTGGGAACTGCGCCAGGATCAAGTGATTCGACTCTTCCAACGATGGGACAAACCCCAGATCGACCTGTTCGCGATGGCGACGAACTCCAAGTGCCAGAGGTTCGCCAGCAGGTTCCCACAGCCGAGGAGTATGGGCGATGCTTTCTCGTTCCCTTGGGACGGCCTGTTTCTATACGCGTTCCCTCCATTGCTGTCGCTGCTCCGCCTCATCAGCCAGCTCAAGAAGTCCAGGTGCAGGATGATCCTCGTCGCACCGGCGTGGCAGAGGCAGGTCTGGTTCCCGGACCTTCTGGACTTGTCAACGTCCCCGCCAGTCAGGCTGCCGGCGGACGCGGATCTTCTCTCCAAAGAAGGAGGCGGCATTCTACACCAGGACCCACAGTCGCTGAACTTGCAGGCCTGGCTCCTGCAGCACTAGAGTTTGGAGGGTACGATATCCCGGCTGATTTCAGAGAGGTTCTTGCAAAGGCCAGGGCGTCCTCAACTCTCAAGTGTTACGGTCATAAATGGAAGAGGTTCTCTGTCTGGTGCCGTGCACAGAAGATTAACCCTCTGCGAATTACGGCCCCTCAAGTGCAACAGTACCTACTGTCGCTGGCCAAAGCTGGACTGGCTCATGCCTCCATAAAAATACATCTGGCTGCCATCTCCCGATATACCAGGACTACGGGACGGGCGTCCTTGTGGTCTCATCGCCTGGTAAAGGAATTTATCAAGGGACTATTCCGATCATTCCCGCCGGTGAAGGCCCCCGCCCCGGCGTGGGAGCTTAATGTGGTGCTGACCAGGCTCATGGAAGCCCCATTCGAGCCTTTGCATTTGGCGCCTTTGAAGTTCCTGTCGTGGAAGACCGCGTTCCTCGTGGCCATCACCTCTGCACGACGAGTGTGAGAGATTCAGGCCCTATCTTGCAATCCTCCATACTTGACTTTTCATGACATGAGGGTAGTGCTGAGGAAGCACCCCTCCTTCATGCCCAAGGTGCCGTCGGACTTCCACCACAAGGAGCCCTTGGTGTTACCAGTTTTCTTCCCGTCGTCTTCGATGCTGGCCGAGAGGACTTTGCACTCGCTGGATGTAGCTAGAGCACTGAAGTTCTACGTGGACCGCACAAAGAGTTTTCAGAAGACGTCACAACTATTTGTGAACTTTGGGTCTGTGAATCAAGGGAAGGCTCTCTCGAAGACTTCCATTTCAAGATGGTTTCCGGCTGCATCATGCATTGTCACCGGTTGGCAAACCGACCGCTGCCCGGCCGTCCGAGAGCCCATTCGACCAGAGCGATCACTGCTACCACGGCTTTCCTGTCTGGTGTGCCCCTGCTGGACATCTGCAGGGCTGCTACGCAGAGGTTGACGCACACCTTCACAAGATTCTACTGCATCGATCGGGACTCCAGGGAGGAGTCCAGGGTCGGCCAAGCAGTGCTGCGCAACCTGTCCGCTTAAGGTGAGCCTGGTGAGGAGGTAAGAGATGCTTAATGTTGAGTTGTTGTATTGCTTAATGTTGAGCCTGTTGCCACTTCCCGTGGTTGTGCATGTGTATACTGCTATGTATTCTTTTATTCATGAGCATGTGAATCCATGCCAGACCCCATGCTGGAGAAGGAACAAGTTACTTACCTGTAACTGTTGTTCTCCAGCATGGGTCTGGCATGGATTCACATGCGAACCCTCCCACCTACCCCTCTGCCGCTCTTCACTTGGTCATACTGCCACTTGGCGCACTACCAAATCTGAGGATGGCTGCCAGAGGCGGGGCTTAGGGCGAGGGCAGTCATTGGCTGGGGGCAGTATGACCCAGAGATCAGTGATTGGTTACTACTAAGAAAGACAGATCAGAAACGAAACTGATACTGATTTTTTCTTTACCGAGGATTCCCAGCCTGACGACGGGGAATATTCATGAGCATGTGAATCCATGACAGACCCATGCTGGAGAACAACAGTTACAGGTAAGTAACTTGTTCCTTAGTGACCTATTAAAGTTTTAAACATTGTTTAAAGCGCCCACACAGTGTTTTGATGGCATACTGATACATTGCTGGGTGTCTCGCCGAAGGCATAATCACTACGGGCACTGCTACTCGATCATGCTCTATTCCCAAACGTGCGTAAGTCTGAATAAGGCTTCTTACCTTGTTCTAGTTTATTACTTTGCGTCTCATAGATACAGCGCTGCAGGTCCTACGGCTGCCTGCTCTGGAATGCTTTGTATGCGTTGTCATGGCCACCACTGCTTTATGTAGTGGCGGCCATCTTGTCTACTGCCAACGTGGCACTGTATGGTGTGGTGCCTGGACACATGTGGACCGTACGTCCTGGGGGGCACGTAGATCTAAATTAGTTAATTTAGGTATGTGTACACAGCAATTCATTAATTACTACATCTGTACTTTACATGTATACGTTGGTTGCCATGGCAACCTGGCATGATAGACCACAGCGGTGCCTTGATGATGTGCCACACTTGATTAAGAATATATTCCAAAATAAGGTTATATTCCCAAATATCAACACCTTAGCTTCCTGGATAACCCGGATCTCAGGCCCCCATTACTGTTGAGGGACGAAGGGTGCCATGGCAGCAGTGGCTTCGGTGAGATGCACAGCAACAAACTAGAACAGGGTATAAGCCTAACTCAGACTTACTCACATTTGAAAATAGAGCACGATTGGGTGGCAGTGCCCGTAGTTATTACTTCAATCCTCTTACCAGACGGACCACTGAGGGATGCTCGCCCACTGGTTTTCCGTCCTCTAGATCGTGTCCTGCTGAAATCGCCAATCTGTAGACACCCAATATCCTATACACTCTACCCTGTAAGGAAGGCATGGTATCAAAGCAAGATACCCACAAGTAATCACAGTTCAACGATGTTTATTAAACTGTAAAATGGGTGAGATAAACACCTAATCTAAAGCTAAATCTAAGATGGGAGCAAGCTATGACCATCAAATAATAATAATGCAGTCCTAGAGGAGTCTAGTCAAATTAAACGGCCTATACTAAGAAAACCTATTGCCAATCTTTACCGCTATGCGACAAGAGTGTGGGATAATGTTCACAAGAAAGAAAGAAGTGTTCTGGAAATGATAAATCAGGGTGTTATGGCTAGGGTCTCCCCACATTTTTATCACAGGACTCTAGAGCACAGCACACTCTTGGGCTTCTCCGGCACTATCTTACAGTTCCTTTTCTCAGTATCAGGGCCTTCTGTGCCCAAGTCTCAACTCATGCAAAGTCTCTTGCTTCAGAGGGCCTGATACGCCTAAACAATAAAACAAAAGTTCCTTCTGTTAACCTTTACGTCGAGTGATTACTCTTCACCCTTGGATCCCCCTCAGCTGGGCTCCGATCCTTCTCTGTCGTCAGCTTCCCTTAGTCAGGCTAGGACCAACCGGAGCACTTGCCAATCTACAAAGACTTCCGAAGGGTGATTTCATATCGATGGGTCACTCTGTTAGCCTACAGCAAGCGCAGGCTTAATACCATCACAGTTCGCACAGCTTTCCCCTTCAGCCTGGCGCAAACGCCTGTTTCACAATATCAAAAGTTATGCAATGTGTCAAGGACTTTCGATTTTACAAGGAATTTGGCTTGACCCTTGTATGACCACCTTAACACCTTACACCGGCCTTCCCTATGGTCTCTTGGTACTTGTAGTTTTCTTTAGATAAGTCGCAATGTTCAACATAGTCTCTATGTGCAGGAGAGGGGTACCAGCCAGAGACCTTCGACTGAGCACCCACGTGGTGCTGACCACTCTATTTCTGGTACCAGGTTTGTTCACACTGCACTGTAGCTTGTATTAGGCAGCTTATTGACTTTATTGTGAGCTTCTTGAAATCATTCTCCATGACCGCTGTCACCGAACATATGATGAAGCCGCTCCGTTCGGGCTGCCGGCTGCACTGTCGCACTTTGTGCCTGCCCATACAGATCTTGTGGTGTATGGGGTGCGCCTCCCATCTGGTGCTCGAAAGCATGGGGTGGCGCATCCCGCGCTTGGGCAGTAGCATTTGCTGCCTGCTCCGGTTTGGGACCATGGCGCGTGAACGCTACTTTCAGTAAATATAAAGGAAACGCTGATAGCGTGGAGCGGGAGCCCCAGACGTGAGCTGCTATGCTCACAGGCTCTGCTCACGCTCTTTCCGTGGACCGACGTGCCGCACTGGTGTTCCCTGTGCACCACCGGTATCGCGCAGGTGCCGGTGATCTGAATATGCAGAAATCGGCTCAGCAGTGCTCAATCATTCGCTCAATGTCTTGCACCCTCTCTAAATTGAAGATAAGGGCTAACTCGAGCATGAACTTATCCTAAACACATTAAAAATACATCAAAAGACAGCACTTCTATGAACATGCTACTTACCTTGCCAAAGAGCAGAAAAAGAAGACGAAGGGACCCAGTCAGGAAGTGACACATGGGTGTGGCGAGGAACAAAGGCAGGAGATGCAACTACAGGGTTGGAAGGACAGATGGGGACTTGTAGTTATTTAAAAAAACATTTTTTAAAAGAGAAACCTTTAAAACTTACTTTTCAGCTTAAACATGTAAAACTAAAACTGCTGAAGAGCATGATTAAAGAAGTTAAAGCATAATGCTCACCTCCAGTCTTGACATAGAATCTTTTTTCACTCGACAACACCTCTTTAAAAAGAGCATAATGGGAAATAACCTCCCTTGTATGAATCAATCACTTCCCCACAACTCTTTATTAATCAGCTAGGGAGTATTTTCCAGATTTTCAACAGACCGCTCACAAGAAGAAATGAGTTGCTGACATCCAGAGAACCACTTTTCCAAAGAAGGAATCATTCTACTATACAAAAGGGTATTGAGCTTAGTAAAAACAGAGCACACAGGAGCTGCAAGTATCTTTTGGAGCAACGCAAGAGACTTCCAATGAATTCTGACTAAAATAGATAATAACCCCAGTTCAGTCCTAATCACAGAGGCATAGATTCAATTAGGGAGCCCCAAAACCCTCCTCCAAATACTACCCTCAATTACCTGCCAGTCCTTCTCGTGGACCTCTTATAAAACATCATTGTCATATAAAAGGGCATGTAACACCTTGGATCTGTATTACTTCACCAGTAGCAACCAGGAGAATGTACCACGTTTTCTATTCAGCCTTTTTAGATGTGCCACATACAGATTGCTCTTGACTTTCAGAGCATCCATACAAGATTTAACACTTGGACCACTGTAAATAGAATGTCCAAGATACATGTATCTGTCCACAACCTTCAGGCTGTTAACATTTGCTACCCAATTAAAGGCCAGGCTCTTCCCACCATTTTTACATACCATTATTTCTGTTTTAGAGGGGTTAATTGCCAGTTTGTGTGTCTTCACGAAGTCCACAAGAGTGTTTAGTGTATGTTGCAGGCCAATGGGTGTCTGGTCAATAATCACCAGATCATCAGCATAAGCAATGTAGTGTATATGAATAGGCCCCAAACGTGGAGGGAAGCAATTGGCTCTTGATTAGTAGTTGCCCAGGTCAGCAATGTGTAGGTTGAATAGGGTCGGGGCTAGCATGCAGCCCTGACAAGCTCCCCACCCAGATCCAATAGAATTTCATCAAGAAGCTTTTGCATCCAGCCTAACCTTAATGTTAGTGCCATATGAAATGCTCTCAGAATCACAAGGGTAGTGTTAATTTTTGGACGGTGGACACATTCTTTTTGGGCATTGGAAAAGACGACAGACAAGCACCTTAATTATTTCTTTAGGTAGGAAATACCCATAGCCATAGGGATAGTTAGGTTTACACCTTTATTAGTCAATAAACAGTATTGAAAAATGTCCTTAAAGAGTCTGTGTCCTTCTACTGACGCATCACACCTCTCACGTCTCCTGGCAGGGAAGTGCTCAGGTTCTTTTGCTTCTCAGCAGCTCCAGTCCTCATGGCAGCTATCAGCATTGAGACCTTTCCGTTCCGGTCCCTCCCTTGTTCAGTGTTTCTTCGCTCTCGGTCTCTCCTCCCGGCTTGAGAGCCACTGGATATCTTCAGCTTCTTTTTCTCTTGCCTGCATTTCTGTATTCTCCGAGCCTCCCCGCTTCCTCCAACGAGAGGCGCTCATCTGCCTCTTCGGGACACGCCTCCTCAGAGGATGTCTACCTGCCTCTGCCCTCCGTAGGCGACTTTGTCTCTCTCTCCCAGTGTAGAATGGACCTTTTTGTACTGGCCCTAAAAGGGGCGTGTTCATTCTCTGTGTTGTCTGTTCAGATTCTGACTGTGTCTGAAAGGGGCTAGAAGACAACTCAACCAGCCCTGCATGCATTTGTGAGTCAGTGCTCAAATCAATTCCCATATAACCAGCAACCGTCTTATCTTCTTGGGATAGGGGTCACCCCAGTGAGCTCCTGCTTGCCTTGTCCCCTAGGGGGTGTTGAGCGGACTCGCATCCCTAGTCCCAAAGGGCGTGGCTACCCCTTGAGGGGAGGGGGCAAATTCCTTGGATTCGGCTGTGTTTGTAAAAAAACTCTTTGCTTTACATCTTTTTGAAAATAAATAAACTACTTGCAGGTCCCTGGGTTCAGAGCCAAAGAAACATTGTGTGGTTGAAGACCTGGAACATTATCCAGTCCAGAACAAGAAGCACAGGAAGAGGTCCCGCTCTCCTAGGGGCCTTGCAGGCATCACTGTTTTTTTCACTCCAGGATGCAGAGTCATAACTTGCACTCCATGGATATCTCAGAGGAATCGCCACCTAGACCTAAAATACTGTTCTCCTGCAAGTACTCGACTCGGATGAGTGGGAGGCTTTCCAGCAGAGGATGTTTAAGGTATTTGGCACCAGTGGGAGTCGCAGGGTCCACTGTGCATTGTGAAGCTGAAAGAGGTGCCATCTCGGACCGCAACTGCATGTCTGCTTGCTCTGTTCCATCTGTGCTGTTGGAGACCAATCTGTCCCAGCACCTTATGGGGTGCCGCCGCACAATTGCCTCCTTCCTTTTTGGCACTTATTTGTGCCAGGGCCTCCCTAGCATGAGCCCCTCTTTCGAGCGTGATATTTCTTTCAAAGATGAAGGAGAGCTTTAGTCAGATGGGGGATGCTATGCCTTGTGGTTTGGAACCACTTTTCTCTCCTGGAGCTGAGTACTTCCCCAATGAGTAAATTGATGACAGAGCGTATTCACTAGACTCTACTGGACTTGACTACATGCCTGCGGGAGGCTAGTGGTTGAACGCATCTCCAGAGCTGGATATTATTCCAATACCTGGAAAATCACTTTCATTTCAGAGGGCCATTGCCAAGGTTGTAGCGACCTTGGGTTTGTCTGCTCCTATAAAGCCAAGGGTCAATTATTCCCTGACAGGCAAAAGGGTCTCTCCAGTAGAGGATCCTTGTCCAAAAGGTCTTTCAGCCAGCAGTGGCGACTCCTACTCTTTCAGCCTAGGAGAAACTGGCCTCAGTCCCAAAGTATGACCTTGGCAATAAGTATTGTCCAGCCCACTCAGATCCTTGGTTTATTTTACACACTTCTCGCAGGAGAGCTTGGTAGTTCAGGAAACTACAGTTGGGCTAAAATGCATGTCCTTCCCCTCCTTTCCGCCTCGAGAGGTAGAGCAAGAAACTAGATGCAATGTGTTGCAAGTCTTTACATTACACAGTTCAAAGGAATACTTATCCAATGCACAATTTGCATTGGCCACCCTCAAGGCAAGACTGCTAGATGCAATCTCTGAGACAGCCGAAACCTGCCTACCGAGGAGATGGAGAATTTCAACCCTACATCTGGTGATGGGAGAGGTAGGGAAAACACATGAATCTTCTCCCTCCTTAGATGAGCCACCTCCACTGCCAGCAGTTTGGTAAAGACTCTGGATGCCAAGGAAAGACCAAACAGCAGAACTCAAAACTTTTAGTGGGTGTTTCTAACCACTTACCTCTTCTACTACCTGTGCTCAGAATTATTGGTTGATGCATCTGGAACCCTAGGGTGCTTACTTCCATGTGGCAGTCATGATTAAGCAATTCTATGGAGCCCAGCCTCACAAGCCGACTAACCTCCTCCAACAGGGGTGGGGGCCTATTGGCAAAAAATTGCCCAAAGGAGGTCAGTCGGGAGTACGCTGAAGAAAAGGGAGGCAGTAACCCTGAGTTAAAATTGCAAAGGTCTAAGCATCATAGCAGGTGTAATGCTACTTTTCGACTAGAAGTGACAACTTGCCTCACACTCAGTAAAATAACTAAGTAAAATATCTATACACTATCGAAAATGCATGGAACATTTCCTCCGTCTCGCCCTCTAAGATGGAGAAGTTCCATCAGCTGGACCCGATATTGACCCTCAAATCCTATCCAGAAATCTTTCCTGATGTCTTTCAGGTGAGAGACATCAGGAAAGATGACAAGCTCTGTGTGAGTTACGCTGGTTCCAGTGTGGGCAGGGCTGTTATTAAACAGACCCATTCCAGATGGATCATTGTTAAAGATTTTCTTTTTGCAATTCCCTCTATAGTTTCCTATGAAATCCCATTGTCTTCGCACTTTTTTTCCCTGGCCTACCTTTTGCTCACTTGTTATAGGGAAACTCATCAGTCCTTCAGACTTTCTTTCCCTTTTAAATTCTTGTATTTTTGCATTGCATGCAGCTCCTTACAGTGCAGTGCAATGTGTTTACTTTTGTATCTTTTTACGCACCAGATTTTTGCTGACATTTATATGTGCTTAAAGACGAGCTTGTGGCATACTTTTTCATAGTTTAGTTTTTATTTTTTGTGTGTATGGCTAGTGTGGCTAGTGCCCTAAAATGGCTGTGCCACAAGACTTTCGCTTATTCTTTGGCCATATTGTAGTTTGGCCTTCTTCCGGCCTTCTTAAGTCAGGAAAGTCTGTATAAGGTCATGCACTTCCCTGGTAAAGCTGCTGGTTTGACGGGCCAGTGAGCCTTTTTTTTTAATGTGTGGCCCAGGAAGGAAACTCGGGCTGCCTAGTCCCAGTCCACATCACTACGGCCAAAAATTCTGCTATGGGGAGCGGATATGAAACCAATAGTTGTCCCTGATTGGACACCTACTGGCTGTTTGAATGGTGAAGATCCTTACCATTGGTGGGATTAAACTTGCTTCCAGCTCCGTTTTTGGATATGAGGAGGACTTCTGCAACTATTTTTCAGATCTACTTTGGAGCTAAGTGTTAGGCAGAATTATATGCAGTACCCTTTGGGAACACCACACACAATTAAGACTACAAGTGACAGTACAAATTCACCTTTGGTACAAGCCTGTACTACACAGTTATAGTGGCAGCAGTAGCAGAGCTGCCAGACTTATCTCAAGAGTAAGTGAGCAGTATCAAATAGTTACACAAAGGACAGCAATTACTATGACTCAGGCAAACACTGACTCATGGTTTTCAAGTAAAAGAATATAAATTTATTTCACTCTTCAGTTGTTTAACATTGCACTATTATAAGCAGTCTAAAAATCACACTCTTAATGCACCACACCACTTCCCTTAAATTCAGACCAATTAAGCTCACAAAATGAAGTGGGAGCAAAATGGCACTCCAGCAATTTAAAAGGGAGGGAAAAACAAAGTTATTAGAAATTAGGTCAAACCAACAGGTAAGTACTCAGGGAAAATGAACAAGAGGAACTACAGAGATGGAATCAGGTAGAAAAAGTCAATGGGTCAAAAGTCTTTTGCTCAAGATCACACAGTTCAGGGTAGTTCGCGGTAAAGTTCGTGATACGGTTTCCGGACGAGGTTGGTTGATAGAAAAGTTAGTTCAAAGAGAAGAGAAGGACAAGCCCTCGGATTGGAGAAAGATTTCAAACACTTTCACCGAGGTTGAACGAAAAGGACAACCGGATTTGTACAGTACCTTAAAATGGAGAGGGAGCTGTAGCTGAGGCAGACGTTACTGGTAGTTACTGGTAGTTCCTGCAGGCTCGCGGTTCCTGAAACGACTGTCAGACTGACAAGAAGTAGGAAGACTGGAGGGTCCTGCACTACCCAGGGAAGAAATCAGCAGCAGAGCGAAGCACCGAATAAAAGGTGCGCTCCTTAAAACCAAAGCAGGGTCCGACCTTCCTGGCTATCCGGCCCACTGTTGCTCGGTACAGCGAATGCGACCAGAGGAGGGGTCCTGGCTTGTAGTTTGGGCGAACTGGTTGGTCCCACCAGCTCAAGGGAAGAAGTTTCCTGGAGGATCTTCTCTGTCGTCGTATTCTGAAGATTCGGACCTGCAGCAGGGCTTCACCGGGAGGTTCAGTCGTCGTAGGGGTCCTCTTCTGCCAGGTCCTCGTTGGTTCTTTTGTTCCAGTGGCGACTCTGCCTTTCCAGTCCCAGAGACCTGCTTTTTATGCAGTTTTCCCCCCATTCATGCAGTCTGGCTGTCGATCACAGCAGGGTGGCTGTCCTGGCAAGGACAGTCCCCTCAGCCAATCAAACAGGAGTGCAACTTGGGTTACCAAAGGAACCCATGGCAGGGGTCCGAAGATCCCTCACTCACATACTGCCTACCTAGACTTTCAGGTGCCTTAAGAAGGGCTTCTGTGCAGAAGCCCGTGAAAAGACAGCAAACAAAGGAGCCATCCCCCGTTTGGCGTGCAGAGAAAAACACGAGAAAGAATTTAACAAAAGGAAATGGCGAATAAACCCAGAGCCAAAATAAAATGTATTTGGTCAAGATGGTTTATGTTCGAGGCTAATATATTAGCCTAAAACAATACCACATTTATATAGGATAATCGCGGTAGAAAAGTTAGGGTAGATACCACTGCCACCAGCCAAGTCTTAATGTAAAGGGAGCGAAACAATGCTCCAAGAGGCGCATACAAAAAGGGATAAGAGTTAAGCCTTTTCAATACTCCATTTAAGATGGGGTGTACTGGGTCTGTGGTTTAAAGTTACTAATGTAAAGTTAATGGCAACTTTACCCTTTTCTGGGGGACAGTAGTCAGCCCTAGACAATGGAGTCAGTGGGAAGTCTCAAAAACAACCCTGTGTCACTGCACTGAAGGTGCTGTGTAACACACATGAAAATAAGAGGCCATGGAGTAGGTGAGGCTCCAGTGCTCAAGATCACACAAAAAGTGAAAACACACACAGCAAAACACATGTAAGAGGGGGAAAAAGGCTCGCACTCTTACCAGGTGAGAAAAATAAATCCTAGAAATCCAGCAAAGCTGCAGAGGGACTCCTTAGGTAAGGGAAATCAGCCATTTATGAGAATTCTCCCTAACACCAAGAATCCCTCGAAGAAGAGCAGGCCATTGATGACACATTGACGACTACTTAAGTGGCCCAGCATCCCCTCCAGTGTCCGGCCTGGTGAAGCTCTTCTGCTCTTCCTGATCTTTGAAGACCCTGAGACTAGTGCGACGCCTTCTTGAGGAATCATCCCTTCAGAGCCTTATGAAGTGTCTCTGGACTGCCCAGTGGACTGACCAGCTCTCTCATGCGCTACTTTGCCAGACCGGTCGCCATTCTAAATTTGGGTCTGGAACTTTGGTGTTTGCCAGCTTGTGCCAAAAGTTGCCTTCTCCCCAAATTCCAGCTTCCTATCTTCAAGGGAACCTCTCCTGGAGCAGTTTCTGTGAACATAATTGGATGGATGCCTGTCGTTGCCTGCAAACGCTGGAACTCGCGTTCCTTCATCCTGTGAAGTGTCCTGAAAAGGTCTGCATGGTTGGATTCTATATTTCTTTGCTGGAATTCCATCTTGCAGTTGCACCCGATCCGAAGAATCCTCCTCGAACCTGCAATTCCTTGGCACCTCTCACTGGTACAAAGGGCAGATGATTGAGTCCACAGTCACCTCCAGACGGTCCATAATAATCTAAAAAATCAGAGATGGTGGGGTTTGGAGGGGGCCAAATTAGCATTATGAATGGATTGAGTCCTCCCACGTATTCCTCATCTTCGAATAAATATCCTTCCAGCTACAGCTGCTTCAGAAAAAGAAAATTCTCGACAAAGGGCGCTTTGCAGTAGCGTTTGACTCGATGTCCCTCGAGGGCCTCCGTCCGACCGTCAACGTCATCCGCAGTATATGTAGCATGTACAGCGCCCGTTTGCTTCAGTTCCGTTTTTCCGACCCAGCTTTCACTCCAACGACGCACAAGACTGTTTTTAAGAAATGTCAGGATTGTGGGACGAAGATGTCTCTCACCGACCCCCAACGTGTTTTCCTGTGGTGCCTCAGCACGGAGCATCATACAAGGAGTGCAATTCCTTTCAGGCAATGACTGACAAGGCTCTGAGAGAGCGTAGAGGTAAATTGGTGGTGGGTATAATTCCTAAATCCCATTCTGTTAAAAAGAAAAAAAATACACTTCCGATGAGTGAGTCAAGCGATTCGCTTTGTTGAAAAAGATCGAAGAAATCTCGATCAAGAAGTCGTTCGGGTCATTCTTGATCTTCCTTCAAAAAGTTGAAGAAAAGGAGTCATAGGTCTCCTTCTACCTCGAGTGACTCCTCACCCAAGAGAATCACAGCTCCAATGAAGTCCGACTCCCCAGCTGAATGGGAATAGTTTTGGAGAGAAATGGTGAAAATCTTTGAGCGAGAAGCCCCCTACTCTCTCGAAAGAACAGAAGAAAGACCATGTCCCGGTCACTCTGCGAAAAGACGACAAAGAGAGGTCTATGGCAAATCCCTGTGCAACCTCGAGCCTGGGACGCAAGCCTGACGATCATCGAGAGACTTCGAGGCCTCGAAAGAATGAAAAAGTGTTGAGGACCCCGACAAGTCGAGAGTCCAGCCCTTCGAGGACTTTGTCAAAGACAACTTCGACGACAACAAAATCGGTTCCATTGACCCCCTCGACGTCCGAACCTTCTACACCCAAATAGAAGCCATCAACACCTAAGTCGAAGACTTCGATGCCATTGGCCTCGAAGCCTACTCCGAAGACTTTTTTGGAGCCATTGAAGACAACAGAAGAGCAATCTAATAAACCTCTGCCACAAAAAAAGTCTTCAAATCTTTCTTCAATTTATGAAGAACATTAACCATCTAACGATGATCCAGCGCCTTTCACAATATGGCACCCCAAATGTGCCAGATGAACCTATTTCAGAGGAATATAGAATCTGTATAAAAATCTACAATCAGCCAGTGGTGTAGATATATCTCCTGAGCTGGAATTTGGGAAGCCAGATCCTGCAGATTACACTGATAGCTCTTATAGACAATTGATGAGCAAAGTAGTGGAATGTTTAGGATGGAGTAGACCTGCTCCTCCTTTTCAAAAAGATGATTTAACAGACATATTAGACCAAGATCCACAGAGGGATCCCATTTTGCCCTTGCATATTGCTTTACAAAAAAAAGTTACAACAAATTGGGAAACCCCAGATTCTAATTCTGCGGTTAATAGGAACTTTCCCCAAAAATATAGGCCATCCAGCAGTGACCAAGATTATTTAACCAAGCACGGACTCCGAAATGTTTGGTAATCCAGGCAGCCATGTCCACAAAACAATCTGCTTACTCTACCATTTCTACAGACAGGGATGATAAATGGGTGGACGCTTGGGCACCAAAAGTATTTACTGCCAGTAGCATGGCTTTAAAATTGACAAATACCACTTGTGCTTTGTCTACATTTTCGTTCATCCTGTGGGATTGTGAAGCAATGGCTGCTGACCACATCCCCGAAGGGGAACATGGAGACGGCTTCCTGGCTATCATCAAGGATGGTAAGGAGGCAATGTGTGAGTGCCTCCAGTCAGGTCTGTATACGGCATATATTATTAGTAGACCCATGGCGACTAGTACCGTGACGGCTCGAAGCTGTTTGGTAGCAAGGCTGATGAAAGTCTGGAAAAGCTACAGACCTCAAAAGCGGTGACTAAATCGCTTAGAGCTGCCATTAGACAACCTCAACATTCCTACTCCGGTGCATCATCTTGAAGGGTTAAGTCCTTTCGTTTCTACTCCTCAGTTGGAAGAGGGAGAGGACAAGCCAGTCATAGAGGACAAAAAAGATTCCCTTGTGGTGGACGAGGGAGAGCTACTAAGTCAGCCCAAGCAGCGGCAGCTTTGCCCTCAGCCGCTGCTTCAGCCACCTCAAAACCTCTCTGAGGCCTTAATTCACAAGACCCCAGTGGGAGGCAGGCTCTCACAGCACCTGAAAGAATGGGGAGACATTGCTTCAGTTGCTTGGGCACTGGAAATGGTAGCCCACGGGTACTGCCTTCCTTTTCCAAAAAGGCCTCCGGATCATCCATCGGGGAACAGCTCATTGAACATTTCAGTTCTGCTCCTTATGCAGGAAATGTTGACCCTGCTAGAGACAAGTGCAATAGAATCAGTATCTGTGGCGGAGAGGAACAAGGGTTGGTACTCTCTGTGTTTTCTAATCCCAAAAAAGGACAAAGGATTGAGACCCATCTTGGATTTTAGAAACTTTAACAAGTTCCTCAGGAAGGACAAGTTGAAGATGGTTACACTTTCTCAGATCCGTCAGGCCCTCTAACTCAAGACTGGATGATGTATTTGGACCTTCAAGATGCTTACTTTCATGTGCCTATCCATTACAAGCACAGAAGGTACCCGAAGTCCGCAATTGGCAGTTCTCATTGTCAATTTTGAGTTCTGCCATTCGGGCTAACCTTCGTCTGAGGGTTTTCACCAAGTTAATGGCGGTTGTGGTAGCGAGTCTAGGGAGAAGGGGGATTCACATATACCCCTACCTGGACGATTGGCTGATCAGGGCTTGTTCTCCTGAACAGACCCAGAAACATATCAGAGTGACGTGCCACTTTCTCCACAAAATGGCCTTCTCCCTCAGTTACAAGAAGTAAACATGATACCATCTCAAAACTCCAATTTAACGGAACAGTCCTGGATGCCTCCTTGGGAAAAGCCTTGCCAGCCAAGGTGAGGGCTCCTCACATTCTGCAGATGGTCACCAAATTTCAGAGTGCTGTAAGGAACTCATGGTGGCAACAGTAAAGACATACACAAGTGATCACAGTTCAAGGGTGTTTATTAATCTGTTTATGCATGTTAGAAAAACGCCTAATCTAAACCTAAATCTAAGATGGGAGCAAGCTACCACCTAATAAGGCAGTCCTAGTGGCGTCTTGTCAAATAAAAGGGCATGTACTAAGAAAAACCTATTGCCACGAATACCAAAACGAGTGTGGGATAGTGTTCACAAGAAAGAAGTGTTAGTAAATGATATGTCAGGATGTGGCAGCTGGGGGTCTCCCTTTCCCATGTTTTAAGCACGGGACAAGGCGGGACTCCGGAGCACAGCACATGCTCAAGCCTTCCCAGCATGAGACAACAGTTCTGTTTTCAGCTATTGGGACCTTCAGTGGTTAAGTCTCTTTTCTACAAAAAGTCTCTTGCCTCCGAGGACTGGATGTATTTCCAAAAAATAACAAATAAACAGTTCCTTTCCGTAAGTATGTTGGGTGACATCTTTTCACCCCTGGATCCCCCTCTTCCGGGCCCAGATCCACAAAGGTTCCTAGCGATAGCAGGACCTACAGGGGGAGGGGTGGGGGGGGGTTCACTTGCTTCCGAGGTCCTGATAAGTTAAAAAAAACCAAAATCGAACAAAAGTTCCTTTCTCACAGTACTTTAGGATGATGATTCCTCTCCCCTGGGTCCCCCTCTTCCAGGCTTCTCTAATATCAGCCTCCCTCCGTCTGGGTCACTATGGCTTGTGGTCACAATTTTACATCTGGTACATTCATGTGTCATTGGTTGATGGTTTCTTACCCCTGGATCCCCCTCTTTCGGGCTCAGACCTCTCTCGAATATCATCCTCCTTCCGTTGGGGTCAGTACAGCTTTTCCTCAATTCACCTGTGCTACAAATTCCCACAAACCAGCTTCCTATCCTCTTTGCTAAGAGTGAGTATTCACAGATTGAAACGCATTATGTCATGTTCACCCATTCTCAAAAAGGTGTGATTAACCATGTGATTTATCAAAAATATACATATTTTAATTTTTTCAAAAAACATTACACTTAACAATCATATTCTAAATTTTTTTTTAACAAAGACACCATCTAGAATTTATTCCTATGCTTGTATTTGTATTATCTACCTGGAACAACAATTCTTATACCAGACCCCTTCTATACCGCACTGCAGGGTATATATCTTAACCCTCAGTGATGTGATTAATGCCCCTCCTGATTTCTACGGGCAATGAGGCTGTGCCAACACTATAACCATGTGCTTCTAGAACCAGCATTAATCTCAATTCCAACACAAACATATACATGAATTCATCCTTAGTATATATTCTGCTGGTTCTGTCTTCAGGGCACTTAAATCTTTCTTGTATTCTTCCAGTTGTCAAGCATAACGTTAGGTGCTACCAGCCATAGTTCCGATATCACTAAAAAATACAAAATAAAACATAGACAGTCTAAAACACATGGTTGTGTAATTTAAAACATAACATTTCATACATTGAATCTGTACCAACTTCATCTCTATTCTCTAATATCAGCAGAGGGATATATTGCATCGTGATCTCTTTGTACACCACTAGCTTTTAATTTCTCAACATACATTTTTTCAATACTTAGCATATCCCAGTCTTTCTCTGGGTACCATTGTCTATATTTGTTATCCAGTATTTTTATCACAACAACATTTCACAAACAAATATTTCACAGAAATGTACTCTCTTCCCTAACCCCCCTGTCACCAGATACTATGTGTAGGGGGTGTGCATAGCCCGAAATGGTTCATGGCGTGAAATAAGTACAGGTTCTTCAACGAAGTTTACCTAAACTTGTCTTGGTCTACCAAAACGCTAGGCGGCTTGTGTGTTGAGTCTGCCGTCAGCGGAAAAACATTTCTCTCAATGTCTCCAAAACGACTGTTCCTACTGCCTAATTTTTTTGTCTCCAGCCGTGTGATTTCTAAAAGGAGAAAAAGCATACATGTGTTTCCCTGAGTTTTGTTACTACCTCATGGTAAAATTTCAAAGTTACACCCTGTCTTATTGCCGGCTTACCGGTTCGGGAGATTCCAAAGTTTGTCTTATTGGGAGGGTCATGCGCAGGGAACTTCACTTCCCGGCTTAATTCTAAGCCTTCACTCTCTCTGTCTACCGGTGGTCGCGATGACCTACTGGGGCGAAAGAGATAGGACAAATCAGGTTTGTAGATCACGGGAGATTTACGCACTCACAGACCTCTCTATCGCTATTCTTACCTTATGCCGGCTCGGCGTGCTCAAGGTATGTAATCCGTATTCGAGCTCTCGTCAGTGGTTTTAGTGCAACCCGGCTCCCGAGTTCTAATGTCGGGTGGGTTTAAATGGTGCACCGCGCCAACTTACATTTCACATACGTGTACGTGCAATCTCGCGTGATCTATAACCCTCTCTCTAAGTTGCACTAAGACGACTGACGAGAGCTCGAATACGGATTACATACCGTGAGCACGCCGAGCCGGCATAAGGTAAGAATAGCAATAGAGAGGTCTGTGAGTGCGTAAATCTCCCGTGATCTACAAACCTGATTTGTCCTATCTCTTTCGCCCCAGTAGGTCATCGCGACCACCGGTAGATAGAGAGAGTGAAGGCTTAGAATTAAGCCGGGAAGTGAAGTTCCCTGCGCATGACCCTCCCAATAAGACAAACTTTGGAATCTCCCGAACCGGTAAGCCGGCAATAAGACAGGGTGTAACTTTGAAGTTTTGCCATGAGGTAGTAACAAAACTCAGGGAAACACATTTATGCTTTTTCTCCTTTTAAAAATCACACGGCTGGAGACAAAATAATTAGGCAGTAGGAACAGTCGTTTTGGAGACATTGAGAGAAATGTTTTTTCGCTGACGGCGGACTCAACACACAAGCCGCCTAGCGTTTTGGTAGACCAAGACAAGTTTAGGTAAACTTAGTTGAAGTACCTGTACTTATTTCACGCCACGAACCATTTTGGGCTATGCATACCCCCTACACATAGTATCTGGTGACAAGGGGGTTAGGGAAGAGAGTACATTTCTGTGAAAAATGTGTTTGTGAAATGTTGTGATAAAAATACTAGATAACAAATATAGACAATGGTACCCAGAGAAAGACTGGGATATGCTAAGTATTGAAAAAATGTATTTTGAGAAATGAAAAGCTAGTGGTGTACAAAGAGATCACGATGCAATATATCCCTCTGCTGATATTCGAGAATAGAGATGAAGTTGGTACAGATTCAATGTATGAAATGTTATGTTTTAAATTACACAACCATGTGTTTTAGACTGTCTATGTTTTATTTTGTATTTTTTAGAGATATCGGAACTATGGCTGGTAGCACGTAACGTTATGCGTGACAACTGGAAGAATACAAGAAAGATTTAAGTGCCCTGAAGACAGAAACAGCAGAATATATACTAGGGATGAATTCATGTATATGTTTGCGTTGAAATTGAGATTAATGCTGGTTCTAGAAATACATCGTTATAGTGTTGGCACAGCCTCATTGCCCGTACAAATCAGGAGGGGCATTGATCACATCACTGAGGGTTAAGATATATACCCTGCAGTGTGGTATAGAAGGGGTCTGGTATAAGAATTGTTGTTCCAGGTAGATAATACACATACAAGCATAGGAATGAATTCTAGATGGTGTCTTTGTTAAAAAAAAAAAATTAGAATATGATTAAGTGTAATGTTTTTTGAAAAAATTAAAATATGTATATTTTTGATAAATCACATGGTTAATCGCTCCTTTTTGAGTAGGGGGTGAACATGACATAATGCGTTTGAATCTGTGAATACTCACTCTTAGCAAAGAGGATAGGAAGCTGGTTTGTGGGAATTTGTAGCTTTGGTGTTTAACCGTCCTCACCCACCCAGTCCCTAAAAAGAGGACTTTGTGTAGCTCACAAGTACGGACTCAATTCACCTGTGACATTCACAAGTCTTAATGTCTTTTTTTAAAATATCTCATTTGATTAATTAATATGCATACCCTCAACAAAGACTTTACATATATGCAACAAAACAACTTCCAAGTTACAAATACAGAGAAACTGAATCAACACTGATGGTTATCAGTTAAAAATCAATTATAACCAACTTTCTTATTACATCACACATCTAAAATATAATGGTCAATATGAAATCACATCAGATACATGTTTTAGAATATTCAAACACACTGCATAAAAGGACATCATATAATCATAAATGAACGTCATTGCCCTTTAAAAGATTTTCCCACATTTCTTTCAGATTTTCCAGGTCACAAGTGTTATTATACGCCTTTATATATTTTAATCTTACAGTTGCAAGACTCTCACATTGGTATATTATATGTTTAGCTGTTTCAATCGAGAATGTCCCGCACAATCTACACCATCTATTACTTCGAATGATACCACATTTGGCTTCCAAGATTTCCAAGGTATCAGCTACATTAAATTTAAATAATAAGTAGTTCCTTATAGTACTCTTACGTCCCCTTTCCTCCATACTGTATGGGCGTCCCTTCCAAGGGACGGGAGACGGAACCTTTTTCACCAGAAAAAAACTTCTTCCCCTTTAAATTTAGAGGCGAGCCGGGGTGCCACCCACGGAGCATGCGCTGCCCTGACTCCGCCCTCCGATGCCACACCTCAATCCCCTTTTCCGCAACGACGGGAATGGCCCGAATTCACCAGCGCTCCTGGGTTTGGCTTCGGCCATGTAATTCCACACGCGGATACTTCTTCTCTTTGTCTTTATTTTGTCTTATCTATCATTCAGGTATTCGGTCCTCAGGCTTCACGCTCCTCCCCGGCGCATGCCGACTTCCACAGGGTTCAGCAGGTGTCCATCCTGCAATGGGCTCTTCCCAACTTCAGACCCCCACGCCCTCTGCATACGTTGCCTTGGCTCAGACCACGGTTGGCAATCATGTTCGGCGTGTGACTCGCTGTTCTCGAAGGTGCTGAAGAGCAGACTAGCCAGGTGGAGGGAGCTCTCCAGAGGTCGCCTCCAGAGGATCTTAAGAACTTGGTGAAGCATCAAAACAGGCCCAAGGTAGGGCCAATATTTTGTAGCGCACCCCGCAAAGGAGACTCCTTCGCAGGGACACTCCCGCGCGGGAGGGACCGACCAGGTCCTTCTACCGTCGTGTGCCCCGAGGCTGCTACAGCTAACAGCCTTCGGGTCGAGGGGTCCTTGGATCCTCCCGGGGGCGCAGTGTCGAGGGTCCTGGAGGGTTCTTGTACCGGGTCTACACCCGAGGGGCTACGCCCTGTTACCGGCACAATGGCCGAGGGACTATGCCCTATTACCGGCAGTGCGTCTTGAACGAGGTCGGGCCCAGCGGGCTGAGCAACACGTCGCAGGCACGAGGCAGGCAGCTCGACAAAATGGCTGCCGCGCCAGAAATGGCACCCGTCCGATGCCATTCCACAAATTTGGCAAAGAACGAGTGTCGAGGTCGAACTGGCCTCAACCAGGTACGTGGCCTACAGTCTACCCTTCATTTGCACAGGGCAACTTTCCTTTGCGTCCCTATGGACAGGGTACGCAGCGGCTCCAGCAGCCCCCTGCTTCCCCGTCAATACCCCCTGCCTACACTTCGGCCGGTTAGGAGGTGCTCTTCGAGAAGTTTCTCGGCCTCATGAGGTCTCCTCAGATGGGGGTTAGCATCAAAGACACAGTCAGGGAAGTCCTCCCCACCATGCTAATGGCACGACAGACACCTCCATCGAGCCCCCAGACCCCAGCCTCTGGCGCCATCTACTCCTCCTCCTCCACAAGATCCTCCAGATCCACAGGATACGGATGAAGAGGAGGATCCGGACACACCATCCTCAGCCAGGGCCTTCCATGAACGTCTTGCTGGCCTGGTGCAGTACCCCAAACCGAAGTAGAACAGCCTGCAGAGGGGGTTCTGGCTGAAGTCCTCAAGAGACATCCCTCTGCTAGTGCGGGGATTCCACTGCAAACTGATGTAGTCTCCCTGGCCAAGAAGAGTTGGCTCAAGCCCCACTCTGTCCAGCCGGTCAACCTGGACGCCAAGTACAGGCAGATGGAGGGGGATACACACTTGCTCTCGATCCATCTTCAGCCACACTCCTCGGTGATCGCTGCTGCATCACTATACTCCAAGCCTCAGTCGTCCTTAGCCTCCTCCTCTGCGGCGCTGCTAGCAAGGAGGAAAAGATCTTGAAGGCATATGGCAAGAAGATCTACTCCAACGCCTCTTTACACCTGCGTCAGGCCAACGCAGATGCCATGCTGGCCGCCGCCAACCAACAGTTATGGCAGGAAATTGCAGACTTCCTCCCGGAACTCCCCACCCAATGCCAATCACGCTTTAAGGCAGGGCTAGCAGAAGCCAAGCTCGTGGCTCATGACCTCATGGAATCCACAGTGGCTCATATCGATACCTCAGGCCGTGCCATCTGCATTGCCACGGACATGAGGAGAACAGCCTGGCTCCGGGCAACCAAGTTCAACCCGGATGTCCAGGAGCGCATTCTAGATCTTCCGTTCGGGGGGCGGGGGGGTCCTCTTCCACTCCTCTACGGATGAAGAGCTGGACAAAAAGAACAACAGCTCACAAACGGCAAAGTCTTTATCCATTCTTACTAAGACCACGCCCAAATCGTTCCAATCTCAGCAGCGCTTGGAGAAGGGTTGTACCTATAGAGGGTTCCGGGGCTTCCAGGAACGCAGATCCAGGCAGCCGGACCACTCACCGTCTCAGAACCGGCGCAAACAACAAAAAGGGGGGGGGTAAGGGCTTTTTCCAGTCCTCCTCTTCAGCCTCAGCCTCCGAGGGAAAGAAGGCATGACACGCTCCTTCGGGTCCACATGTCTCTGGTGGGGGGCAGGCTTGCTCTCCATGCACAATTCTGGCCCAGAATTTCACGGACCCCTGGATCCTCTCTGTACTATCCACGGGATACCACCGTCCTATCCCAGCCTCTTCTCCCTCCTCCCCTCCACTCCCACAAGTTGGAACAGCAACTTTTTTGGCAGAGACCCGGTCGCTCATAGAGAGCCAGGCAGTGTAGTAAGTTCCAGCGAGGCTTTGGCTTTTACTACAGGATTTTCACCATTCAGAAGAAGAACCAGGTGGGCCTGAGAGTTGTGCTGGACCTTTCCACCCTCAACCTCTCCTTACCCCTGCAAAAATCAAGATGGTTACGCCAGCTTTTATAGCGGATACATTGGACAAGGGAGATTGGATGTGCTCCCTGGACCTGAAGATACAAAGTACTCCTGTTTGGCCTCAACTCGGCCCCTAGCGTCTTTACCAGACTCATGAATGCTGTAGCGGCCCTCCTCAGAGAGCAGGGCCTCCACATCTACCCATACCTTGACGACTGGCTCGTCAGGGCTACATCTCCGGAAGCAGTTCACCACTCTTCCCAAGCCCTTTTGAACACACTGCACGACCTGGGTTTCTCGCTCAACCTCAAGACGTCACAGCTGCTCCCTACGCAGACTCTGACATTCCTGGGACTCATTTGAAACACATGCTCAGAGAAGGTTTTCCCGTCGGAAGACAAGATCTCGGCCATCAAGAGGAGCACCGCCCACTTCCTCAGCAGAGAAGTGACCTCGGCATGGTGGTACCAACATCTCCTGGGTCTACTAGCGGCGGTTCTGTTAGCCATGCTACACATGAGACTAAGGATGAGAAGGATTCAGCTGCACTTTGCGGCCTCATGGAATGAGCAGCGGGGCTCACAATCCGAGACGATCAACATTCCTCCATCTCTCCACCCGGACCTATCTTGGTGGTCCATGGACTGCAACCTATGGACAGGTAAGCCCCTTTGGCCGCCCTCTCCGCAGGCCACCATCACCAAAGACCCCTCGCTCGAGGGCTGGGGAGCCACCCTGGACGATCTCTCGGTCCACAGCACCTGGACTCGACAGAAGCAGGAATACCACATCAATCGGTTTGAGCTGATCGCCATCTGACTAGCACTCAGAGAATTCCTACCACTTCTCAAGGGCAAGGTTGTCCTCACCCAGACAGACAACTCGACCAGCATGTACTACGTCAACAAGCAGGGAGGCACCATATCCCCTCCTCTGTGCAGACTGGCGATCAGCATGTGGGAATGGGCCTTGGAAAACTGAATTTTCCTCTCAGCAGACCCCCTCCTGGGGGAATCCAACCTGGAGGCGGACAGGCTCAGCAGGCTGGGTGCAGACAATTACAAGTGGCAGCTAAACAACCTCGTTATTCAGGAGATCTTCAGCAGGCGAGGTCACCCCCAAGTAGATCTCTTTGTCACCTGGCACAACAAGAAGTGTCCACAGTTCGCATCCCAGCAGGATCAGGGCCCCGGCTCTCTGGGCGACGCATTTCCTCTCTAGTGGACCGGCATGAAGGCCTACGCCTTTATGCCCACTCCCTTGATCGACAGGGTAATTTGCAAAATCAAGGAGTCGCGCCGACCCCTCATCATTCTGATTGCTCCATGGTGGACGGCCAAACCATGGTTTTCGGAGCTCCTCAGCCTATCGGAGGTGTCCCTATACACCTCCCGACGGGCCCAGCACATCTTCTGGCACAGCAGGGGAGCAGAATCATCCATCACCTGGCATTTCTGCCCAAGGTTCCATCTGCGTTCCATTTGAACAAGGAAATAGTCCTTCCGATGTTCTTTTACGATACCAAGGACGAAGCACAGGGGGTGCTGCACTGCCTAGATGTCAGGCGCGCACTATAATTTTACTTGGACAGGAACAAGGGCTTCCGCAAGTCGGATGCCCTGTTTTGTCACTTTCAATGGCTCGAGGCCAGGCTATTGTTAGGAAGAATTCTCTTATAAGGCTAATTTCCCAAACCTAGTGAGTCCCCCAGCAGCTTTGCTGGATTTTTGGGGTTTCTTTTTTTCTCCTCCTAAGAGTCAGACTCTTTTCCTCCCACTCTTAGGCATGATTTGAGGTATGTCTTTGACTTTTTGTGTGCTTATGGGCTATGGGATTTTCTTTCTGCTCCATAGGGTATAATCTATTTTTTATGTGTGTTACACAGCACCCTCAGTGCAGTAACACAGGGGTGTCATAGTGACTCCCAAACATAGACTCCATACCCTGGGACTGACTACTGTCTCCCAGGGCATGTAAAATCACCATTGACTTTACTAGTCCTAAATTGTGAACAGAACCAGTACAAACCATCATATTGTGGAAGCACTGGAAGGGGTTAATTATATTGCCCCTGCGTCTGTTTTCAAGGGGGCACTGTCCAGTCCCCCCCTTGTCGAGTTTCTGGCTGGTGGCAGTGGTTACCACGTGAAATATTCCACCGAATATTCTCTATGGGATTTTCCCATTGATTTTAAACGCACCACTTTTTGGTGCAATGTTAAAGATACCGCTGGTTTATTTATTTAATATTAAATCAACGGTTGGGTCTTTTTGCCAGAACTCTTTTCTAAAATGGCGTTCGTGTCCGTCTCTGTAACTCTAACCAAGATCGAGTCCTTTTGTTACACTTTTTGGCAGGCTTCTCCTCACAAGCCCTCCAAATGATGCCACTCTGTCTGGGTTCCACAGGATGTGTGGGGAGGGGAATTGGCACCCTGGACTGCGTTGCCTTAGCAACTCAAGTAGCACTCTATTCTGATTGGGCCAGTGGTGAGCCGTCCGGCTCACCACTTAGCATGTTTGAGTGACAGCTAGCCTGTTGAATGGGGGTTTTTCTGCATAAAAGCAGGGCCTTTGGGACTGGAACTTCAGAAGTCGCCACAGGACCTAAGAATCCAAAGAGGGAAGAAGCTGAGCCATCTGCAACGACGACACCACCGGTGAAGCCCTGCTGCACTACCTCACCACTTTCCCGACGACAAGAGAAGATCTTCTGCTGCAAGAGTCTTCTTCCTCTGAGCTAGTGGGACCAACCAGTTCACCCTTTTCGCCTTCCAAAGACGTCTATTGGTCGAATCGCCCCGTGCCAAGCACCCCGGCGGCCAGATAGCCAAGCTTCACCACTTTGACCGCGAATAAAAGGAACGCACCTTTTATTGACAAACTCTGCGGCTGGTTTCCTCCCTGTGCAGTGCGACGACTCCACGTTTCCTCGTCAACGAGATCCTCTCTTCCCCTGGTCGAAACAACAAACTGCAACTACTGCCAGGAACAACTGCCACCGCTGGAGCTTCCTCTCTATTTAAGATCCTGCCTGGCCCCCCTTTCTTAGGTTTGCCCAAGGTGACCCTTAAATCCTTGGCTTGCCAACTGGGTTGGCCACAGACCTTCTAACTTTACCTTCTTGAATCACCCCACCCTCTTTTGAACATTCTGCAAAGACTTTTAGTGCATTTTAAACCGTGAGATCCTGGGCACATTTCGCTTTGCTCCCTTTAAAGTGGGCCTGGACTATAAACTTTGGCTCTACAGTATTTGCTGCCTTTATTCCCTTGCTGAGAACTCTTAAAAGTGTTGGGACCTGTTTTATTTCTATGCTCTGCCTTTTTCTCTCCCTTTAACTGAACTATTGGAGTGCCATCATGTTATGCACTCACATCTGTGTAACAAATCGTGGTGTTTTAACTCTGACTTGTCTGATAGTTATCAAGGGAGGTGTGTATACTTTACCTGACTGTGTTTTAACTTGCTTTTGATTTAGAGTGCTAGTATATTGCCTAAAGTGTGTTTTAAATAAATAATTATATACTTTTTATACAAAGCTCTGGTCAGTGTTTGTTTGCTCTACTGTATTTTTAGCCCTATTGTGTATACTCTATATACTGCCCTACTCTTCTTGAGAGAGGTCTGACTGCTCAGCCACAGCTACCAGGTAAATCTGGGTGGTACAGACTGCTACCAATTGTGTTTACTGCTTACTCCTGTAGTCTTAATCTTTTTGCAGTGTTCCCCAAGGGAACTGCACAGGATTCTGCCTAACAGATATCCAGCCTCTAAGGCTTCCATATCCCACTGGATGGTCTTGGCCATCAAGGAAGCGTAAGAGGGCCAGCACAAGCCGCTCCCGGCCATCATGCATGCCCACACAGTCAGGGCCAAGGCAACGGCCATCACATTCCAGCGCCGTGTCCCGTGGCAGGTCATAAGCAGAGCGACCACTTTGGCCTCTCCCTCGGCTTTCTGCAAGCATTACTGTTTGGATGCCGGCTCTAGATCTGATGCAGCTTTCGGACAGGCGGTTGTCAGGAACCTATTTGCTTAAAGAGAGTCTCCTCCCCACCCTGGGACTACAATCAGTTGTAATCACCCATAAAGTATGGAGGAAAGGGGACGGGACGTAAAAGTAATTATAAGTTACTCACCATGGTGACTAACGTACTCTTAGTCCATAGTCCCCTTTACTCCATACTTCCCACTAACCTCCCCCCTAATAATACTGGTGTCATTAGGCAATGTTAAAACTATTGTCAACGCGTCAATGGGGACTGAGGTGTGGCGCCGGAGGGCGGAGTCAGGGCAGCGCATGCTCCATGGGCCGCGCCCCCACGCGCCTCTAAATTTAAAGGGGAAGAAGGTTTTTTCTGGTGAAAAAGGTTCCGTCTCCCGTCGCTTGGAAGGGATGCCCATACAGTACATTATGGAGGAAAGGGGACTATGGACTAAGAGTACGTTAGTCACTACGGTGAGTAACTTATAATTTTTACTATCAGGGAATGCAAATAGATACCTAGATATTTCAGCACGGGTCATCCAATATTGAATAAACGTGCCACTGTTCACTTAAGTTGATTATTGAATCCTGTCTCTTTCTTTGCCTGCCTCATGTATTGCATATTTCAAGAGACACTGAATTCTGGCAGAACGTATATGTTAGCCAAACATGCACATTCTCTTTTGCCCATTTCAGAAAAATGTTTCTAATATGCATTAGGGCACTCGGCACCAACCTTTTCTCAATGGCATCAAAAGTTTGCATTAATTCCACTATAATTGTTTCATTATCCAGCGCATACAATTTAGCAAACAACATGGCATTTTTGTATTCCAGAATATCCGTAATACACATCAGATTACATTCCAAAAATATATATTTACTATGGAAATATTTGGATAGTCTGAGTAAGATTTTTTAAATTTTCCCTTCAAATCTTGCTAATTCAGCTTTAAACTTCCCCCAGATCTATGCTCCATAGAAGAAACATGGAACCACTTTATCTGAAAATAACATCAATATCGTGTTTAATGAGTATCCACCTTGTTTCCCTATTAAATGACTTGGTGCCATTGTGACATTCATACATTTGCTTTTTGTCTCTATCCATTGTTGTTTCCATGATAATTTATGGTCAATGATGTCCCCAGATATCTGAGTCCACCACTTCAATATTTTGCTCTGCAATGTTCCACCTCAATTTCTTTTGATTTACTCGTTTGGTTTTACCCAGAGAGGCAATCACCTTTGTCTTTCCCAGATTCTTTTTTAATCCGTTAATAGGTGCAAACTTGTCTAGCGCAGTAGGAGGTCATCTGCATAGCCAAACTAGCCCAGTTTTTGTATACCAATTTTAACATTGTTAGACATAGTCGCACTAAGAGCCAAAGGTAAGTCTGCCAGATAAAGGTTAAAAAGCACAGTAGCCAAATTACATCCTTGTTTGACTCCACAATAGGTTGAATTCAACGAGGAAACTTTCCCTTCACCATCCAACCTCGCTCTCACTGAGGTGCTTGAGTAGAGTAGCCTAATCATGGTAAGTCGCCCCACTGCTATTCCCCATTGATTCAATGTATTCCATAGTTTGTTTCTTAGAATGGTATCAAAGGCGGCGCTAAAGTCAATAAAAGCGCTGTAGACTGTTAGCTGTTGACTATACTACGCATAGTCAATAGTTGACACTAAGATGGTAATGTTGTGTACTGTCAAGGATTTTGTACGAAAGCCTAATTGATTGTGCGGGAGTATGTGCTTATCTACAATCCATTGGTTCAGTTCTTTAAGTAGGCCTTTGGCAAATATTTTCGCCCGAATTTCCCTAACATCCGGTAGTTAGTTGGGTCCTTCCAGCAACCTTTTTTGTATATGGCTAAAATAGAACTTTCTAGCCACGTTTTCGGCACCTTCCGATGTTTGCCAATCCATATAAACAATATAAACAATAGATTTAGAGCCTGTGCCCATTTCTCAGATGATAATTTTAATAGGGCATTACATGTGCCACCAGGGCCTGTCGCTCGTGATGATGGTACCATTACTTTAAAGTCTGCCACAGACTGGTTGCTTTTCCATACAGTCTCTTCAAACTCTATCATTTTATGATTCAAATCTTGCGCCCCTAGAGTCTTTTTAACATGTGCTATCCAGTCCTGTTCACAAACACTATTGATAGGGAGAGCTTTCTTTTTAGTTCCATTAATTACGGACCCGGCACCTTGATTATTATTGGTTCTGGTCATCTGAGCTGGCGTTCTCCAAATTTCATTATCAATTTCAGTTGTGTCGTCGTATCCACTTCCTATGTTCATTCTTCACTACTCTTACTCTACGATTAGCATCATCCACATTAGCAGTTTTAAGGTGTCCAATTGTGGCTCTTAGTTTTCTCCTTGCCTCGTGGATGTCTTGATCAAACAGAGGTTTGTGCCTATGCTTCAAGTTCCATCTTTCACATTTAGAGATGTATACACGTTTCTGAGATGCAACTGTTTTATTTGATTCTGTGGCCTGTTCAAATGCTTTAATTGCTAGTGACTCATTAATGCGTGTCTTTTCAATAAAGGACGTGAGTTCCTGATCTGCTATATTTTTACCCTTTTCTAATTTTACTGGGTTCCATTTTATACGGTTCCCACTGTTGTTTATAAATATCTTTCCATTGGTTTCGTAATCGTTGTCTTTAACATCTCCTTTGATTAGCAGAAGATGATCACTTTCTTCTCGGTTTACAACTTTTATGCCAGAACACAGAAAGCAACTTCAATCGGGAAATATTAATGCTTACCGTCTGGCAAGGGTCCAGGAGGAAGTTGCAGTGCCCTGGGGAATGATCACCTTTGAAGTAATGAAACCTTTGCAATGATCAACCCTACTAGCTGAGAAGACTTAAAGCTAGTGCAATGAAACACTGAGAAGGGTGTGGTTTTCCATATTAAAGGGAAAGCTGTGTTAATGCGCTGTTTGTTTTGCTGGATGACTTGTTCTGCTGGATGAAATCTTCTTGCCTAAAAGAAGATGATTGAATTGAGTAATGAGCTGACCAAAATAATTATTGTTAACCAAAACCCCCCCAACTACTCTGTGGAATTTCCTAGGGTTATCCTACCTTACGATGAAGAGTCGAATCTTGAAGAACTGAAGGAATAAGGACCGGATGTCTTCAAGGAAACTATTAAGGAGGGGTTAGTTAGGAACTAAAACCCGGGCCGCACAAGGTACGCACTAGTGTCTGGCTGGTGCACTAAATGCTGCAGAGTGTCTGTAAGTCCAGTGCATGATTGAACTTAGGAAGTCAAGGCAGATTCCAGTAAATAATGTTCCAATTGTTCAAACAGGGTGTATCTAGTAGAATAGAAAGCAGCTTTACAAGGAGTACAGGTAAGTATTGACAAAGGTATACCAGCAATCAAGTCCGTACTGAGGTAGTAGAGCAGTGAGACCCTTAGCTGGCGTTGGGTATTTGCTGGAGAAACTGGTCCTTAATGTAAAGTGTCTGGGAGGTTACAGCCAGAGGAACACAAACAGCTGCTGAAAACCGTGCTCACTTCTGTAGAAGGCAAGTGGCCGGTAGCGGGATGCTGAAAGAAGCTGCATGCTCTATTGCGGCTATTGGAAGTGTAGCTGCGAGCGAAACACAAGCTTGCTGATGTAAATCTGCCACAGGTGGGTGGATGAAAGTCTGCCGCAAGCGGGCGGTGGCAGGTTAGCGAAACGCTGAAACAGAGCCGCAGGATCTGTGCGGCGGATGGCAGATCAGCTGTGCCGATAAACCGGTTGCTGAATCAGGAAGGTAGTCTGGATCCCCAAATGCCGGATGAAACTTCTTATGAATGGACAAAACTGCTGCTAAATCCGCCTCAATGGTCTAGCCTCAATGGTGTAACAAGCACTAATCAGAAGCACCAGGCGAATTCCCCACGGTGCTCAAAAGGTGGCAGCCACGCCCCAAAAACCACATGACCTGAACTCACGTAACGTAAGAGTTCTGATGGCAGCTAACACCGTCTCCATGGAAACCTCTGAGACATTCTGTAGTGAGAATAGAAGGGTCTAGCAGCAGTTACGGTTGCAAAATGCTGTTTAGTCTGGACAGCCCTCATTCTCTGATCAGGAGGATGCATAGAGGCAGATGAAGCGAGCCTGGACAGTCTAGCAGGCATGACACCAATGGGCATATCTAGCATAATTTCATTTGCCCTATCATTGATAAAAATGTAATCATTAGTGGTCATAGATCTCCCACTGATTCCAGTTTGGCTTCTTTTGGCATCACTTGGACAATTTCCATTTAATAGCTCCAGATTAAAAGTTTGGATCAGCCTGGCCCAGCCAATCCCCTGTCTATTAGAGGATTGGGGGTCTTAATGGACCAGAGTCATGTTTACTTTCTCACATGCACTATGATCAACTATAATAGTATTAAGGTCACCTAATGGAATAATTGGAATTTTTGGATCACATTCATCAAGGATACGAGTTACAGTCTGGATATTCATTCTATTGAATTCCCCATTCAGAGGATTCTATATATTTATCACTAACATAGGGGAGGTCTTTGCTCCTTCACAGTGGATGTGCACAGCTAGCACCATATCAGTGGACCATATGGTGTCTTCTCCCACCCATGGATGTCGAGTCGATGTTAGAAGCCCTCCCTTAGGTCGGCCTATAGGTCCTTTTGTTGCCAGTTTTTGTATGGTGCTGCGATCATCATTTTCACAGTGCTCACACATCCATGTTTCTTGTAATGTGACCACAAAGAATACATTAATATTAGCTAGGAGTCCCTCTGCAGCTGTCAGATGGGAATCACCTCTAGTATTCCATAAGATGACAATATCATTGTCATCAATGTTGTTGACTAAATTGTGCTTTAAAAGCGACTGGTAACCATTGGCAATAGCATCCATGAGCCACAGGAAGGATATCTATCACTATCAGAGTGTGTTCATTCTATATACTCCTTGTTCTTGCTATTCAGACCTTTCTTTTTTAGCCAGCTCCTCACGGACAGCAAGTGTTTTATGGTTTTGATCAACATTATTTTGCATATTTACATATTTACTCGTATTCATAGTGGTTTCTTCACATGAATATCCCAGTTTTCTAAATTAATTGCGATATTGTAAGATATATTCTAATATCGGTAAATTAGCACACCATACATTTGTGGTTACTATTGAAGTGGCCACAAGTTGATCAACAATCCTCAAGTCTTTAGTAGTTAATATTCTCAAGCATAAAATAGCCTGACACAAGTTGAGTATACATGTTCTGTTAAGGTGGATTCTACCATTATTTTGATCCATCACTTGGAATGGTAATGCACGTGTTTTACTTTGAGATTGCTGATCTTGTTGTTCTGGATTCTTAACTACTTGTTGGGCAGTCTTCCTCTCAGATCGTTCTTGTTCTTTTTGCCTTGCATTGGAGGCTTCTTTTGCATTATGATTTGTGTTCTCCTTATCAATCGCGTTACTTGTATTGATGTTATCAGTTTCTGGAGTCCCAATGAAAATGTTCTGTAGATCAGCAAGTATATTGTCATATATACCATTATTTTTCAAGAGTTTCTTCTTTCGCTGCTATTTTGCGCACCCCTACTTGCATGGGTAAAGGTATAGGATAGTCTTTCTCATTAGGGTTAGCTTAATAAGTTTGAATGTCATTACTCTTTTTGAAGTCTCTATTGGATGTTTTTTGGGGCGTCTCATGTATTGCATGAATTGCCACTACATGTTCATTATTATCCTCATTTAGATTAGTAGCTTGCTTACTAGTATTTGTGTATTTCTTCAATTGATTGACTCCAGTTACTACATTTACTGTGTCATCCACTATATTAGCCTCCAGTTGATCAGCAGCAATAAATCCATTTCTGATCTGGGTCTTTCTTTTATCTTTATACATGGCTGCCTGTGAGTATTTCCTAATTTGTTTGAGTTTTCTCTTCTTCTTATAACTGTTGGCACCTGCTACTATTTGTAGTTTTTTGTGTTCGTCATTCATCATATGACTATTTACATAGGAACTTTATCAGCTCACATTATTACCTTGCTCCTCTTAGTTTGAGTTGTTGTATTTACTAAAATGTTTTTCACTTCAGTATTCACCTCAGGTTACCAGACATTTGGTCGAATGCATTTGATCGAATTACAATATGGTCGAATCAATGGTCGAATTATTATTATTATTTTTTTTTGGGGGGGGTCCCCCCCCAACACCCGTTTTTGGTGTTAAAACACCTTTTTTTACCTTTTTTTTACCTATACTAGAGCAAAAAAAAAAAAATACTTTAAAAAAAAAATTCGACCTTTTTTTTTCGACCAAATATATTCGACCATTTGACTGGACAGCTTCACCTCAGTATTCGTGCTGCTATCTCTCATAGTTTTTCTATTTTTATTGATGCTTTCATGTAGTAATATTGAATTAACATCTAATTTGCACTCGATATTCTCACACTTGTCAATGTCACGCTCACCTGATTTCCACGGAGGCGCAGGTCTGGCTTCGAGTGCTGATGCTTCTTCAATGGTGAAGCGCAGGACTCTGAAGATGGACAGGAAGGGCCCCTCTACTCTGGCTTTTCTGGCTTGCAGGAATATTCCCCTGTGTGTGTTACCTACTGACGGAATAATGCTCAAGCCTCCCACTCCCTTCCAACCCTCCACGATACCCTTCCACGATTCCCCGTGAAGTCTCACCTTAGGGTCTGGAAGGATGAGTTCTCCATCCTGCTTCTGATGCAGGGGCGCGTTGAAACCCAGTTACTTCACTGGATTGAGGTTTGATGGGAGCCCAAAATAAGCTTGACTATTCAGGTGAGGCGCTGTAAGAGTTCTGTTGCAAGTCCAAAAGTTGAAGCTTAATAATAATGTTCATTGTCTTATTGCAGCAAGCGCTAATGCTTATGTGTTTTTCCCCTTAGGGGCCGGGGTTCGGAATGCCGGAGTTATGGCGCCGACCCGAAGTGAAACGTGCAGTTCCAGTAAATGACAGGTAAGTTCTGGATGAGCGTTCAGGTAATGTCTTTGCATTCGCTCATTCAATGTCTTTGTCTTTTTTCCCCATAGGGGCCGGGGTCCGGAATGCCGGGAAGCGGCAGGACCCGAAATGAAATGGGAATGACCCAACAGGTAAGTCTTAGAACTGAGCTTTTCCTATTCTCTTCCTTCTCTCACCTTGTTTTCATGTCTTTTTCTCTCTAGGCTCTGGGAAGTGGGTGCGGATCCAGATGATCGCTGCTGAGATGGAGGCGCCCAGGAAAGGTGAGTGAAATGCAGCGCTGCAGCGATCGAATCGAAATGCTTTTAAAATGATGTCTTCCCTTTCAGGATCGTCGGTGTGATGTCTCTGTGATTCTGCTTTAGCAGGTAATGCCTTCTCTCTCCCCAATTCTCTCTTATCTCCCTTTGCAGGCGACCCAGGATGCTGACAGGCGTGGCTGAAGTCCAGATGCAGGAAATGACACGGTGAGCGTCCAGCTGCGAGGAGCAGAACAGCGCGAAGCGTGAGTTGCTGATCGGGTGTGGTTTAAATAGCTTTGGAAGAAGTTCCAGGTATGTATCCTTCCACCGATCAGGTATGTATCCTTCCCCGACCACACCCAGGTGGAAAGTAGTCCCACAGGCAAAGTAGTTCCATTCAGGCCTCAAGAGGGCCTGGATGTAGAAGCATGGTCTGCATCAGGTAAGTGCACATTAAAACACTTGAACACATGTCTAGCTTTATGAGCCTGGCGCCTAAGGCGCCAGGACAGGGGTCGAATATGAGCCTGGCGCCTAAGGCGCTAGGACTGTGTCCAAAGGGCCCCAGCTTGGGCCCGCTGGCACTTCCCTGGGGGGAATGATGCCTGCCTCTGGGGTTGCTGGGTCGGACCTGGCTCCTTGGAGGTAGGCATCATGACAGTCAACTAATGTTGCCAAAAGATTTTCTAGTGCTTCAAACATATCATTGGATGTTATGCTTGATGAGCCCATATCCATTTGCCCTTCATATTTACTGGTCTCCTGTTCAGCAACCACTGGGAGAGGCTGTAAGGCTGCACTGAGCAAAGCAACATCAACTTGCAGCATGCGCATCTCCACTATCAGCCCAGTGACGGTATCGACCTCAAATCAGATATTGCTCTCAGATGACACCTGGTCGCTCAGTTTCTCCCAGTAGATCTTCTTGTGTCAGACTAGGACACACTATACTATTGCTGTGCATTATATTGTCATTTGTTTCAGTTGCACAATTTCCAATCTCGGCCTGCATGAGTGTTAAGTCGTCTTGCGTGTCGATATTGGCATTTGGTGTCCCACTGACTTCTAGTTCATCAAGGCCATGTATACAGACAGTCTGTTTGCTCATGTGCGCATGCATTCGCTAAAATGTTATTGTAGCCCCTTATGCGCCCGCAGGGACCCGTTCTACTTATATCTGTATTGGCATTATTTACACTCTTTAGCATAGTTCTGCATTCTGTCGTATGATATGATATATGATATGGCATTTATAACGCGCCTATACACAAGTGTTTCAAGGCGTGACGAGGCAAGGGGGGGACAAAGGGAGGACAGACAACAATTCTACTAGGCCAGGTGTCATTCAGATCGTGCAAGTGCATGGGAAGGGGGGAAAGGAAAAGTGCGCAGGGGGAAGGGAGAGGGGAAAGTGCAGTACATGGGAAGTGGAATAAATAAAATAAATAAAACACATAAAACGGCCAGCTGGTGGCAGGTGCACGGAAGTGCAGACATAAGTGCTGGAAGGGGTACTGAAGGGATACAGAAAAAATGGTCCCCAAGTGCAGGGGTTGCCAGGGAGGCAGTGCAGGTGGGCAGTTGACGGGGCCTGGGCCAGAGATCAGAAAAGGGTGGCCAGGTAACTAACCAATGCAATTTCAGTCAGGAATTCAGCAAGGGAGGGGAGGAGAGAAAGCAGAAGCAAAGAGGAAGGTTTTAAGATGTTTCCGGAACCGGAGATGGTTCTCCTCGAGTTTCAGGGAGGCAGGAAGGCTGTTCCAGAGAGACCCCCCTGCCGAAGAGAGTGATCTGCCACCAACTCGTTGCTTGGAGAAGCAACAGACCCTGAGGGAGTTGGAGGCAGATGAGCGAAGAGCTCGAGAAGGAAGATATTTAGGAAGAGAGAGCTGCGGTTTGGGGCCACAATACCTTCAAAAGGCCTTGTGTACAATGCAGGGGTTTTTGAATGTAATCCTCGCAGCCAGTGCAGAGATTTCAGTCCTGGAGAAATCCGATCCCTGGGCTTGAGGCCAAGGACAAGTCTTGCAGTCCTGTTCTGGATAAGTTGCAGAGAGCGGAGAGTGGAGGCAGGAAGATTTAGTTAGAGGCTGTTACAGTTGTCCAGCTTGGGGAGGACCAGGGCTCTGGAGACGGTGAGCTTCTGGGGGAAGGAGAGGAAAGGAAAAATACCTCTAAGGCGGTGCAGCTGGTAGTGTGACTTCTTAGAGACGTCAGAGATGTGAGGGGAGAAGGAGAATGCAGAGTCGAAGATGACCCCAAGGTTTTTAGCCTTGCAGGTGGGAGTGGGAGGAGGGCCAAGAGAGGCCGGCCAGAGAGCTGCAGGGAAGGAGGGAGTGGGTGTGCCGATGAGTAGAATTTCAGTCTTACTGCATTAAGGCAGAGGTCGTTGGCGGCACACCATTCCTGGATGGCAGACAGTCAGAGATGAGGGAAGGAGAGGAGGAGGAGGAGGAGGAGGAGGAGGAAGAGGAGGAGGAGGCTGAGGGTAGCCTGTAAATGAGCTGGGTATCCTCCGCATAGCACTGAAAGTTGGGACAGAGAGCAGCGATGCGGTGGGCAAGGAGTGCCAGGTATTGGTAGAACAGCCAGGGAGAGAGGTTAGACCCCTGGGGGACACCACAGCTAGAGAAAAAGATGTCGGAGGGGAAGGACCCAAGTTGGACCTGGGAGGGTCGGTCGGAGAGGAAAGCAGTCAGCCACACCAGAGCCTGACCAGTGATACCCAGGTTATCACGGAGACGGTTGAGCAGGATGGCATGGTTGACAGTGTCAAAGGCAGAAGAGAGATCAAGCGGGATAAGAACGCAAGGGGTGTTCGAGTCGAGATTGGAGAGCAGGTCTTCACGGATGTTCAGGAGAGCAGTTTCTGTGATTCTGGCAGCTCTAAAGCCAGACTGATGGTCATGAAGACAACCAACAGATTCGGTGTGGAGATTGAGCTGGGAGATGGCCAGTTTCTCCAGGAGCTTGCCCAGTAAGGGAGTTATGGATATTGGGCGATAGTTAGCCGGGCAGGGGGGGTCGGCAAAGGGTTTCTTAAGAAGAGGGTGCACAAGGGAGTGCTTCAGGGGGGAAAGGAAGACTACAGTGCCGGAGTGATTGCAGAAATCTGCCAGGGTAGGAGCCAGAGAGTCAATGTGATACTTGATAGTTTTGGAGGAACAGGGGTGAACCTCTTTTCGACGAGACTTTCATAGATCGCACTTGTTTAGAAATCTCGTCTGGAGAGAAAAGGATAAAGGTAGAGAAGGAGGGAGGAGGGGTGGCAGCAGAAGGGCCAGAGGAAGAGCAGGGAATAGCGGGATGGGGATGAGAGGAGGAGAGTGAGGACAGGATGTCCTGAGTTTTTGAAATGAAGTGAGAAACCAGTGCCATGCAGAGGGCCTGGGAAGGGACAGGAGAGGTAGAGACTGCGGCAGGATTGGCCAGTTCCTTGCAGATTTTAAAGAGTTCAGCCGAGTTGTTAGATGCCACAGAGACGCTGGCTTGGGTATGAGCTTTCTTCTTGGTGAGGACGAAGAGCCGGTATTGCCTTTGCAGCAGGCGGCAGGCCAGTTTGTCAGAGGATGAACTTGAAGCACGCCATTTCCTATCTACAAATTCAACAACCATCTGGGGATTATCTAGTTGTTTCACAATTTCAGAGCCGCTATGTAGCTCCAACGCCTGTGCGATCAGTTTTGTGCCCATGCACGGCAGGATGATACTTGGCTCTTCAGTAATCGCGCTCTGGGCAGCTTCATCATCCATTCTACTTAATTTCACCTTTACGCTCCTCTCCACACATTCTTTATTTGCAAAAAAGGTTGTCATTTTTGCCATTTTGGCCTCATTAAGCAAATCGTGCTTATGGATCGTTTTTCGGACACATGCACGACTAGCTTGTTTGTGTCGCTCGGCCACTGTTCCTTCATCCAACTGTTTATTTAAGTCAATCACCTCTGTGCAAGTCACCATATCTACGGTGTCTGGTAGACAATGGGGAACTACTACAATGGACTCCATCTAATCGTCCTAGCACACTGCCAAACTTCAGCGATTCTCACTGCCTGTCAAACAAGCACTCACGCCCAACAAGCGTACAGGAAGGCCTCCGCCTAAAACAGTCACTTAATACCAATCAGGGAAAATACAAGAACGAAGGCAAGTCCACAGTAGTCAATACCGGCAAATACTCACTCTAGATTGCCTCACCTCTAAAGGAAAAAGAGAACACTAAAGTCCACGCTCACTCACAGACACCATTATTCAGCAGTAGCACAAGATCAAAATTCTGTGACGTGCCGTGCTGCAGCTGACCGGCGAACAGCACTTCACAAATACGCGCGCGCGCCTGGCTTGAAGTGGGGTTTCTGGGAAAGGGGGCGTGACTACTCAAAAACACGCTATTGTCTGTCGTTATCTGAAATGCAAGTAAAAAATGTATTACTTATAAGTTAACTTGTGGGTTACAAAGTCCTTACAGTATATCAAATGGTTGCAGATTGCAAAGTCCAGCATTAGTTGTAGTCTCTTCACCTTGCTTCTCAGAGCTTCCCTAAAGCAAATAGCACTTCATGTGCACTTCCACGAATGAGTGCACGCGTATCCTCGTGTGCCTGGCATGAAGTAGGGTTTCTGGGAAAGGGGGGCGTGGCTACTCAAAAACACGCTATTTTAACCATACAACTTTCATTAACTTGCTTCTCAGGGCTTCCCCACAGCAAACAGCACTTCACGTGACTTCCACAAATTCGCGCGCGCCTTGCTTGAAGTAGTGTTTGTGGGAAACGCTATTTAAACCATACAACTGTCGTTATCTATGGCGGACCTCGGCTACCCGTTACAGGAGCTCAGGACCCTGATGCTGTGCCGGCGCCTCGTGCATTACTCTGACTTTCATCCACTGCAATGTCTTTTTCAACAGTTCACTGTGGACATTCCTCTTCCACGTTCACTCTTGTCCACACACTGCTCACTGGGACTTCAGGCTTTGCCCCATTCTATCAGCATCCCTTTGTCGGGTTCACTCTTGCCAATTCTTTGCCAATCATACAGTTCTTTCTCTTGTACTCACAATGCAGAATTCATCTCCCTTAACGTTGCCATTACGTGTAGGTCAAAGACTTTCGACTGTACAGGGTTTTTTGCTAGACCTCTGTATGACCGCTTTGACCTTTTCCTTGCGGCTCTCCTAAGGCCTTCTGGTTTCCGTAGTTTCAACAAATGCGGGATCAACCAGAGTCTCTCGAGTGTGCAACCAAGTGGTGCCGGTCCCCTCTGCAGCTGGTTTTCCCTTAAGGTTAACAGTTCTTTGAAGCTTTCTTTCTTTGCGACTTTCGTTCAGCACAGTTTCGTTTCTCAACGGTTCTCCCCTCAACACATCGCCTGTGATGAACCGCTTAGCTTTTCTCGTATCTGGAGTCATGGACGGTAGCAGGCGTCTCTCTCTCTCTCTCTCTCTGTCCTGCTTATCAGCATAGGTATGCTCTGTGTACTGTTGACATCTGATGCAACACACGCTGGCTATTGTTCGCTGTCTTATGGTTCCTTCCACTGAGGCTTCGCGGGTCTGGGTCTGAAATGACAAGATTGCTTCTCTCCTTGTCACCCTTTCAATTCTAGCCATCTTTCGCCTCCTCCTGAACTGCTGTGCTGGGATAGCTTGTTCGTCGGGCAGTCTGCCTTGCTTGTAGTGTGCTCTCGTGCTACACCTTTTATCCCTGTGGGGAAGGGAAAGGGCAGTCAGGTGTGTGTGTGATTGTGGTCATTTGCCTGACTTTGCCTGACCCTTGGGTTGGGACATGTTAGGTAAACGGATTTAGTGTTGGTCCATTGTCTTTCGTGTCGGGAGAAAGTGTTTGTGTCGGAAAATGGGTGGGGGTAGATTTTCTGGGTATTCTGTGTGGAAGGATGGGGAGAAGGTGTTATAAGGAGGGGAAATTATATTCTTCTTCCTAGGGGGGTAGGTCAACTCGGAAGGGTAAGTTTGGTAGGGTTTGTGAAATTAATGGGGAGGCTTATGGGAACAGTAGTGTTTTGTCAATGCTGACTGGAAGTTTAGAAAATATTAACCAGAGGGACATGGAAAAGAAGGACTGGGAGTAATCAGCTAGGGCACAGAAACACAGGGATTCTGGAAGAGATAATTTCTGGGTGTAACAGGGTTTGGGATCCTAGGAGATTGGTTATACACTGAGGGGGCGTTGGATCTGGGCAAGAGAGATTCATTGGGAGGAATGGAGGGAGATGTAGTACAGCCTACAAAGGCCTCGGCGATCTCGTCCTCTCCTTCTTCTCCGGTATAATACTGCGTCTCACCTGGGGTATTTTCCCAAGCACAACCCTGGGCACCCCCATCCAGGATATCCTCTCTCGCTCCTCCACCCCTAGGGTTGCAATCTGAGGTCGTTAGCCCTTCCCAGGCCACCTGAATAAGGGATTCTCAAGGTTTGTCTGGGAGAATATCCACCGGTTTCTCACAGTGCCCAGTATCTTCAGGCCTTCTATTTTCTGAGGTTTCTTGGCCTTATGCCATCCTGCATTTTTCTGGTGCCAGAGCCTTGTCTGAGAATGAGATCCCTGCAATGGGCTCTCAGGACTCAGTGGTCCCAATTTTTTGGGGAATATGTCAGATCTTCTGCAAGTTCCGACCAGAGTGGCTCAAGATTTTCTATGGTGGGCTTGCAAGGATAATATTCTCAAGGGAGAATCTTTTTGGCAACCATGGCCGAAGATAACAGTAGTGACGGACACCTCACTCACGGCGTGGGGAGCCCACACCAACGATATGACAATCCGATCGTTGGTCTCCATCGGAGTCCAAACTACACATCAATCTTTTGGAGCGGAGGGCTATCAGACTAGTGCAGAAAGCCTTCCTGACGTCTGTACGGAGAAAGAATGTCCTGATAATGACGGACAACACAGTGACCATGTGCTACCTCAACAAGAGAGGAGGCATAGGGTCACTACCACTGTGAAGAGAGGCAATGCAGCTCTGGAACCCTTTGGTAAACCCCTCCAGTGGATCTGTTCGCGACCAATGGCAGCCGAAAGTGCGAGCTGTTCTGCTCCAGGGAATACCCCCAGGGTAAACTGGATCATAGGAGGGCTCTCAGTTTTTATATCTCGTGAATGTCAAACATTCAACAGGACGACCAATTATTTATCGGATGCACATGTCATAAATTGGGTTTAGCAATAACAAAGCAGACACTATCCAATTGGATTATTCTGGCTATCCAAGAATACTATAGATTGACTGGTAAAGATCCTCCAGAGGGTCTAAGAGCCCACTCAACTAGGGGCATGGCTACTTCTTCCATTCTTCAGAGAGGAGTACCAATTAAAGACATTTGTGCAGCAGCCACTTGGTCTACCATACACACTTTTGTAAAACATTACTCCCTGGACACTTCTTCTATTCAAGAGGGAGCTTTTGGGAAAGCTGTCTTGCACTCTGTCTATGATAACTGCTAAGGACATATCTACATTCTTTTCCCACCTCCAAGACTGTTACTGCTTTGGGAGGCTCTTAAAAGATGAGGAATATGTGGGAGGCCACAATCCATTTGAAGAACAAGTTACTTACCCCTGGTAACGTTCTTTCCATTGGATGTTCCTCGCACGTATTCCTCATAGTCCCTCCCAACCTACCCATTTGCAGAATTTACATGTTTTACAATCTACGCTCTCTGAGAGTCTTCTAAGCTCTAAGTAGGTTACTAATAATTCCCCTAAACATGGAAAAACAGAACTGAAGCCAACGGGTGCTGCACGTGCTACACATACTGCAGATGACTTTGACGGTCCGGCGGAGGCCCTTGAGGGACATCGAGTCATCGACGCTACCGCACAGCGCCCCCTGTCAAGAATTTTTTTTTCCGAAGCAGCTGAAGCTGGAAAGATATTTATCAAAAGACAAGGAATATGTGGGAGGAACATACAATCGAAATAAAGTTACCAGCGGTATGTAACATGTTCTTCTTTACCTGCCCCCTGTCCTCCATAGGATCACATTGGGAACAAGTCCCTTTGTCTCCTTTCTACCCTCACATTTGGTCATTGGACCTGGGGCAGCTATACTGCCCTGCGTTAGCCTTGGGTCTGGAAGAAAGTAGAAAACGTACTTATCCTTGGGTAAATTGTTATTGTACTTTTATTTAGCTTGAAACAAATCATCACCACAAGCCCATTGCATCCTTTTCAAAGAAGACTAATTAACTGTGAAAAACATTATGTAGGACCCTGTGACTTATGGGAAACAAGGCCCCATTCATCTTGGGGTTTGGACTTCTAAGGTTTGGATATATTAATATTAAAAGTATTTGTATCACGCGCCGTCACTACCGGAGTGGTCCCCAGGTGCTCTGGCGGATCTGGAAAGGAGTGTGTGAAAAGAGGGAGTCTGGGGGGGGGGTTAGTAGGGTGTTGTGGGAATAGGAAAGTGAGAGATATGATGTCCTGTTGGCAGCTTCAGTTTGGTTTGCACCGTTCGCTGAGCTTATGATATGATAAGATATTATATGGCATTTATAATGCGCCTATACACCAGTGTTTAAAGGTGTGACGTGGCGTGGGGGCAGAGGGAAGGCTGAGACAATGATCTTACTAGGCCAGGTGACATTGAGATTGTGCAAGTGCAGGGGAGAGGGAGAGAAGTGCAGGGGGGGGGGCAGAGCAGTACTTAGGATAAACAGTAAAATAAATAAAGCCTCTAATAAATCAAAAAAAGTGCAGCCAGCTGGTGGCAAGTGCAAGGGTAAGTGCAGACATTAGGTGTCAAGTACTGGGGGCGCTGTAGGGGTACAAAACAATCCCTGAGTGGCAGAAGTCCCAGGGGGGGGGGACAGTGCAGGTGTGTAACTGGCGGGGAGGGGACCTGGGCCCGAGATCAGAGGTTAGCCAGGTAACCAGTTTCAGGTTCAGCCAGGAGATCAGCAGGGGAGAGGAGGCGAGAAATCAGAACCAAAGAGGAAGGTCTTGAGGTGCTTCCGGAACCGGAGATGGTTCTCCTCAAGTTTCAGAGAGGCAAGGAGGCTGTTCCAGAGGGAGGCCCCAGCAGAAGAAAGAGATCTACCACCAACTTGTTGCTTGAAGAAGCGACTGACCCTGATGGAGTTGGAGGCGCATGAGCGAAGAGCTCCAGAGGGAAGATATTTAGGAAGAAAGAGTTGAAGGGATTGAGGCCCCACGCCCCAGAAGGCCTTGTGGACGATGCAGAGGGTTTTGAACTTAATTCTTGCTGCCACTGGGAGCCATTGCAGAGATTTCAATCCTGGAGAGATACAATCCCTGGGCTTGAGGCCAAGAACAAGTCTCGCAGTCCTGTTTTGGATTAGTTGCAGAGGGCGGAGAGTAGAGGCAGGCAGATTTAGAAAGAGGCTGTTGCAGTAGTCCAGCCCAGAGAGAACCAGATCTCTGGAGACAGTGAGATTCTGGGGGAAGGAGAGGAAAGGAAGAATACCTCTGAGGAGGTGCAGCTAGTAGTGTGACTTCCTGGAGACGTCAGAGATGTGAGGAGAGAAGGAGTGTATGGAGTCAAAGATTACCCTGAGGTTTTTAGCCTCACAAGTGGTAGCAGGGAGAGGGCCAAGAGAGGTCGACCAGAGAGTGACAGGAAAGGAGATAGCAGGTGTGCTGGTGAGGAGAATCTCGGTCTTACTGGCATTAAGGCAGAGATCATTGCCGGCACACCACTCCTGGATAGCAGACAGACAGACAGTGAGAGATGAGTGGAGGTGGCGGAAGGGAGCCTGAAAATGAGTCGAGTATCATCTGCATAGCACAGAAAGTTGGGACAGAGAGCAGCAATGCGGTGGCCAAGAAGTGCCAGGTATTGGGTGAACAGCCAGGGAGAGAGTTTAGACCCCTGGGGAACACAAGTAGAGATAGAGATAGAGATAGAGGAGAGGAAGGACCTAATTTGGACCTGGGAGGGTTGATCAAAGAGGAAAGTCAGCCAAGCCAGGGCCTGATCGGTGATACCCAGGTTATCACAGAGACAGTTGAGCAGGATGGCATGGTTGACCATGTCAAGGGCAGAAGAGAGATCAAGTAAGATGAGGACACAGGGGGTGTTGAAATCTAGTTTGGATAGCAGGTCTTCATGGATGTTCAGGAGAGCAGTTTCCGTGCTGCTGGCAGCTCTGAAGCCAGACTGATGGCCATGGAGACAACCAACATAGTCAGTGTGTCGATTAAATTGGGGGATCGCCAGCTTTTCCAGGAGTTTGCCCAGGAAAGGAGTGATGGAGATTGGGCGATAGTCGGGCAGGAAGGGTCGGTAGAGGGTTTCTTGAGAAGGGAGTGCTTCAGGGGGTTGGGAAGACTCCATTGGTGAAGGAGTGGTTGCAGAAGGCAGGTGTCAATGTGGTCCTTGATGGTTTTGGAGGAACAGGGGTGAACCTGTTTTGACAAGACTTTCATAGATCGGCCTTGTCTAGAAACCTTGTCTGGGGAGATCAGGGTGAAGGCAGAGGAGAGGAGTAAGGAGAGGTGGCCGAAGAAGGGCCAGGGGAACAGCAGGGAGTAGAGGGAGTAGAGGGAGGAGGGGGAGAGGAAGAGAGAGAGAGGACAGGATGTCCTGAGCTTTGGAGATGAAATGAGAAGCCAGGGCCGTGCAGAGGCCCTGGGAGGGAACAGGAAAGGTAGAGACTGCAGCAGGATTGGGCAGCTCCTTGATGCTACAGAGATGCAGGCTTGGATGTGGGCTCTCTTCCTGGTGCAGACAGAGAGTCGTATTGCCTTTGGAGCAGGTGGCAGGCCAGTTTGTCAGAGGGTGTACCGGAAACACGCCTTTTCCTCTCAACCACTATGCAACTGCGTTTAAGGACGAGGTCTGCGTCGTTCCACGATTTACACTTTGCTTTGGGCTTCAAGCGGACCCTCGTGACAGGGGCAAGAACATCGAGAGTATCATATATAGCAGAGTGGAGCATGGAAAGAGCTGTGTCAGGGTGTGAGTCAGCCAAGCGGGAAAGGGACGAGGAGAAAGTGGCACCGAAAGCCTCAACTGACACACGCTTATGTACGGTTTCCGGTTCAGTGCAATGTCCCATGTGCTGTTGTTCGGGTTATGTGTTGTTAGTCTGTTATTGCAGTGTGGTGATGTGCTTGCGGATTGCTGTGCAGAGGTGTGGTTGTGAGTTTCTGTATGGGAACTGTATGTGAAAGGTTAAGGTTTTAGAGCTGGATTAGCGGGTTTTCCTTACCTCTTTGTCTTTGCGTTTCTGTGCTCAGCATCTATGAATGTCTTGTGTGTTTGGTATTGTAGTTTGTCTGCCTAGTTGGTAGGAGTGGCAGTTTTCCTCTGTGTTACTCTAGTGGTATGTCTACCTGGCTGATGCAGGCGTGTTCCCTGCCCTGGGTTGGCAATGTTTGGGTTAGGGGTTTCTGGTCACTCCCTGCCCGTCCTTTGGGGGTTCTGACCTACCTGAGTTTCCTCTGTGGGCTAACTGTATATGGACATGGGTTGTTGGGGTGTCCTCACCCGTCCTCTGGTTGGGGAGGTTAAGTCAGGATCATGGGCTAATCCTTTGAATTCTTGTTTTCGTTTGGTGCATATTTCCTAGTCGTTTCCTTCTGGTTCTGGTGCAAAGAACTAGGTTTTGAGTAGTTTCCTTAATTCCAAATGACCCGTTGTGTTGTGAATGTTGTTTTTTGGTAGTTTATTCCATGTCATTGCTGCTAGGTGAGCGAATGATGCTCCTCCGAATTTTATTCTATTCTATAGTTTTGACTCTAAGCGAATGTTGTTGCTTGATATCAGTGGTCTTGTCGGATGGTAAATGGTCATTTTCTCCTTTAAGAACTCTGCTCCCTGGCCCTGGATTGTTGTATGCATACTGCTCTTTGTTTTGAACTTTATTTGCAGTTTTTTTGATAGACAGTGTAGCAATTTCAGCGCTGGGCTAATGTGTTCTCTTTGTGGTAGTTTGAGCAGGAGTTTGGCCACAGCATTTTGGATGCGGTGAAGTTTCTTTAATAGTCTTTCTGGCATTCCGAAGTATAGGCTGTTGGCTTAGTCTACTCTGGACATGACGAGTGCGATGATGGTGAGTGTTTTGTGGGAGAAAGATAGGAACGGTCGGATCCTTTTCACCGCGTGTCAGAGGAAGAAACAATTCTTGATTATGGCGTCTACTTGTGGTTCGAGTGTTGGAACTAGGAACAGCACCGACTCTATCAACGATAGTTCGTTGTTCATCAAGACTTCCAGGTTATTTACTGTCAGCCATTTGATGTAGTGATTGTTTTCCCCGCTTTTGTATATGATCATTATTTCTGGTTTGCCCAGCTTGTGTTTAAGGGTGTTTGTGTTCATCCAGCCGTAGAATTCTTGTAGGCAATCTTCCAGCATTGTCTTTCCTTCCTGTGTATCTTGTATTTTGTAGACAATCTCTGTATCGTCAGCGTAGTTGTAGCATGCAAGGCTGTGTTTTTTGATGTACTTAGTGATTAGTGGCGCCAGGTATATGTTGAAGAGCAATGGGGATAGGGAGGATCCTTGTGATACTCCATAGGTGGATTCTCTTGGAGTTGATTTGAAAGGTTTGATCCATACAGTTTCTGTTCTGTTTGTTAGGAAGGATTTAATCCAAAGTAGGGCTTGGTCAATAATTGCTATTTCTTCCACTCTCCCGATAAGGATGTCATGGTTGACTGTGTCCAATTCTGCTGCGAGATCCAGAAGTATTAGAGCTGTAATTTTGTCTGAATCTGTATTAGCCTTTAGATCGTCCCAGAATGAGAGCAGTGCTCTTTCTGTTTATCTCATTTGTCTGAAGCCTACTTGTTCATGATCCAGAATTAGGTGTACTTCTTTGAATTCTTGTGTTATTCTATAGATGTTTCGAGTAGTTTTGCTGGGTACGGGATGTTTGAAACAGGCCTGTAATTGGAGAGATCCTCCACATTTCCTGCTGTGTCCTTGAGGAGCGGCTTGATGTATCCTGATTTGAATGATCTTGGTACTTTCCCTGTTGAAAGTGATTTGTTGAAAAGGTTTCTGTTTGTTTATGTTTGTTTATTTATTTATATTACGCGCCAGACCCAAAGGTATAAGGGCACAGGAGCAGCAAGGTTATTCTCAGTTTAGTACAGTGTTGTACAATAGTTACAGTGTGCACAAAGATACGTATTTACAGTGTGTACATGGTTAGAGCATTTGCGACAGATGCAGTGATAAACAGTTTACGAATGTGCATATTTACATAGTATACATAGGGTAGGCAAGGTGAGTTATTGGTCGTTGTCCTTTATTCACTGAAAGTAGTTGCGTGTAAAGTGGGGGTAGGTTTGAGGTGTCCTTAAGGAAGGTGGCAGGGAGTTCCAGTGTTGGGCTGCTTTCACCTGGAAGCTGTTACCGCCCGTTTTGGTTCGTTTGAACCTGGGAACTGAGAGCAAGTTGGCATTGGCGGTTCTGGTGGGTCGGTTTCATTAGTGTTCCATAGGTGCTCCTTGTGTGAGGATTGGTTTGTGTATATCTGGGAGGCAGGGATCCATGGAGGATACAGCTTGGAAGTGGTCTGCAAGGTCGTTGCATAATTTTAGTGACGGTGTTGGTGTGTTGTTGCAGCCAGATCGTTTTTTTTCCTCCATTCTAGTTAGAGATTTTAGTTTTTTCTTTTCATGGCGCTGAGTAGCGGGGTAAACCATTTTGCTGTTCCTCTTTTGCGCGATGGGGTGAAAGGTTTTCCTTGGAGATCTTGTCTATTCTTTTGGTGATCCATTTGTGAAGTAGTTCTGTTTTTCTGTCAAGGTCAACTTCATCCAGAGCCGTTGCCGCTGGTTTGTTCATTTCAAGTAGTTCTAGTAGTTTGCTATTTTTGATGATCCTCCAGTTTCTTTTCATGATAGTCGGCAGTTTGTCGGGTTGTTTGGTTGTTGATGTGGCTAGCTGGATTACTGATGAGGCGGTCGCATCAGACGATCTGTATTGGTGGCGCCGTGGTTATGGGCTTTTTGTTGGCAAATATTGCGTCTAGTGTATGTCGCGCCGCGTGAGTTGCTCTGTTGACTAGCTGAAGTAGTTTCATTGTCTTCAGTTGTTTGGCTCGTGATTTTTGTGAGTTAAACCAGATGTTGTAATCTCCAAGGTTTATCAGGTGTTCCTGGTCTATGGCTAGGTTGGTGATGGCTTCAGTGAAGGCGTCCATGAAGGTTGCATCGTATGTCGGTGGTCTGTATACCAGGAGGAATTTGAGGTTTGTTTTTTGGTTTGCTGTTAGATGATGGATTAAGGATGCACAGTTAGCATACAAGGAACACCTGAACATTGAAACTGAAGAACCACTAACCATTGATATCGCCAGTCCTCCTTCTCTTTTGTTTTTCCTGTTTTCTTGTGTGCACTTGATGTTCTCTGGGAGGCAGTTATGGAGTGTCATTTTGTAGTTGTCGTCTAGCCATGTCTCGATTATGAATAACATGTCAATACCTCTGTCGCACAAGAGGTCGCAAATTTCTTTGGCATGCTTGGACATTGATCTAGCGTTCACTAGGCTGCAATGGATCTTTTTTGATGTGGTTAGGTTGTTTTTTTATCTTTTTTTGTCTTGTGGTTGTTTAGTTGGAAGCTTCCTTGTTGTTGTAGATTGGTTGGTGATCTGTGGAGCCTGCTTCATCGTTAAGGAGATTTGTTAGGTTTATGGTTGGGTTGATGAATTTTTCTGCTTCATCGTCTTGTATGTTTTGATGGGGTTGCTGGCAGTGTTGTGTTTTTGTGATGTACCGGAATGAGGACTGGATTCGTATGTGTCTCTTCTGGGGTCCTCTTCTTCTTTTTCTTCTTTATTTAATCTTTTTTTTTTTTGGTGTTCCAGTTGGTTGTCAGCGTGTCTGGACTCTGTGGCGTTGGAGTGTTGAGGTGTTCTGGTTGTTGCGAGGTACGGTGTAAGATATAGTGATTTTTCTCTTCTCACAATGTTTGTTCTGTTGGCTGTAGTGTTTGTTGGGCTTGCGTTCTGTATTAATGGTGCTTTCTACTGGAGGAAGTTGAAGGTGTGGATCTGTTCGGTTTGTTCCTTGTTCCGATTCTCTTTGGCGGCGTCAAACTCTGCGTCGGGGCATTTTGTGTTCCGTGGTAATAGGATGGTAGTGTATTGCGGTTACAAGGGTGGTAGCCTGCCTGTAGGGTCTTGTGTGGTTTGGTTGGTTTAGACTCTTATCCTCTTGCGATGCGACAGCTGGTTGCCCTCTATGGGTGGTTGTCCAATTAGTGGTTATGTTCTGATGTTCCTTTATCTATGGATGGTTTGTCTTAGCAGGGCTCTGGCCGGGTACTATGCGTTGGAGGAGGGCAGCGCAATTGGATATGGGAGGTGGATGAAGGGTTCCTAGATAACTTGCGCAGTGACCTGGCTGTCATTACTTGCTTTCAGTGGTTGATGGGAGTTTCTGGGCGCAGGGTGGATCTAGGATTCGCAGATGGCTGGCAATGGGCAAACACACCTAGATTTCAGACTCCTAGTAGTGTGAGAAAGGCCTAGGTTTCACTAAGTGGCAGTCAATGAGAAAACATACCTAGATTTGAGACTCCTAAAAATGGGAGAACGGCCCAGGTTTTACAGAATGGCAGTTAATTGAGAAAACACACCTAGACTTGGGACTCAATGAAAAGCACACCTAGGTTTGAATATCCTGGATAGTGGAAAAAAGGCCTAGGTTTCTAAATATAGCAGTCAATAACAGAACAAACACCAGGATTTGCCTTTCAGATGGATGTCTAGCCTGCACCTGCGGGTGGACTGGAGCGCTGTGCTATGTGTAGTGGAAAAGTTGTGTTCATGTTGAGAAATAATTAAAGATTGTAAACAGGTTTGAGTGGTGGGATCGTTAAGTGACGAACAGGGATGGCTGTCCCCTCTGTTTGTACCTTGCCTACCTTGTCAATTGCTGCTGGTTGACAGCTGCCTGCTTCCCCTGTTGACACCTGCAGACACCATCTGAAGCTGCTTCTGCCGGAGCTGGCCTTTGCCTCAGGGTCCTTTGCCGAGGAGGCTGCAAGGGGCAAGGGGCTATCGTAGCACAATGGGTGTTATCAGTGCCAGGGGGTGAGATTACGCCTTGGCAACCACAGTAATGGCTCGGGAGGGAGGGGGGTAGAAATGGCTGCCAGGAACAGAGGCATACAGACACCTGAATGTTCCAGCAAATTGCAAGGGGGAGGGTGGGGACAGGAATTAAGACAGAAACAAAGGACTACACTCCTGGGACTGCACACTCTAGATGCAGACAAGCTCAGAAAACGGGGTGGGAGTCCACTAAAACACAAGATAAACCCCACAGAATACCACAAATTAGTCAAAAAACCATTGCAAAAAACATACAAATGTCTCCACAAGAGCACATGAAACAAGCTGCAAATGGAGTGAAATCAATATACAACTGCTCACTGAGCATCAACCAGCCCCTAAGACTGCTCTTCAAGTGGTTTGCTTGCAGGATGCTTCGAGATTACAGTCAGGAATCATGTTATTGCATCTACCTTACTTACCTGGGTGTTGGATAAAGTAATTTGATGATGCTTATTAAGTGAACCTAATGGTGATTTATATATTTGCACTACAGAGTATTGTGTGATAGTACTACCTTCTAGTGCCATTTATCAGTGTGTCCTAAAGGCCTAGATAAATAACTCGCTTTGTAAAATTATCTTAATTGAATTAGTGTACTTTACCGTGTGGACTCATTGAAGGCCCCTGACCTCATTCTCACTCTCCTGAGACTAAGTCTTGACTGCTCTCCAGCCCACCTTGATTGGGTTTCGGCTAAACTCTTGAGTTCCCTGTTCACCATAACTATGGTGGCATCCTAAAATCTGTTAAGATGGATTTCTAGAATCTGGCCTGATAGACAATCATCCTCTGCATTGCCCAATTTTACGATCTGGCTGTGAACCATGTGCCTGGTGCGCTTGGGGCTCATTCCACTAGAGGCTTTGTTGCTACCTGCTCTGTAGACAGTTGCTCCTGCCTTGGACAACTGTGAAGCATATGTGTGGGCTGTGTTGCATACGTTCATGAAACATTACTGCTCGGATTTCCTGTTGGGGCAGGAGACTTGCTTTGGCAAAGGGATCCTCCAGAGTTTCCTGTTGTCGGTTGTGATTTCTTGCTATTGTCTGTCCTACCAGCTCTTGTACTGCAGTGGGAGTCTATCTAAGATGAGGAATCTGGGTGAGGAACAAGTTACTTGCCACTCAGTAATGTACGTTCTGGTGTATGTTCCTCCCACAGAATCCTAAACCCCTTCCTAACCTGCCCCTTTTGGCGAAAAGCTTGTATACTTCTTATGTTATGGAGTTCCTCAACGACTGAGTACTCTGGGAAAATGGCAGAACTGAGGTCATGGAGCATGGGAGCTCCATATATAATGGGCCAGACACCATGTCCATGTAGGGGCACGGATTGGCACTGTGCAGAACTGCACTGTACCCGCTCTGGTGGTGAAAACATTTCCAATGTCAGCCTGTGATGGATATAGAATATTATAGATGAGCAATCTGTTGGAGGAGCATCGTAATTTGTTAATTCACAGGCGGATTATTAATAGCATAGGGACATGCCCTGAAATGGCCCATAAGCAAGTGGCAGAAGGGTTAATGTGCTCACTCTGTCAGAATTCAAGCTGCAACTTCTGCCCTGCAAAGAGGAGCCCCCATTTGAGGCATATGTTGGTACCACAACAATTTTTGGTGGTATGACTTGTCAAACTAGTTCCAACCACCATCCTGTTGATGGTGCAAACTGGTGGCTGAAGAAACCGTTTGTGGACCAGATTGCGCCCAAGGTGTATTTAATTAGATGAGAATCTGTGGGAGTAATAACCATATCTATCATATAGAACATTATCACAGGTAAGTAATTTGCCAAATCTTCTGTTATGTAATGGCCCCATTACCCTGCTACCCTAGAATTGTGTAAGACATACTTGAAGTTAAAGGCGCACTGAAGGATAGTCATCCGTATCTATGTGTTTCTCTTTTAGGTTTTGCACTGCTGTAGTTTCTTACACGCTCTGCAAATTTCCCTTGCTCTCACAAGATGACGTGTCCAGTTATATTCCTCCAGTGTTGATAAAGAAGGTGAAGTACTTTTTAACAGAATCATATATTTCCTGATTGAACTCACAATATTTTAAATACCCACAAATGTAAATCCATTCATAATCTACAGCATAATGCCACCCGAACCCTGTGGCTTCAACACAGAGCTAGTTCTCTGGCTACACTGAAAGCTCTTTAGCCCGTGTGTATTCTGCGCTGTCACTATTTGTACCTTGTTTTCAAATATTAAGGTTAAGATCTAATGTAACATCTGCAATAAACATAACAAAACAAAATGTATATTCATCCAACATTGTTGGTACCTTACCCTCTATTTTTGGATTGGTGTTTGTGTGAATGTGTATATGTTTTAATAGTGTTTTGGTTGTACATTGCTATTTTATATTGGCTTGTTTGCTTGGTAGACTGAATGTTTGGTGTGAAAAGAGGTACGAAGATGGTAGTAAGATTATATGTTGATTTGAGCTAGTGATTTTAGTAATTGTGGGTGTATATGTTTTTTTAAAAAATTATTTATTATTTTGAATTGTTTTCAAGCAAACCTTGCACTTAGCAAAATCTCTTATTATGAACACCATCATTAGACTTAAAATATACCATAAATATGCATTTATACAGACCAACAACAAATGGAGGCTGAGACCTGAGCCCGTTGGAAGCGGCCTTACCTTCCTAGCACAGTGTGGCTTGATGGCATTGGGTCCTTTCCTCTACTGGACCCGGGCTATCACAGAGTCTGATGCAGGCGTGACTGAGACCATCAAACCCCTCTAAATCCTGTAGCTCCCAATTTCATGGTCTGGCCGGCCTGGCAAATTTCTGGCGTAACCTTTTACGGCCCGTTGGACCTGCAAATCTGCCATTTGCCATCTGAAAAGACACAGGCCTCATTACGAGTTGGGCAGTGATGATGGCGGTAATGCCACCAGATGGAATTACAATCAATCTGCTTTATTTCTGCAAAAATTGTCATTTGTATTTGCTTTTATGGCAAACATTTACAATAAAATCAGGTTAAAATCACAGTGTGACATGCAAACGGTACAAGTGATCTTTACGTAAAATACAATACATGAAATCTTTGTGCAGAATTAATTGGATGTGCCCAAGCATATATGAATAAGTATTCCTAAAAAAGACATCCCTACCATACAGTCATCACAGTAACGGGAAGCCGGGCGGCAACCATCTTTAAAAATCCAATCCACTCTGCTTCGGGTGGCACAAGGAAATGGAAGATTCAAACAGTTGTGTGGAATGTGTCACAGGAAAAGTGGAAAGGCAAGATGGTGGAGATGAGGCGAGGTGGAACTGCAGGTTCTGAGCGATGATGTGGTTGCACATGCAGATAAGTTGTATGGCTCCAGACAGCAGGGTACCTCTGTCCAAACAAAAGCAGCCACCTGGCCCAGCATCCAGGACAAGGTTGTGGCAGTGGGTATTGTCCCATGGGACACCGAGGACTGCTGCAAAAGATAGAATGACCTCAAGGCCAGGGTCTGCAGCCTCATTGCCACCCACAGGTGTGAGACTTCTGCCACAAGAGGCGGCACGGCCAAACCACTCATCCTGGCCCGATGGGAGGAAAAGGCCAGCAGTATCCTTCACATTTGAAGGATCAAGGACTGTGCCAATGCCAAAGTGGGATCAAGCGGCCAAAGAGATGCTGATGAGTCTTTAAGTTCCCTCTCCCGTAAGAATGCATTGTGCAAAATGATATGTCCCCCAGCATAGATGGTCCCAGTGGTCAGGGTAATGGGCAACTAATGGCAATACGTACAAAGGTACTGTGACTTCATGCATGTGCAAGGAAAGGTGGTATACTATTGAAATACACATGCACTGTAGGGGAAATGTGCATATGGAGCCATGAGAAGCACCCATGTGTGCTGTGAAAGTCGAAGTTGCAAAGTGACCACCCTGTACCACCACATTAACAAGCCATATTGTCATGCCAACAGGCAAAAAGCCCATGCATGTGCCAAGTTACACCCTCAGCAGACACTACCTTGCATGGGCTGTACCTATTGACCTGCAAACGACCCTGGCATCAGACAAAATGTGTATAGGATGACCAGTCCTCTTGTTGCTTGAGTGTCTCGCTAGCCCACGCACTAGTATGCGTGATGACTGACAGCATGTCATTATGCACCCAGCAGGTTTCACAGTCGTCTTAGGCAAAGACCTCCACAATGGTGGCAACGCACCAACCTCCCCCGTACATGTCAGCCATGGGAAAGGCAGGAGGAAGAGGAGGTGTGAGGCACAAAGGCTGGAGCACAGCAGCATGTTAGCCATGCCAATAGGCAAGAGATCCACAGTCCCCACAAGTGTGCTCAGTGGTCCCTCTACCAGCACTCCACATGCAGCTGCATGTGCGTCACCTAAAGCAACTGCGACTACTAAACCACAGCCGGCCCCTGTGGTGAACCCTGAGGTCTGTGCCACACATGGCAGAACAACTGCACCCACCCATCAGCCCCCTTACTTCCCCTTATCACCTGAGGCAGACAGACTTTCCCATCGCCTGAGTGAACTGGACAGGGATTGATGGCAGTGGTACACCTAATGGAGATGAGACAGCTTTCAGGTCCCCCTACTTCAGCCTTGGCCCTGTCCATAGTCTGGAGGCTTTACAAAAGCATTCACTGCATGCTATCTGGGGGAGGCTGGATGCCATGGAGCGCTGCCAGGCCACCATCGAAAACCTGACAGAGATGTGGGGGTGCTGCTGAGCAGCCTACAAGATCGCCACGGGTTGCTAATCCTCTGTGCCTGCCATCCATCATTATTATTGCTTCCCTGACACTATATGCTTGTTTTAATGACAGCAAGCGTGATCTGTGAGGGGAGATGCCTGAGCAGTTGCAGCGCACGTTTTATGTGGCCCAGAGTACTCTCCTGGCAGAGATATCAGCATTGTAACCATCTCAGAGGCTTCACCTGGAGTGGCATGTGGAGGACCCCGGTGGAGGAGACAGGCTGCAGAGACGATTCGAATGCCTCAGTGCGGGCCTGGCCTCCCTGTGCTGCGGGAGCGAGACCACCAAGCTGAAAGTGGTGTGCGGAGGGGCGCAGACACTGGTGGAAGAGGTGGCGGCTATACTGCACCCTCACTGTTTGCTTGGAGGCCGGGCTCAGACTAGGGAGGTGGCTTTGTGCTGTGTGCTGGCCGACTGGAAGATGAGAGCCTGCAGGGCACTGAAGCACCTGTTGTGCATTAGGAGTGGACAGCACCTGCAGGGCTGCTCCCTGCAGCTCTAGGGTCGTCTCATCCAGTGTGCTTTGAGGCTCCTACCAGGATCAGATACACTTGGTGCTGGCTGTGAGAAACCTGAAGGTGTCTCACTGGCTAGTCCCTGGGGATCTGTCATCCAGGTGCCCAGGACACGGCCATCGCTTTTGCATCCAGTTCCTGGGGTTGGACCAGTGCGTGAGGATTACCTGGATGAGGGGTCTTCGGGGAGTGGAGGTGGGACACTGGAAGGTGAGACGCGGTATCCCCTTCCCTGTAACAACTTTTCCCCATCCTACCAGGTAGGATACCTAGGAACTCAACCCCCTCCCCCTTTCCCTAAATGAACACTTTCGCAAGGACAGCTCACCATGAGTGAAAACAGACTAACACCAGAGCTGTATACCTGACATTTCCCAATGCAAGTGTCAGGCAATTACTGATCATTACACACACCTGACTTCATCACACTTCCCCACACGGATAAAAGGCGGAGCACGAAAGCACACTCTGAGCGAGGCAAAGCACACGAGGAAACAGCAGTTCCAAGATTTAATATGAAGAGAAAGACTGCGAGACCAAAGAGGGTTGAAAGGAGGGATGTACCATTGACCTTTTCAGACCATTACTTTCGCGAACCTTGGAAAGTAAGAAACCTAAGACTGTTAACTAAAGCTGAACAAACCTGCATTATGTGTCAGAGACCGAGTGGTCCAGTGCCACGTGGGTGCTCATTCAAAGGTCTCTGTCAGGTATCCAACTAATTGGCATCTATTGAAAGGGGAATTTTAGATTGAACTGGTCCTGCAACAGGTCAAGCTAAATCCTGTGCACATTCGAAAGTCTTCGATAGTTGAATGCGTGCTACAATTGGTCCGAGCCTGGCAGAGGGAGATTAATTGTGACAGAGAAAGGTATCCGGAGTGAACCGTGAGTCACCCGAGCAAGAATATTCTCTGAAAATTATAAAAGAGGGATCTGAGCCCAGAAGAAGGGGATCCATGAAACTTGACTATGATATAAAAAGGGATCTGAGCCTTACTGAGGTGGATTCAGGGTGAGCCATCCGAACTGAACACTCGAAAGAGGAAAGGAACTTTGTGTTTTTTTGTTCTTGTACATCAGGCCCTCTGAGTCAAGAGACTTTTGAAAGGCAAAGGGACTTGCATCGGAGCAGGCCCTGATGTGATAATGGAACTGTGTCCTTGTGCCGAAGAAGCCAGAGTGTGTGCTTTGCTCGAGTGAACCGCCTTGCCCTGTGCTGAAAATGTGGGGAAGGGACACCAATGGCCTGAACATCCTGATGTATCATTTTGTGAACCCTTCTTTCTTTTTCATGAACATTACTCCTCACTATGTATGTTTAGCGGTAAGGATTGGCAATAGTTTTTTTTAGTATAGGCCCTTTTATTTTGACTAGACTCCACTAGGACTGCATTATTATTATTTGATGGTCATAGCTTGCACCCATCTATAGATGTAGGTTTAGATAGGCATTTATCTCACCTTTGTTAAAGTTCAGTAAACACCCTTGAACTGTGGTCACTTGTGTCCGTCTTACTGTTGATACAATGCCTTCCTTATATGGCCCGCAAGGAAGACTTAAGAAAATGTCCGGTAGGGGCCTGCCAATAGAGACAAAAGAACTGTCCATAGTAACTGGTGGGTCGGGGTAGGCACAGTGGAACAGGGCTGTCTAATCACCCTTTGTGCTAGCCTGAAAACCCAGGCAGCTACACCCCTGCAAGATCTCATCCACTGCTCTCAAGATCACATGTGACAAACGGCAATCGAGCTCCACTGCCTAGAGCCTGTGCACATCAGTAAGAACCCTGAAGAAGTGGATTTATTTTACCTAGTCCTTTTTCAATTTGGCTGTACAGGCGTTGGGTAGAAGTTGTATGGTGCCTCTCAACTGGATCGGTGGGAAACACGTCTTCAGTGCACTGCTGTGATGCTGAAAATGTTTTTGGAGGGACAGAACCTCCTCATCCTTGACCTGCCACTTCTCTGTTGGTGTTTTATGTATGCTTTTCAGCTCAAAAGTCCAGTTTGGACCCCTGGCAGTGCAGCTCTTCATGGTTACCTGAATAGTACCCATGGGAACCCTCAGGGCACCCATGGGTAGGGGTAACCCCTTGTTTCCTAGTGTTTGTTTTTGGGCACCTGTTTGTTGCCCACAGAGCAGGGTATGGACTGGTGGTGGCTGCATGCTGACTTGACAGTGGCTCTGGGCATCCTCAATTTTTGAGATACCCAGGCTCTGCCATAGGAATCAATGGATTGCTATACAAAGGCAAGATGGCCACTGGTGGTCTGTTGTTTTTCTCTGTCTTACCCTCTTGTTTCTCAAAGTCCTGAAAAGCCGTCTGTTCCCTTCCCCTTCCCCTGAATGGCTGTTGGGTGGAGGGACCATATTTTGCTGTGGGGCTGCCTCATGCCTGACTGGCTGGAGCTTTCCCAGGGGCTGCTTGTTGTGGGTACACCCTTGGGGTAGGGCATGCATGAATGGAGTGAGTAGTCAATATGTGTTGTAAGTTTTTTGTTGTAGTTGTGACACAATACCTGAGCCAGCCCTGACTGAATCAGGAATCAATGCAGTGTAGTGCACTGAAAGGCTGGGGAATTGTTTCCAATCCCCATCCTGTGTTATGGGTGTCTGGTTTTGGTTTGAATGAATTGCCTGAATGTCGTGAGCCTGATTGGGTGCTGCCTGCATGAATGCACTTGTGTGTGATTGGCTGGCACAACCTGGCTCAGCCTGAGTGAATGGGGAGTGTTTTGTGTAACGGGAGACCTAACACTCCACCTCCTTGTCAGAAGCTGAAACAAGAAACCTGAAGCAAGAAGCTCAAGTCCTCTTAAGCTTGTATCCTGGGTCCAGCTGGAGGAAGCCGTCTGCGACTTCAACTCTTCACCGAAATCCAAAGGCTGCTTTGCTGACTCCAGGACTGAACAAGAGCGGGCAACTTCTTCCCGTAGCTAAGAGGGAACATCATGCAACTGCTGCAATTCACCCAAAGTGTCCTGGAAGTCAGTCCTGTGTGCCTGCCATCCGGAGAAGGGGTCTGTGGATCCAGAAGAGGAGTGCCTGGACATCTTGAAGCCAAAAAGTCCATCTGTGTTTCCCAGGGTCCAGAGGAGTGTTTGTGACCACTGCAAGCAAAGCTGCTGAGTACCGCAAGGAAGAGGGTGTACCCTGGCATAGTGCTTGCCGACACCCATAGCTGCGACTGTTCCAAATGACTGAAGAATCCTTCAAGGGGCACTGCTGCCTTGACACCTATCCACTTTTCTACGCGAGAGAAGATCCAGGGTCGTTGTCTGCAGAGGAGTGTCCGCCTGTGGGTTTCCTGCCACCAATCCACAAAGAAAGCGTCCTGAGGGCCCTGACTTGATGAGGTCCTGCAGTCCAGTCTAGTGGTCGTGTCCAGGTTGTCAGATGCCATCCTCAGGTCTGTGCTGCGGCTGCAGCATCGATAAACCGAAAGGCGGTGAACTGCCAAACCCGACACCTACTTCAATGACTTTCGGTGTTAACGGGTGCAGTGGCAGACCACCACCGAAGGACTTAACTTCATCCAAGTCTTGTCGAGGTCCACAGCAGAGTTCATCTTCATGGGACATCCACAGCCGGTGTAGCAACTCGACAACGGAGACCACCCCGATAGACCTGCATTTCTCCTTTGCAACATTGCTTGATTCCCTTCTTCTGCTTGACACCAACATCCCAGCGACTCCTTCATCCTCGAGGGGTCTAGTGGAGTAAAGCCAAGAAACTCCACCACTTCGCCTGCCAAGGCACCAAAGGTACTGTGATGAGGAGGAGCATCTTCCATCATCAGGAATCATCCAGGGGTCCCAGATATGTCTTGGATCCTGTTCTCCTCTGGCTTGCCAGGTACTTTGGGGTAGTGAGATCTGTAGAAAGAGAAGCAGACTATTAATGAACATATTTTGACTGGGCTGTAATATACAACATTAAGTACACCTTAACGTTTCCTTACAGGTTGCCCAGGTGGGTGGATCCTCACACAGTATTGCATTTTTGCAATAAAGAAAGCATTATGTCTATGTTTTAATTATTGCCTTCCTTTTTACAGTAATGTTTTATGAAGTTAATAATTGCCTAATAATTGTTATGGTTTTTAATAACTGTCAGCAGTTGGTGCATTACAATTTAATTTAAAGGTAACAGTGGTGCCACATAGAACTGTATATATTAAGTTAAATTACCTGTTTAGATTTCTAGTACAAAGTGAGTCTTATTTATTTGTGTATATATAACTGCCTTTTTATCCTTTAATAAAAGGACTAGGTTATCACCTAACAAAGTGTGTGGACATTCTAATCTGGGGAGCTTGGGGATTCACTCTATCTAAGAACCTGCCTGCATCACTTCCTTTGAGTCTCAGCCTTGGTTGCTCGTCCATAGCTACCCTTAAAAAACCATGGCTGGGGTGCTCTGTGCATCTACCCCAACTGTATACTGGGCAGAAATATAGATAAACCCCTCCAGTCTTTTCAACCCTCGCCATGGTAAAAGTCAGTGGTGCAGCCAAAAAACAAAGTAATATGGACCACGTCCGCATGTCAGGCCAGCAGGCCTTGGCCAGAATAGGACTCGGCCCTGGAGGCAGCACCCAGACCCAGTGAGCAAAATCCAACTGACCTTCAAAGGATCTTGGATAGTATGTAACTGGGCTTTGCCTCGCTTAATGAAAAACTAGTGGGCATAACATCCAACATTATCACCCTGAGCACCAAGATGCAATGTGTAAACAGACGACTGACAGAAGCGGAAAGATGCAATGGCTTTGCTGTGGGAGATCTCCAAGCACTCGAGGTGCAAGTCTCTGGTATGTCTAAGAACTTGAAGCAAACCTTACAAAAATGTGATGACCTAGAATCTAGGTCCAGGCGCAATTATATTTGTATCTTGGCACTACTAGAACAATTTGGCCGAGGCCCCAAGGATGTGGCGGTGGAAACCCTTTTCAAAGATATGTTAGCAGTCCAGCATTCTCGGATGCCTTTGTGGTGGACCGAGCACACCGGTAACTAACTTCTAGACCACACCGTGGGGCTCCCCCAGACCAGTTATTGTGCGCCTACTTAATTACAGAGACTGTGATACTATTCTCAGGTTAGCAAGGGAGAACTGCGTGTTCAGTGTGCAAATTTTCATGTGTTATCTTGGGTAAAAGGGCATAAGGGTTCATATCGTACTATGGACGGGACAGGGAATAACTTCTCAAACTATGTAAAAAGACTGACTCAGGAAGTTGGCAAATAACCCTGTTTTATTAACCGTGATCTAAAACAGGGAGTACAACGGACATCAATGGACGTCGCAAAGCATAATCTCAACGGCTTTTAAATAAATCGCACCTTTATAGCAAAAACTCATCATTCGTGCCGGCATACTGCGTGGCAAATTAAGAAAACCTTCATGGGATTGTGGTTGGCTCAAGGGCATCGAAGTATACTTCGATAGGGGCTGGGACTGGGATTGGGTCTCTATAGTCAGGTGGGCCACTCATGCCCTCCTTTCGGTAAATTGACATCTTCAACAATAATAAAACACAATGTCTCATTGGCTCTTAAACTATAAGGCTCTTTGTTATACAGACCTCTGCAATTGGTTGACAGGCTTGTACCTTTCTCGAACATTCGAGACTCTAGCAGCACGTAAGCTGGTAGCACAGGTGCTGGTGGGTGGACTTGACCTTATCTTCCCACCCAATTAGCCTACCATCTCTCATCACGCATGCCGTCTGCTATTCATATTGTCTTTGAACTTGGCCTTGCAGTAGCTCCTCATCTCGGGAATATATGGGACTGTGAGCACTTGCTATCTCCAGTCTGGTGCAACATGCTCTTCATCTATTTTCATTCTCAGCTCACGTGATTATTTTCTCATATTATAGCATTTATTCATCTTTAATGAAGAAACTTGGCACCCATGGTGTTCCTTCTTTACAACTTTTACAAGGGATGCCTTAGCTTCTCATGTGTACTGTTCCTCGCACACTGATAACCAATTCTTGGCTGCCTCCAGTCTTTGACATCAAGCCAGACAGCCTCTCTGATCTTGCTTTGAATTCAAGCCTATTCTTTGCTGTGACACACGTAGCTTCAAATCCATCTTCCTTCATGGAGACTCTCTTACTGAAATATATCCTCGAACGTCCAGAACTCTGTATACATATATGTTGGTGGTACCGCCTGCTATCTATATACTGCGTATAGCCAGCCGTACGAATACTTAGTCTCCTTGCATTACAGCATCTGTACAGTTATTGAACGGCTTGACTCTACACTCCCCCCCTCTGGTCGATTAATCAACCACTCCTTTATCAGCTTCCACATCTCAACCCCCTTTCTTGAACAAGTGCTTCTTCGGAGTCCACATTTTCACTAATCCTTTCAAGGATGCTGCTGATTTTACATGTTTATCAACACTCCAGGTCATAAGGCTCCATCTGCCTTTGGGTTGCAGTAAATCCATCGTCCCACATACTACGTGTGGTTCCTTGGATGCAGGAACCTCGTTCCCTCTGATGCTGAGATACTGGTCTTTATGTAGTCTCTGATTTCTTCATCTGTCAATTCCTTGGGTTTGAACCCTGATTCAACATCGATGATGACCTTCATTCCTACAACTTTTTTTGTTGTCTTCCTGCACTGTGCAATTATCCTGATTACACAGAATCCAAACATCACCATCACGGGTATGGCTCCCAGGAGCCATCCATTGTGGAACCCATGAGAAGATAGACACGAACCAGCTGTCATCTGCATATCTTCTGTCTCATTATTCACCTTATGTAACTTCGTCAGCAACGTTATGGCCTCCGTCAAGGGCGCATTTTCGTCATCATGAGAAGGTATGAACCTGCAACATGATGGCCTGATTTTGACACAAACACCTCCATCCATCGCTGTGATCATATCTGTTCTGGAGAGTTATCAGTCTTATGGCTCTCAATTGCTCTTTGATTTAATTGAACCCCTTTATAGTGGTGTTGAATGTCTGCAGGAGTTCCCATCTGGTAATCTGTATCCATTTAGCATTGGCCATCGTCTGGATTCCAGGCGTAAAGATAGTCGTGAATATCGAGGCAGTCTTGCTGAACAGCCAGTGCTCATATGTAATAGCATCAAAAGCTTCTTTCGATTTTGCGGAAAAGTAATTCTCTCACCTTTTTTGGTTGAGGAACTCCAGTGATCTCCTCCTCCTCAAATGGGCATCTGCTTTTGGAAATTCACCAATGTTCAGGTCACTTTTCGGAATCACCAACGCTGGAGCATGGACAAGCACTAAGGAACATGTTCCTCCCCAATCCTTGGGCAACTTCATGTAGGCTCTAGGTCCACATGCCCAATATCGATCCATCAGAACCGCTGTTCCTGCTCCCATACCAGAAACATCAACTATAGTCTTGTAAGGGGGCGTGGCTACATGGCGACTGAATAGGATGTGTTTCTGAGGTGCTCCTGCGGATCCTCCAATGATCCTGGTGAATAAGCATGATCCGAGCCGGCTGTGGAAACATGAATGCAAGGAGCGTACCATGATCGTAATGCTGGAGTGAATTGAAGCACGAGTCACAAGCCGCGACCAGGAGAAGTTTGCAGAACCCGAGCTGCGATAACAAACAAGATGGCGGCTGGCAGAGAACAAAGAAATTCGCCGTAGACAGTACACCGAAGGAGGAAAAATTGAGCAGCAGTTCATCAGGAGCCGACCACGACTGGCGAACAAAGAAGGACAGAAAGAAGCGAATAACGAGACAGCAGTATTGCAGAAAGCTGATGAGCACAGCAACCCCGGCAATATCAGATCGGAAAGTGGACTAAATGCTACAAAGTAGCGACGAGTGTGCAGAAAGTCCAGAAAATAACAGGCGCACTGGAGTGTCGAGCACAGAGACGATTGCATGATATGACGTGAAAGAGCATAGAATGGCCTTGCAATACCGCACAGCTACTCTGAAAGAAAAGGTGATTGAGGGATTAAGTGTATGACCTCCGTTGCACGGATGAATCATGTAAAATCAGAGACCGGTACAATGAAGAACTGAAAAGGAGGCAGTCTGCTGTATTAGCTTATGTGCAGTGACTGAGAACGGCTCTGAGGCAAAAACTCACAGAAGACGCCGAGAACAGTGTAATTGATGCGGTGTGATTGGATACAGTGGCAAGCGCTGGAAAGGTAGAGATCGGGCGGTCCGAAACGGGGAAACTAACATAGGATCGGAACAAAAGGAATACTCGCATATGGCGGATATAGACTGCGGCATAACACGTGCAGGCTGGCCACATGAACGGAATACTTTGCGAGCTGTGCAGACACCAAACGCTCGCCGTAAGGAGCGTTCACGGAAGGCTACAAACAGCGTATGTGAAAAGCAGTCTACAATTGAACAAGGATACGTGGCAGAAAGGAATCAGGTGATACATGGAGGCCCAGCTCAAGTGTTGAAAAGGCTGCATATGCAACTGTAAAAAGTGGTGCGGAATTGGTATAATAAATACAGTCTGAAAAGATGAGCGGGAAAGGGAGCGGAAGTGGGTTCGGCCATAGGAAACAGATGCAGGAGATCGAAACCGTGTCACAGGAGAGCTTGTAGGACACTGGAGCTTAAGACATGTAGGAAGCTGCAACTGGTCCCAATAGTGTCACATCTGCCACAGTACAGGCTTTGAAAGGTGTAAACCTACAAGTGCGCTGCAGTACAGGACAAACTAATAACCATAGGGCCCCAGCTGGCTCAGTGACTGGCAGCAACTACATCAGCAAGTATACACTAATACCGGGGGTCCATGACTCGCCAGGAAGCACTAAGGATACGTAGACTCTGGTGAGGCGGAGTAGGCCTGTAAAAATGGGCTGTGAGACCCCAGCGCTGATAGCTTAACACTGCACCCCCCGCCCCCACAGAGTGGACCAGTTCAGATCGAGTAGCAGCACACACCAAGCAGAGGCAAGGTGCTGAGTACAGACTGGATACAGTGGCAAGCACAGGAAAGAAGTATCTGCCTGGGTAGCCTAGCACACACTGTCATTGCAGAGGAAGACCAGAGGGGTACTCACAGGTAGCAGCAGAGACCAGTAAACCGTAGCGGACAAAAAAAAAGGCTGAGCACCCACCACCAGTCCCAGAAGCACCCACCAAGTGACCCAGGGACAAAGGACAAGGCAGAAAGCTTGAGAAGTACAAGTAATGCTAAGGTTCCTGACCACGAGAGAAGCTAAGGGGTGACGCCAGAGAAAAAAGGGGGTGAGAAGGCAAGTGCAGGACCCTGTACGCAGTGCACATAAAAAGTGCTTCAAGACGGACGGTAAAAACACCCCCGATACGGCACCGTGATAAGCACGTAACTGCTCCATGAGAACCTGCGCAGAAGAGAGCCCTACAGAACAAGGGGGTGTTAGAATGACTTCTAAATCAAATAAGAGCAAAGGGAAACAGTCATCAATGGACACATTCGCCAAACCTACCCAAATGACAGACAGTGCGAAGGTGATGGTGCAAGAAGGACCAACAAATACTGGATGCCATAGCAGAACTGAAGTCGAAGCTGGAATTCAAAATCGACGCAATTAGTATCCATGTGAACCTCTTGAGACAGGATTGACAGAACACACAGGGGTGCTAGAGAAGAAGGTGAAAGAGAGCGCAAGCAGTTGCAATGAAAACTCCTAGGAAGTCTCCATACTAAAGCAGCAGGTGCAGATTATTGAAAACAGAGCAGAAGAGGCGGAAGGTCAAGCACAGAGGAATAACAAAAGGATAATTGGACTCCCAGAGGACGCGGAAGGTCAGAATCCGACCAACTACATAGAAGACATGCTACTGCAGGAAATAGGAGCCGGAACACTCGCCCAAGGGTTTACAGTAGAAAGGGCACATAAGGCCCTTCCAAGGAAACCAGGAAACCGCCACCCGGAGCCCTGCCCGGTCTATCATCGCCAAGATACTAAATTACAAGGACAGGGAGAGAATCCTAGAACACTTTCCTGAGGAAACGATCATCCGAGCATCAGCATCCATCACAGCATACCCGGATTATACTTTTTTGGTCCAGAAACAGAGGATGAACTATGGAGCAGTCAAGAGAAGACTACGTGCCCCCAATCTTAAATACATGCTGTTGTATCCGGCGAGGATGAAGGTCCTATATAAAGACTGCGCTGTTTTTTTTGCGACCCCGCACGATTTGAGCAAGTGAATGGATACGCAGAATATGCTGATGGAGAAACAAGATCAAATAGAAGATGGAAGTGATAAGTGAATCTGATTTTTCGTATTTAATGTACTGACTAGCATGGGGGGGCCAACATATACTGATCCGATAGAGACAGAAGCTGGATGCAAATGTGCTTACTACTGTTAGCTAAATGCAGGAGACACAGAAGCTGCTTAGTTTCAGTGCAAGGAAAGACACTATCCACCCAAGTTAGGTTAGATTAGTTAGGGTACTAGTAGGCTAGTATCCTCCTCCTGCGCTCCAATTACCTGTATTGGACCGGTAAAGGAGTGAGAAGCGGGGATGCCTGAGATATTCAGAGTTGGAGCTGGGCAAACGTTGGGAACAGTTGGAGTCAAAACGGTTGAAGAATATGGGTGACCTTAAAATAGCAACCTATATTCAAAGGAACCGACTTATGACATATTTGAGACACCAGAAAATAGACATAGCGCTCCTGCAGGAAACCCACCTAACCAAAGAGAAACCAGACACATTAGCACAGAAATGGAGTGGGACAACCCTGGCCTCAATGTACTCAGCGTATGCTAGAGGGGTCGTGATTTGGGTGGCACCGACAGTCCCATTCAAGATACTTCAGACATTTCTAGACAAAGAGGGTAGGATGGTAATAGTTCGTGGATTGGTTGAAAGTAGGGAAATATGTGTTATTAATATGTATGCCCCAAATCAGGATATTGCTGCTTATTTTAGATCTTTATATCATAAGATTAGTCCATATAGCGATTTGGGAAGGAGATTTTAATTGTACTCTGGGCCCGATGAGAGACGGATCAGATGATAAATTCACTTGTCCAGCCCCTTCGACCAAAGCTTTGAACACGCTGTTGCGCACATTTAAGTTAGCGGATGTATGGAGAACAATGTATACACAAGACCAAGTGTACTCACATTATGCAGCCCCACAGAACCTATATACAAGTTTAGACTATGTGTTTGTGGGGGAGGAGACGCTGAGTGAGTTCACACAGGCTGAGTATAAAGCTAGGGTGCTTTTGGATCACGCCCCTCTGGTTGTCACTTGGCAGGTTCTCCCCCCTCGGGCCAAAGTTCCGACCTGGAGACTCAGGGTTGAAGCACTGAAAGATACAGGGTTCCAGAACATTTGAGGGCTGAGGTGAAAGAATATTTTGAGCATAACACTGCTCAGCCGGTACGCTGCGGGAGGCCTTCAACCTAGTGGTGAGAGGAATGGCTATAGCTAGGTCGAAGGGGATACAAGATGTTATACTCCGGGATCTGCAAAAAACAGAAAATAAACTAGAAACTATAATTCGGGTGGGTAATAGATCCCTGGAAGAAGCTAAGAAAGTGTCCTGCCTACAACAGGAATGTAGAGAATACTGGGAAAGGTTAGGCAAACTAAATTACAAGAAATACATTGAGAGACAGCATGCAGAAGGGGACAAGTCGGGCAGACTGCTAGCGTGGTTGTATAAAAGTGAGATTACACGGCAGACAATTAGAGCAGTGAAAGGGATGGATGGGAAGTTGTGGGAGACCCAAGAAGAAGTGAATAAGTGTTTCTGTGATTATTATACACACCTGTGCAAGGAATCCACAGTGGGGGAGGAGGTAGGTATATGCATTGACTGAGATCAATCTGCCCAAACTGAATAGGGAAGAGAGAGACAGCTTTAGGGATACCTATCACGGTTGAGGAACTAGAGAACGTGATGAAAGAATTACCGACCAGCAAAGTCCCAGGAGCAGATGGGCTCCCTGGAGACTTTTATAAAGAATATAGAACCGACATCCTTTGCCCACTACTAGCAACGCTAAATGAGGCACTCGACACCTGTAAATTACCCGAGTCACTGAGGGAGTCGATTGTTATCCCCCTCCTTAAACCAAATAAGCCGGATATGGAATATGGCTTGTACAGACCCCTCTCGTTGCTGAATCAAGATGGGAAGATTCTTACAGTGGTCATGGCAAAGAGACTCAGACCGAATGTAGGTAAACTCATCCACCCAGATCAGACAGGCTATGTCCCACACAGAAATATTACCAACAACTTGAGGAGATTACATCACATAATAGATTACACCCGGAGAGAGACACAGAAGGTGGCACCATTGTCACTGGATGCAGTCAAGGCATTTGACTCAGTCAGATGGCCTTGGCTGCTGGCGGTCCTGAAAGAATTTGGCATTGGACCCACATACATTAAATGGGTGCGGCTGCTGTACAATGCACTGATAGCAAGAGTTAAAACGGGCTCCACTATATCCGAGCAGTGGAAGCTGAGTAAGGGTACAAGGCAGGGGTGCCCATGGTCTTCGATGCTTTTTATTTTAGCGCTGGAACCACTAGCGGTCTACTTAAGAGAAGAGTATGGAGAGGCTGGTATAAGCAACTCAGGGAGAAGGCATCTGATCTCGTTATACGCAGATGATATGCTCCTATACCTGCAGCACCCAGAGGAGAATGTACAATATGTCCTGGATGTGATGGAAAGGTACGCCGCACTGTTGGGTATAACTATTAACCCCCAGAAATCGAGTTTGTACCCCATGGGAGAGTATATTAGGAAGCCCATACACAGACTGACGGTGTTACCACATATGTGGGAAACTGATACGTTTCGGTATTTAGAAGTGGACATATGCCACAACCCTAAGTTAAAGCACATACATAACGCGGAGAAAGCAGTTAGCAAAATAGAAAACAGCATGTCATTCTGGACGAAGTTACCATTGTCCACGATGGGGCGGGCAGCATTACTGAAGATGGTGGTCGTACCGAGACTCTTACATTACTTTGTAAATATCCCATTTGCGATACCTAAACTGTTCTTTAGGAAATTACATAGCATATACAGGAGCTTCATATGGCACAATTCAAGGTGCAGAGTGGCATTCTGGAAGCTCCAGAACTCGTATGAGCTAGGGGGAATAAAACTTTGTACTTTGTCCGTCTGATAGCCATTTGACCACACATTGCAGCTGGCTAGCCATAAACACCTGAATCAAGGTTACTACAAATGGATAGTACTCAGTTCTTTCTAAATGAAGTTATATGGTTACCAGATGTGCGCACAACCAGATTGTACCTCTTACTACGTATAGGGTGCACAATATGGCGTAGGACATGTCAGTTGATGGGGGAATATTGCACCATATTCTCTGCAGTTACCGCTAGTGGCTCTGGAAGGAGTAGATGAACAAGTGAGGCTAAACGTAAGGAGGAGTTGAGAACCCTGTTAGGCAGAAACCTGTGCAGTTCCCTTTGGGACCACTGCAAAAAGTTTAAGACCACAGGAGTAAGCAGTAAACCCAATTGGTAGCAGTCTGCACCACCCAGATTTACCTGGTAGCTGTGGCTGAGCAGAGCAGTCAGACTTCCTTCAAGAATAGTTAGGCAGTATATAGAGTATACACAATAAGGCTAAAAATACAGTAGAACAAGCAAACACTGGCCAGAGCTTTGGTATTAAAAGTATATAATTATTTATTTACTTATGAAAATACACTGGCACTAATATATCAAGCAAGTTCAAACACAGTCACTATAACTATATACACCTCCCTAGTTAATTATTCAACAAGTCTAGGTTACGACACCACTTATTAGCAAAACAGAGGTGAGCGCGTAACCGTAGATGGCACTGCAATAATTTGTTAAAAAGGGAGAGAAAAGACAGAGTATGGAAATAACACAGTACCAACACTTTTAAGAAACCACAGCAAGTCAAGAAAGGCAGGGTCTACTGTAGAGCCAAAGTTCATAGGCCAGGCCCACTCTTGGAGAGAACAAGGCGGAATGTGCCCAAGATCACACAGTGGAAATGCACTCAGTCTTTGCAGAAAAATGTCAAAAGAGGTTGGATCAGTTCAGAAAGGCGAAGTTAGCAGGTCTGAGGTCAACCCAGTTGGAAAGGGGACACCTTGGACAATCCGTTGCAAGGGAGACCAGGCGGGACACAGTACCTGAAATGGTGAGAAAGCTCCAGCGGTGGCAGTTGTTCCTGGCAGCGGGTGCAAGTCGTGGCTTCGACCAGAGGAAGAGATGATCTCGACGAGGAAGAAAGCTGGAGGTCGTTGCACTGCCAGTGAAGAAACCAGCCGCAGAGTTCCCGATTAAAAGGTACAACCCTTTAATTTACGGTCAGTGGTGAAGCGTGGCTATCCAGCCGCCGGGGTGCTTGGCACGGGCGATTCGACCACGAGACGTCCTGGAAGGCGAAAAAGGCAAACTGGTTGGTCCCGCCAGCTCAAAGGAAAGAAGACTCTCCTGGAAGAAGATCTCCTCTGTCGTCGGGGAAGTGGTGAGTTCGTACAGCAGGGCTCCACCGGTGGTGTCGTCGTTGTAGATGGCTCAGCTTCTCCCCTCTTCGGATTCTTTAGGTCCTGTGGTGACTTCTGAAGTTCCAGTCCCCAAAGCCCTGCTTTTATGCAGAAAAACCCCCATTCAACAGCCTAGCTGTCACTCAAACATGCTAAGTGGTGAGCCGGGCGGCTCACCACTGGGCCAATCACACAAGAGTGCGACTTGAGTTGCCAAGGCAACTCAGTCCAGGGTGCCTAATCCCCCTCCCACACATCCTGTAGACCCCAGACAGAGTGGCACCATTTGGAGGGCTTCTGTGCAGAAGCCTGCCAAAAAGTGGAACAAAGGGCTCGACTTGGGTTAGAGTTTCAGAGGCGAACACAAACCCCATTTTAAAACCGAGTCCTGACAAAAAGGCCCAACCAGGGAATAAATATTAAATAAATAACCCAGCGGGATCTTTAACATTGCACCAAAATGTGGTGCGTTTAAAATCAATGGGAAAATCCCATAAGAAATATTCCGGTGGAATATTTTGCGTGGTATCCACTGCCACCAGCCAGAAACTCAACAAGGGGGGACTGGACAGTGCCCCCTTGGAAAACAGACCCAGGGGCAATTGAATTACCCCTACCCGTACTTCCACAATATGATGGTTTGTACTGGTTTGGTTCACAATTTGAGGCTAGTAAAGCCAATGGTGACTTTACATGCCCTGGGAGACAGATGTCAGTCCCAGGGTATGAAGTCTATGTTTGGGGGTCACTACGACACCCCTGTGTTACTTCACTGAGGGTGGTGTGTAACACACATACCAAGAACACATGAAGCCCTATGGAGTAAAAGACCCCATAGCCCATAAAACACATTCACAGTCAAAGGACAGTCTCAAATCGTGCCTAAGAGTGGGAGAAAAAGAGTCTCACTCTTAGCAGGAGAAAAAAATAAACCCCAAAAATCCAGCAAAGCTGCTGGGGGACTCACTAGGTTTGGGAAATTAGCCTTAACAGAGAATTCTCCCTAACAAACCCATGGGGTGGCAACGGTGGGAGACGTACTAAAAGAGGGGAGGCTCAAAGATTTCGAGGAGCTGACAGAAGACACAGGGGTGCACCAGGGCAACAAATCACGTATTCCAGAATCCTGAAAAGCCTAAGATGTAGATGGCCTGAGACCGAGACGTCCTTTCAGCCGGACGAGATTACAGAGACATTCTATGATGTTTCCAAAGGGGGACACAAAGTCTCACGTATATACAACCTATTGATGTCCAAGGTTGGGAGGGGAGTAGTACACACAAGGCAGAATCAGGAAGCAGACTTACAGAAGCCAATGTCAGACAAGATGTGGAGCAGAGCCAAGGGGGTATCACAAAAAGGTGTTGAGGAATGCATGACTACAACAGATCCAATTATATGTGACCCATAGACCATATCGGACCCCGAACAAAATAGCCAAGTTTAATCAAGCAGAGATACAGGCATGCCCGAAGTGTGGGGGGAGGTAAATGCAGATTTAGTGCATATGTTCTGGGCATGCGCAGAGATAGGCAGATTTTGAGGAGAGGTCGCTCAAGCATTGGCACATGCAGAGATTACCCTGGATGTGGGATCCCCAGTGGCTTGCTTGTTAGGGGTTTTCCCAAGACCCAAGCATGCTAAACATCTGAGCAAACCCACGGATTTGGCATATATATAGGCAAAACATAGAATTGCAATGGGACGGAAGGCGCCAGCGAGGTCAGCAGTGCAGATGTGGTGGAGGGATTTGTTAAAATGGGCTAACGCAGAGACAGTGGTGTGGCAGGAAGCGATGGGTAGGAACACAGAACAATGGGAGTGGAGGGGTGGAGGCGTGGAATCAATTGATAGCTGACCTGGTGGTCTCTGAACAGGGTGCTCAGGATATGTTGGAGACCCTTGGACAGAAGGATACAGTTACTGACGAAAATGAAACAATGGGTGCGACGTAAGCCTGGGAGGGGTGGGGGAAGTTTGTGAGGGGACGGGACACAGTCATACAATAGAATTTGCAATGATTAACATGTGTAAATTGGTATGATTATGTTTAAAAAAAACAATACAATTGCTTTTTTTTAAAAAGGACAGTCCTGCAACCTATGTTATCTCCCACAAGTCTTCTCCCTTTTCACTGAAAACACAATGTCGCATTTGTCAGTGGGATTGCAAACATCGGTCCTGATTCGTCTTCTACCCATGTCAACAGCTTGGCATGCTCAGCCCATGACTTTAGACATTCGTCATTCACTTTTTGTACTTCTCATACATATTCCTTCTTTAGAAGATGAGCTGCACAGGACATCAATCCTCCTTCGCATCCTTTTTTGGTCCTTACTTGTCCATAGACTAGCATCTGCATTCTTTCCCAGCATCGAGGCATCCAGGCCAGTTCATCTATATCTGGACAGTCTATTGTCTTAATTTCTGCTATGACTACTTCATCCTGTCCTGCTCTAGGGTATGTGAGCATCTTGCTCTTCCATGCAGGCTCCCTTTCCATCTGTGGAGTCTTGATATAATCATCCTGGAATTGAAATTACCATTTCGACCTCCATCGCAAGGTGGCCCAATGTCCTTGGAACTGTCCTTTGGTCATGCATGCAGCAAGGTGAACGAGACATCCAGCATCATATTTATTTTTCTTTTTTTTTAATCACTTTATTTATCATTTGGGAAAAAACATACAATAGAAAGTTGACATTTACATATCCATTACACCAGAGATATGCATTCAAATTGTAAAATACCTATAATAGCTAAGTAACCAATCCTAATATAACTAAAATTCACAAATCCAAAACCTTAATGCACTACTGCAAACCTCTATTCTACAGTAAGCTTTCAAACAACCAACAACTACAGACAACACAACACCAACAAACTCAACACAAAACATCAAACAGATGGGGGGGGTTATTGTAATTCTGTCACATTCAGAAAATCATGCATGCAGCTAATGAACATCAGTTGTATAATTCATTGAAAGAATCCCAAATTTTAATATAATGATCCTCACACTTCTGTTTCGTTAGCATTATTTTCTCATAGTCGTAGACAAGGTACGGACATCTATCAGCCAATCATCTACCGTCTGCTTTTTCCTCGACTTCCAGACTTTTAATATTTGTTTAGCCGCTACTACCAATACCATATCCGTTTAGCCGCTACTACCAATACCCTATTTATCCATTCTGTTCTCACGCTGGCCATGTCTCCTCTCTCTCTGCTCGATAATACAATTGTTGAGTAAGATGTTCGCGGGAGTGAGCCCACCAGCATAATGTCTAAACTATTCAAGATATCACTCTAAAAGGTTTACACCCTTGAGCATGTCCATAACATATGGATCAAAGTGCCCCCATCAAGACCACAGCCCCAACAGATATCAGTATCCAACAATCCAAGCTTGGCCATTCGAGCAGGGGTCCAATACAATCTACAAAGGGATTTTTTGTCTAATATACTTTTGTCCTAGATCAATTTTTGACTGCAGGCCTATACGAATCAGGATTTCCCATTCCTCAATAGAAATATCCATACCAAGTTCCTCCACCCAAACCCAATGTAGTTTTTCCCATGATTCTTGAGTTATCAATCGGCATTAGTTTCATGTACGTTAACCCTGTACATGGACGTGAACGGATAACCTCACAGACCGTGGATCTCTCTCTCATGGAATCCCCTAGCATTCCCTGCCATTCAGTTAAAATAAACTTCAGGTCCCTATAACATGTACGTTCCCTACCCCCAATCCCAAATTATTCTCTCAGCCGTTCAAAGGAGATCATACGGTCACCTCCCCAGCCATCACGTATCCTAAAAATGCCTTTTTTGATCCAGCTTTGCCAGTATAAGGTCTTGTTCGCTATTTGCAGCCCCACATTATGCCATAGAGATGCATCGTAGTGTCTCCAGATGTTCTCCCTCTGGCAGCCATAAAGGTTTGTAGGGCCCCTCTAGTAGCACTCATAGTGGGTAATCTCACAGTAGAGTTTGGCATCTTAAATATCAAGTATTTGTCACGTAAAGCATAAGGCGAGAATTGCTAACTTTCAAGAATCTGCCATTAGCGGACATCATTGCCAATATCCGAAAAATAGAATGCTGACTTCTTTGGAACAAACCAAGCGCAATAATTCATTAGATTAGGATACCCAAAACCCCCTTCCTTCACAGGGCGCATCAAAATATACTTAGGAATCTTAGGTCTGTTGTCTACCCCCCAAAGGAATCATATTTTGATACTTCTCTAGGAATGAAAGTTCGGGCAGTACTCATTGCATAAGTATGAGAGAACAGATGTAGCAACCCTCCTTATATGTCCTTTCACCCACCTTTTTTATGTGCTGATACCACACGGTATTGCCCAAAGGTGCTGCACTGTCTTAATATATGTTAATGCCATTATCATCTTCCTCTGTATTTTTCTTGCATCTTCCCATCATAAAGGTTGCAGCCCATGGAAACAACTCTAAAGCAGCTCTGCTTTCGGCAGAAAGCACGCGAGACCTAGGCTTGTCTAAAAAAAGCAAGTCTGCATGAGTTCCTAGAGTAGGGAGAACCAAAGGAGTTTCCACTATTCCTGGACCAATAAAGTAAAAGATGTGGACCAGAAGAAACAGAAAAACAACAATAGACACTGTACATGTATATATTATAGACTAGAATATTAATCCACACCATTTGCGCCACTCAGGTGTTTCTTGAATTTGCTCATTCCCTGAAATTGTGCTATTTTTTAAGTTTCTTCATCATGCCTGTATATAACCTTTAAGGAAGGAAAAAAGCTTTTAAATCAGGAAATTCGGGTAAATCAGGTAACTGAAAATTCTGTTCAATTATTGCCATAACCAGCCTCCTTTTCGCATGGCCATTTTTAGGATCATGCAGAAAAATAGGTATGCTAACGCTACGGCCAACAAAAGCAGGATAAGCTTGAAGTATAGATGCAAAAACAGAAAGTTAAGATCCTATGAGCATAGTCATTTGTCAGAACATGGATTCAGCCAAACAATTGCGTTGTATTAAAAGAATCAGCGTACTAACCACACTTCCAATTCCTTACTAGCTGTTGCCACTCGGTCATATCCACAATATGTCAACAACTTTCTAAAGTTTATTTTCAAAAGAACTCTGTGGCTCAAGAAATACATTTGCATGACTGCTAAAATATCTATAAGGAGTGTTCAGGGGAGCCACATTGCAAGTGCACATCTGCACCTTTTAGTCAATCCGTTGGTTTATCATCATCTTTCCTCCTCATTGATCAAGTCTGTACATGCTGAAATTCTTCTTCTTGCTTCCGAATCGATCGTTGGGGGTGCATCGGCCTCTCCGTTGTAAATGTTAGCGCTGTTAAGATAAATCCAGGCTCTTCTGCCTTGAACCCTTACTGCAGAAGGAGTGACGTTCTCCACAACAAAGGGGCCAACAAACCTAAGTTCTAGTGAAATTCCGGATTAGCACAATGTCACCAACAAATAACTGAATGGTCTTCATCTGTGTTCTGAGACTTACCCCCCCTGCGCTTGAATTGATCTGAAATGACAGAGATACTAGCAGTCATACATGTTAAGTACTCATTTAATTAATTTCCTAACAGTTTTGCAGAACTCTGGGCATCGCTTATGCTCCTCGATGCAGGAGTCAAAGGCATTCTCATTCATCTCGCTGTTACTAGTTCATGGGGTGTGAGGTGATGGTCCGAACCAGGCTGATTCCTTGGGGCATATAAAGCTGAGGGTAGGCACTATAGTCATCCCTTCTTTATTGTCAATTTCACCTTGGTGACTCTCCTTTAGGAGGCTGTTGAGTCTCTCACATATCCTGTTTGCTTGCAGGTGATAAGCAGAAGAAAACCCTATTTGTTCTAATACTTCATTTATTAACAAAATGTGACCCATCATTGGATCTCAGCACTTCACACAATCCCCATCTTGAAAAGACTTCACATTCTAAAAGCGCTGCTGCGCAAGTGGTGTCACGGTGTGTACAAGGACCTGCTTCGATCCACCCGGAGAAGAGAGACACTGTAAAAAGCCACGCCGGTGGGGGGCGGCTGTACTCCTGCTCTCTATACGGCAGAGGAGAGGCACAGAGGACCCCAGCCAAGATTCTCTATTGTTGGTAGCAATGGATGAGCAATCAAGGCCTAGCTTCTCAGAAGGTGATGCAGGCTGGTAAACACAGCTCTTTATATAAATAAGGTTCAAGGTTATATACACAATCACGATATTTCTAAAATGGTAAATATATACAGTTTTAGGTGGTACAACTATTACTCTGATTCCATTAAAATGCATCAACTGTATTCATTTCAAATAGCATACAAATCAACACAGCAAAACAATATCAACCATAGACTTAGGAGGAAGACAAGTTGGTTAGACAGTTGGAAGAATACTGGGCCCCTACCGTCAGGGATGGTTCTGAATGAGGATCCCCCCACCTGGCAACCTGTAAATGAAGATGCACTACAAGCCCAGTCCGTATATTGTCCATTAGAGTATTATCATCTTCTATAGTTCTGCAACCCAAATATACCTTGTGTTGTAGAGTTCGTCGTCAGGGAATCGGCAGGCCCTTCCTGAGTGCACTCCCTTTCAGGCAAGAGCCACGGGTCGTCAAACTTCCGAGATGAAGAAAAAGGTGAACGGCGGTCGTTGTGGGAGCAGGTTCGATCTTTGCAGTGCTCGTTGAGGAAAGCTTGTGAAAGTCCTGTGAAGGAGAGGCGTGCAGTGCACCTCGGCAACAAGTATTTGTTGCCGCAAAGAGTGGATGAAGAACTTTGGCCCAGCAAGGGCATTGAGTCGTTGGCGCCTGGCATCGACGGATGGGACGTGTCCACGGCTGGCTTCAGTAGCTTCATCAGTGTCTCTGAGATCTTCGGGTGGTGGAAAACCCACCTGCGGATTCTCCTCAGTCGTCGACAACCTTGACTTTCTCCAGCAGGACGAAAGCAGTCAAAGGTGATGAACAAGGGAGTCCTTGGATCAAATGTTCTTAGACAAAGGGAGCACAGCGGCTCCGGTCATCGACAGCAGTCGTCGACGCTGGACGGCTGTCCGGTGCTTCCCTTTGTTCTCCTGAGCGGTCCCCTTCTCCGGTCGGCCGCCTTTTGAGGGTCTGACTTCCAGAGAGCTTCGGCGAAGGTTAGTGGTGCACGATGGTCCCTCGTAGCCCAATTTAAACTGACTAGGGGGGAGAGGCAAGGATGTCCTCTATCCCCCCTCGATTATGTATTGGTCATGGAACCCTTGGCTCAGAATGTCAGAAGTAATAGGGCAATTAAGGGCTTCTCAATGCGGAGTGACAAATATAAGTTGGCATTATTCGCCGGGTTTCGTATAAATCAGACCAAAACAGTGGTCCTTACTTTTAGAGCAGACATTTCCCAGAGGGAGGTGCTCCCTCAGTTTTGGGGATTGCAGATCGAGCAGTCATGTCTACGATACCCAGGGATCACGATTTCCAAGAGTCTTAGTAGCCTGTACCAAGCTGATTATAAGCCGCTGTGGTCTGCTATCAGACGAGATCTAGACAAATGGAAGAGGCTGAATCTGTCATGGGCTGGCAGGCTTATAGCGATCAAGGTGAATGTTCTGCCCCGCCTTCTTTTCTTGTTTCAATCCCTTCCTATAGTCTTACCAAATGAGTTCTTGCCCACAGCTAAATAAGCCTTGTTGGAATTTCTCTGGGAAGGCAAAAGGCCAAGGATTGGGTACAATACTCTAATTCTTCCAAAGGAGAAGGGTTGTGTGGCTTATCCAGACATTTCTGCTTATTATGTAGCTGCCCAGGTACGTGTCTTGGTATACCACTTGAGAGAGTCGAGGTCAAAGCAGTGGGTAGACTTGGAGAACTGCCCATTTGCTCCCGTGTCACTGGGAGAGTGGCTCTGGGTGCCAAGGAAGGCTATTCCGTGTCGGGCTAGGCAGCACCCAGTCTTGGCGACCCTTTGGGAAATATGGCATGAGAAAAATCAGGAAATGGAGGGAGTCACAACCTGCCCGTCACCGCTCAGCTGTATCTGGGCCCCCCCAATTAGGGATGCTATTTGGGATACGCTTTGGTTCCAGCCCCAAAATGAGCAGTGCCTGGTGAGGGTGGGTCAGATGTGGAGGGATGGGCAGTTTCTGACTAGAGAGGAGCTAGAGGAAGCTCAGGGCAGCCTCTGGATCCACCCACTATCATATCTACAGTTAAAAGGGGTTCTAACATAGAAGAAATGGAAAGGCCAATTAAAACGTGCTCTCACTCCCTTTGAACAGGTATTGAATTCTCAACTGGGTTCCAAAGGCCTTGTATCCAGTATATATAGTGCACCTATTGATAGGGGCCACCTCCCCTCCCAGAGCGTTAAGGCGAAATGGGTTGCAGAACTAGAGTTGGAAAGTGACCAACAGGGATGGGACGCCATATACAGGGCAGTATGGAAATCCACCATTGCGGTGCAATATAAGATGCACAACTGCAGGATCTTGATGCAATGGCACCTAACTCCCCTGCGCCTCTCCAAAATGTATAAAGTTCTCCCTCCCCGGTGCTGGAAAGGGTGTCAACAAGTGGGGTCATATTGGCATCAGTGGTGGAGATGCCCCCGTATTCAGCTGTTCTGGAACGAAATTTTGGGGTGAATACTGTTAGGCAGAATCCTGTGCAGTTCCCTTGGGGAACACTGCAAAAAGATTAAGAATACAGGAGTAAGCAGTAAACCCAATTGGTAGCAGTCCGCACCACCCAGATTTACCCGATAGCTGTGGCTGAGCAGTCAGACTTCTCTCAAGATGAGTAGGGCAGTATACAGAGGATACACAATACGGCCAAGAATACAGTGGAGCAAGCAAACACTGACCATAGCTTGGTATCAAAAGTATATAATTATTTATTTAAAACACACTTTAGGAAATACACTAAGCACTATAGATCAAAGCAAGTTCAAACACAATCAGAAAAAGTATACACACTTCCCTTAACAATTATTTAGACAAGTCTAGGTCAAAACACTACTATTTGTAAAAACAGATGCAAGCGCTTAACTTAGATGGCACTCCAATAATTAAGTTAGAGGGAGAGAAAAAGACAGGTCATGAAAATAAAACAGTTCCCAACACTTTTCTAGGACCAGAGCAAGTTAGTGAAGGCAGAGTCTACTGTAGAGCCAAAGTTCATAGGCCAGGGCCACTTTAAATGGAGCAAGGCGAAATGTGCCCAAGATCACACAGTTTAAAAATGCACTCAAGTCTTTGCAAAAATGTTCAAACAGGTTGGTTTGATGCGAAAGATAAAGTTAGACGGTCTGGGGGCCAACCCAGTTGGAAAGCCAAGGATTTAAGGGTCACCTTTAGCAATCCGTAGAAAGGGAGGCCAGGTGGAACACAGTACCTTTAAAAGTGAGGAAGCTCCAGCGGTGGCAGTTGTCCCTGGCAGCGGTGCAGTTAGTGGTTTCGACCAGGGAAGGAGAAGATCTCGTCGAGGAGGAAACTTGGAGTCGTTGCACTGCCCAGGGATGCAACCAGCCGCGGAGTTCGTTCGGTTAAAAGGTGCACTCCTTTTATTCACGGTCCCAGTGGACTGAAGCTTGGCTATCCGGCTGCTGGGTGCTTGGCACTGGCGATTCGACCAAGGGGCGTCCTGGAAGGCGAATGTCGAACTGGTTGATCTCACCAGCTCAGGGGGAGAAGACTCTTGCAGCAGAAGATCTTCTCTTGTCGTTGGGGAAGTGGTGAGGTTGTTGCAGCAGGGCTCCACCGGTGGTGTCGTCGTTGCAGATGGCTCAGCTTCTCCCCTCTTCGGATTTCTCAGGTCCAGTGACGACTTCTGAAGTTCCAATCCCAAAAGCCCTGCTTTTATGCAGAAAAACCCCCATTCAAAAAGCCTAGCTGTCACTCATACATGCTAAGTGGTGAGCCGGGCGGCTCACCACTGGGCCAATCAAGACAGAGTGCGACTTGGGTAGCTAAGGCAACGCAGTCCAGGGTGCCAATTCCCCCACCCACACATCCTGTGAATCCCACACAGAGTAGCACCAGTTGGAGGGCTTCTGTGGAGAAGCCCGCCAAAAAGTGGAACAAAGGGCCCGACCTTTGTTGGAGTTAGAGAGACGGACACGTACGCCATTTTGCAAAAGAGTTCTGGCAAAAAGACCCAACCAGTGATTTTATATTAATTTAATAAACCGGAGGTATCTTTACAATGCACCAAAAAAGTGGTGCGTTTAAAATGAATGGGAAAATCCCATAGGAAATATTCCGGTGGAATATTTTGCGTGGTAACCACTGCCACCAGCCAGAAACTCAACAAGGGGGGACTGGACAGTGCCCCCTTGGAAACAGACCCAGGGGCAATCGAATTAACCCCTTCCAGTACTTCCACAATATGATGGTTTGGACTGGTTCTGTTCACAATTTTGGACTAATAAAGCCAATGGTGACTTTATATGCCCTAGGAGACAGTAGTCAGTCCCAGGGTATGGAGTCTATGTTTGGGGGTCACTATGACACCCCGATGTTACTGCACTGATTGTGCTGTGTAACACACATACTAAAACAGATGATACCCTATTGAGTAAAAGACCCCACAGCCCATAAGCACATACCAAGTCAAAGACATACCTCAAATCATGCCTAAGAGTGGGAAGGAAAGAGTCTCACTATTAGCAGGAGAACAAAATAAACCCCAGAAATCCAGCAAAGCTGCTGGGGGACTCACTAGGTTTGGGAAATTAGCCTTATAAGAGAATTCTCCCTAACAGATACATCAGGTGAAGGTCATCAATAGAGTTTTACATTCGTTGTTGGTCTTCTTTGGGGTGGAGCGAACAGGGGAAGAATATACCCTTCTCCCGCATTTACCTAGAAATCTGCTGTTGGCAGCCCGGGTCTGCGTCACGATAGAATGGAAGTCCCTTACCCCCGCCCGACACATTCGGTTTGGTTACATAAAGCAAAGGAAATTTATTAAATGGAAAGTTTAACAGCCCAGCTGATGGAAACACATACGCATATCGATCAGCATGGCTCCCCTTCTTGCAATATTATAGAGAGAAACAAACCTGCTCGGAAGTCAACGCTTCCCATCTTTATTGCCTAAGGAAGGAAAACGTAACTTTAATACATCAGCATTGTGTACTGCTTCTTAAAGCTGCTATCTTAACTCTGCAACTTATCCTCGATCAGCTGTCTGCTTACAGGATACCAAAACAGACTCTCAATGTCTTCCTGGAACAAGTCTTTAACCAGACGATATGTGGATGCCTTTTCAGCAAGAAGACAACTGATTTCAGTAACTCTCGACAAGTTTAACGACGTACACCAAGTTCCCAGTCTATTCCTCGAATCTGCCTTAGACCGGATGACATGATGAATTTCTTTCAGCATGAAACAAAAATTATGTCTGACCAGCAACCTCTAGATCTGTCCCTCGAAGGAAAGGTTCACTCTGATCTCAGATTTCTCACAGAGTAAGCGTTCACTTGCAGTATGATGCCTCTCAAGATTTCATTTAGTGCTGTATTTTTTCTCAGATCCTTAGGAATGTGTGCACATCAGTGTGTCTTCCAACAAGATGCGGGTATTCTTCAATCAGACGATAAAAAACCACACTGACTAGTTTGTGAGCATCATCAGCGGATTGGGGCATTTGTGCTTTCCCCACTATACTCTGACAACTGCAAAACTTGCTCAATTATTGCTGTGAGCAACCTCCTTACAATTAAACCATTCTTAGGATCTTGCAAAAAAACATGTACACTAGTAGTTCTCCCCACGATAGCCGGATAAGTGCGCAAAATGAAGAGAAAAACTTCAAATACGATCCTTGAAACGTTGTCATTGGGAATCACAATGGGCAAATCCAAACAGATACTCTGTGAGAAACGAATCAGGGTACTGCACCCTCTTCCAATTGTCGAAAATGAACTCAGAATTTGCCATATGGTTCTTCTTATCAAGGCTTAAAGCATGCCTCAGTCCAAAGTTTTAACAAGCTCCTGTGGCTTTAAGAACAAAATATCTTCCTTTAACCCTGAAACGACTGCAGAGAGTGTTCAAATCAGCTTCCCTTAACTTCTTCTGGCTAAAAGAGTGTCCCGAACTAAGCCACAGTCCAATGAAATCTTTTCTTTTACTCGACAGCCTCTGTGTCTTTCTTCCTCGCTATAGACCTTGTCTACATTTGCTGAGGTTCTTCCATGATGCTTGCTTCTGAAGGGGGTGCGTCAGAGGGGCTTCCCCAGTGTAAACTTTGACGTTGCCTAAAAAAGTCCAAGCATGTCTGCCTTGCCCTCTGACTGCAGATGGCGTGACGTCTTTCACAGTGTAAAGACTGTTAAATCTAGGCTTGTGCTACTTCCTTGTAAAATTGCAGATTAGGACTGCATCTCTAGGGAATAATTTGGGAAGACAAAGTTTTTGAACGCTACTCGTTGAACCATCTCCTTCTGTGTTCTGTACTGCCCCACACCCTGTTTGCTGTAGCTGACCTGAAATGACAGAGATACTTGAAGTCATACACATAAGATACTCACGTAACTCCATTCCTAACAATTCTGCTGTAGGCGGAGCATCATTTCTAACTCTGGATGCAAGCATGAGGGGTGTCCTCATCCGTCTTCCTGTCACTATCTCAATGGGGGGTGAGATGGTGGTCCGAAACCTTGTTGGTTCCTCAATGCATATAATGGCAGTGGTAAGCAATGCAACCACCCTTTCTTCAAGGTAAGCTTCAACTTGGCTATCCTTTCTTTAAGCATGCCGTTGACAGATCCGATTTCCTTGTGTATGATAGGCCGAAGAGAACTTGTGCTTTATACCAAGCAACAGGCTGATCTGCTCAAATGTTTGATTCACAAAATGTGGGCCATTGTCTGACCTTATTACTTCACATACTCCTCATCTAGGAAACACTTCCCGCACTAGGAATTTGGCTGCACAGGTCGAGTCCATTTTGAAAAGGGACAAACTACTCCAATCATGTATCTATATCTATTACATACTTGCAGCATGTCGACATAGACGATATGCAAATGCTGAAAGGGGCCAGTGGGTCTCGGAATAACTCCCCTAACTGTGCGCAGTGTATGCCCAGCGGTACGTTTTTGGCACACAATGTAATATGCTCTAACAAATTTGGTATGAACCAATCCTCTGTAATAGTTGCAGCGAGGTTCTCCCTAGTTGTATGTGCAGGGTAGTGTAGCTGTTCCAGCGGCGCTCTTAATAAGGCTACATGCATCACCGGTTTACCAGTGCTGTCTTGTCGCCACAATGCTTCAGAGGGGTTTAAAGAACATCCTCTTCGCGTCCACAAAACCTTCTCATCTTGAGGTGCTTCCCCCTGGATTTCCATTAACTGCGTCTTTGACAAATCACTATAACTTTCAGACACATTCATCATTACAACCATTTTCTCATTTACATCAGGCGTATCAAATGTCATTACATTTTCTGAACATGCAGCAAGTTTTGCTTCATCGTCTGCTGCTTGGTTTCCGCGTGAGATAGTCTGTCCTCTTAGTATGTGCTACGCATTTAACGACTGTGATGGCTACTGGAAGTTGCAGTGCCTTAATAAGCCTACCCAATAAGGTAGCGTGCTGCACTGGCGTGCCATCCGCTCGGAGGTAGCCCCTCCTTTTCCAACATGCTAACCCTGCGTGTATCGTTGATGTCACATAGGCAGAGTCACTGTACAGTGTTACTTCCTGGTCTGCATGATTCTCGAGCGTGACAATCAGCGCCACTATCTCTGCAGCTTGTGCTGAATAGTGAGACGGGAGACGTGCACTTACCAATGTCTGAAACTCCAAATTGGCTGTATGCTTTACTACAGCGGCACCTGTGTATCTCTCCCCATTGTTTTGATTGATTCTTGAAGAACTGTCAATAAAAACAATTTCTCCTCCTGCTAAAGCATTTTCTTTTATCCTAGGGAGTTCATCATAGAACTCTTCATAGTTCGAACATTCACGCGCATGCTCATCCTCTGGCAATGGTTCAGCTACAAACATGGCAGGATTCACTATTCTGCATCAAACTATTTTGATCGCTGGATTTGATATGACTACCTCATAGGCAGAAGCCCTTTAAGAAGTCAACGTGCCTTTTGGTTTCTCCAAAATGGCAAACAGTGCATGTTCAACAAATAACGTCATGGAGCATCCCATCATTATACTTGCAGCTTTCTCTATAGCGAACGCGGCGGCTGCTAACGATTGTTTGCACGGAAAATGACCTCTCATCACTGGGACTAAAATCCCACTGTAATATGCAAGGGGCTTGTACCCTAATGTGGTTTTCTGCATAAGAACTGCTGTCATAACAGTGATGTCCGTGTGCGAGAATAAGAAAAATTCCTCAGCATAATTAGGAATCCCTAAAACTGGAGCTGTGCAAATTGCCTTTTTTAACTCATAAAACCCTTCTTCCATTTCCTCAGTCCACACAATTTTTTCCAGTGTCACCTGTGCTTTCTTTAAAGCCTGCAATAAAGGCCTTATATATGAGCTGTTGTCAAAAACCCATGCTCTGACATACTTACATAATCCCAGAAATCTATGCATTTGCTTGTTAGGCAAAATCCTGTGCAGTTCCCTTGGGGACCACTGCAAGAAGATTAAGACTACAGGAGTAAGCAGTAAACCCAATTGGTAGCAGTCTGTACCACCCAGATTTACCTGGTAGCTGTGGCTGAGCAGTCAGACTTCTCTCAAGAAGAGTAGGGCAGTGTACAGAGGATACAGAATAGGGCTAAAAACACAGTAGAGCAAGCAAACACTGACCAGAGCTTTGTATCAAAAGTATATAATTATTTAACACACACTTAAAGAAATACACTAGCACTATAAATCAAAGCAAGTTCAAACACAGTCAGAAAAGTATACACACCTCCCTTAAGAATTATTAGACAAATCTAAGTCAAAACACCACTATGTGTCAGAACAGATGTGAGCGCGTAATTTAGATGGCACTCCAATAATTAAGTTAAAGGGAGAGAAAAGGGCATGTCATAAAAATAAAAAAGTTCCCAACACTTTTATAAGACCAAAACAAGTTAGTGAATGCAGAGTCTACTGTAGAGCCAAAGTTCATAGGCCAGGCCCACTTTAAATGTCGCAAAGTGAAATGTGCCCAAGATCACACAGTTTAGAAATGCATTCAAGTCTTTGTAGAAATGTTCAAAAGTGGTTGAGTCGATTCAGAAGGTAAAGTTATAAAGTCTGGGGCCAACCCAGTTGGAAAGCCAAGGATTAAAGGGTCACCTTTAGCAAACCGTAGAAAGGGGGGCCAGGTGGAACACAGTACCTTTAAAGTTTAGGAAGCTCCAGCGGTGGCAGTTGTTCCTGACAGCGGGTGCAGTTCGTGGTTTCGACCAGGGGAAGAGAAGATCTCGTTGAGGAGGAAACGTGGAGTCGTTGCACTGCCCAGGGAAGAGACCAGCCGTGGAGTTCGCCGGTTAAAAGGTGAGTTCTTTTTATTCGCAGTCACAGTGGTGAAGCTTGGCTATCCAGCCGCCGGGGTGCTTGGCACGGGCAATTCGACCAAGAGACGTCCTGGAAGGCGAAATGGCGAACTGGTTGATCCCACCATCTAAGCGGAAGAAGACTCTTTCAGCAAAAGATCTTCTCTTGTCGTCGGGAAAGTGATGAGGTTGTTGCAGCAGGGCTCCACCGGTGATGGTCGTCGTTGCAGATGGCTCAGCTTCTCCCCTCTTCAGATTTCTTAGGTCCTGTGGCGACTTCTGAAGTTCCAGTCCCACAAGCCCTGCTTTTTTGCAGAAAAACCCCAATTCAACAGCCTAGCTGTCACTGCCGGGCAGCTCACCACTGGGCCAATCAGAACAGAGTGCGACTTGAGTTGCTAAGGCAACGCAGTCCTGGGTGCCCATTCCCCCACCCACATATCCTGTGGAACCCAGACAGAGTGGCACTAGTTGGTGGGCTTCTGTGGAGAAGCCCGCCAAAAAGTGGAGCAAAGGGCCCAACCTTGGTTGGAGTTACAGAGACGGACACGAACGCCATTTTAGAAAAGAGTTCTGGCGAAAAGACCCAACTGGTGATTTAATATTAATTAAATAAACCCGTGGTATCTTTAACATTGCACCAAAAAGTGGTGCGTTTAAAATCAATGGAAAAATCCCACAGGAAATATTCCGGTGGAATATTTTGCGTGGTAACCACTGCCACCAGCCAGAAACTCAATAAGGGGGGACTGGACAGTGCCCCCTTGGAAACAGACCCAGGGGCAATCGAATTAACCCCTTCCAGTACTTCCACAATATGGTGGTTTGTACTGGTTATGTTTACAATTTTGGACTAGTAAAGTCAATGGTGACTTTACATGCCCTGGGAGACAGTAGTCAGTGCCAGGGTATGGAGTCTATGTTTGTGGGTCACTATGACACCCCTGCGTTACTGCACTGAGGGTGCTGTGTAACACATACACAAAAACAGATGATACCCTATGGAGTAAAATACCCCATAACCCATAAGCACACAATAAGTCAAAGACATACCTCAAATCATGCCTAAGAGTCGGAGGAAAAGAGTCTCGCTCTTAGCAGGAGAAAAAAACAAACCCCAAAAATCCAGCAGAGTGCTGGGGGACTCACTAGGTTTGGGAAATTAGCCTTATAAGAGAATTCTCCCTAACAGTGCTTTATCATGTGCGGTTTTGTGGTCTTCAAAATAGCCTCAGCTCTCTCAGGAGTAACCTTCTTTCCTTCATGTGAAATCATTTGGCCTATGTATAACACTTCCTGTTGACAACACTGTACCTTCTCTTTGTCAACCTTGTATCCTTTGTCAGCAAGTGTAATCATCAGCTGAACAGAATTGCGTCTTCACTCTTCCTCTGAAGTGCTGCGTACTAAAAGGTCATCTACGTATTGCAACACAACACTTTATAAATCAATATTGCTTAAGTCCATCTGGAGGACTCTATTGAAAATTGATGGAGACTCACTATACCCCTGAGTTAATCTCGTGCTTTTTAACTTAGTCTGTCTGAACGTGAATGACGTCAGATCCTGCAAGTCTTTTTCTCAATCCCATTGCACTAACGCATTTTTCAAATCAATCACTGTGAAATATCGTGCTCCAACAGGTATATTACATAAGATTGTAGCCGGATTAGGAACTAGAGGGAAATCGGCCTCTCCAATCTGGTTGATCAGCCTTAAATCTTGAATTAGTCTCCTCCTTAGATTTTTTGATAAGGTACACTGCAGTATTACACTGTGACTCTGACGTCACTAAGATACCCTGATCCATCATGGCGGAAATCGTCTTGGAAATACCTTCATCTGCCTCTCGAGACATGGGATACTGTCGTGATTGAGGTAGAATTGCTCCTGGTTTCAGTTTAATCTTCACTTCTCCAACCCCCTTCAACAGGCCTACGTCATAGGGGCCTGTAGTCCATAATGAAGGGGGGTGTGGCCAGAGCTCATGGAGTAGAGGTGCCTGGCAGAGCTCCCTTCCTGATCCTGCCTGAGATCCTGTAAACTGCTGACAGCGGAAAGAAACACGACTGTGAACAGCATCCTTGTGAAGAAAAAATTATCCTGCTCCCTGTGGGTGAAGGTCTACCAACAATCGGAACCTCTCTCCCGGTGAACAAGGCTGGTAAACGTGAGCCCCAGGACAACAAAGGTGGCCAACGGCGCTGCGGCCTAGGAACAAGGAGGAGGAGGGGTGGCCCCAGGGCTGGAGCAACTGGAGCTTCGCGCACATTGAACGACCGGCGCCTTTCATAGCACTGAGGCTGCATCAGCTATGTGCGACGCCTGAAAGCAGAAGGCTCGCCAGATGCACCTGGCGGGGAGCGGAGAGGAGCCGCTCCAACAGCTTTTCCGGACGGTGGCAGCGGAGGTTCGGGGCATTGGAGAAGCTGGAGTATCGGGAGCCGCTGGAGATATGATGTGAGGCTGGACACCGTCGGCTCATCTAGCAGCGACGGACCGGTGACACTGCCGGGAGAGGGCGCAAACCCACGGGACTCAGACGCCGGAGCAGCACGCCACTCGGTTAAAGGAGAAGAACGCTGACAGGCTAGCGCGAATGCTGATGTGGTGGCCAAGTTGAAACAGATCCCAAGAGTGAGACCTAGCAGCTGAGGGCCCCGCGAGCCATCCAGAAAAGGAAAGAAGTAGTACAGGCGACATCAAAAGAGCAGCAATGCACACGCTGAGGGAAAGCAACGACACAGTGGCTGCGAGGGCTTGATCGTGACGAACCCACGCAACATAACTTCGAGGCATATAAACCACACGACGATTGTTAGCCTTAAAATGTTGTGTGCCATTGGAAGCGCAGTTGCTGGAACACAGAAACATAAGGCAAGCGGGAATCGCCCAAGATACGAAAAAGGAAGACAAGCACATTGAGGTGAATTGACACTATGGAAATCTGGAGGCAGACAAGCGGCAGCCCTAATGATGAGGGGCATGAACCATAAGTACTATCAATGCTGAAGCGAGTTGTAACGAATAGCAGCATTGTGTTTGGGTAACCGAACTGCAGTAGTAAAAACGATGCGCACCACAGAGAAAGGAGGCTGGACACAGACCGGCACTGTAGCGCACCCAGCACAATGATAGCCGCTTTGTATCTCCTGCGCAGTGAGTGGAATTGAGGCTCAGAACGTAGGGATACAATGTTGGAGAGCCTACGACCAGAAGTGAAGCGGTACAACCCTCGCTGACCTCAATGGGCTACCCACATTGGTTAGATAACAAGAGAACCTACGAAGCACGCAAGGTCTGGCGCATGCATTGCAAATTAATGAGGCCTATGACTATCTGGGTGTGATAAGGCCTGATCACTGAGCCACCTTTGTGACTAATAGAAAAAGGGACAGCAAGAAAGCGCGGAGGGTGCAGGGATGCAGCACAACAGGGGGAAAGTACCGCCAAGGTAGCGGAATGCACCAACCGCTGCATCAGGTGCCTGCACCACTGCAAGTCAGCCCACACAATGAATCTACGATGGCTGATGAGGTAGCAAGCGCACTAGCCACCAGAAAAGAGAACTGCGTGGAGAGCGTAGGAATGCCACCCAAAGGGCAAAAGTGGAGACTGAGAACAGGGACGAGGAGCTGACATAGAAAACGGGGCCTGCTGAGGCAAACACTTGACGAACACAGAGGTAGTTGCACTACACACAAAATCCCCCCACCCCTTAAAGTGACTGGCTGGTGGAGTGAGGGCCACGATCGAGGTGGTGAAGGACCTGTAGGCCCCAAACAAGCAACTGCACACATGCAGGAACAAAAACACGCAACATAGGGAAGTGCTAGCGCGTCTCACCCGCAAAAAGAAGGATCCAGACCCAGCTGAGGCACACACAGAAGCACAGTAATACAGTGACGGGCAGATATACTTGGGACTGCAGACAACTACCACCCCGAGGAGATCGAAGGGAAATGTCCCCAGCAAAAGAGAGAAACAAGACCTCAATTATGGACTCTTTTGCTGCAGCCAAATCGCGAGAGAAAGCACAGGCTGGCAATGGGTCAGGTCCAACGCAGGAAGCCCCGAATGAGAACAGCAATGATAAACAGGTGCTGGAAGTGATAGCAGCGCTGAGCTCATTTATAGACACTAAAATAGGGGAGGTCAAAGAGAACATGCAACTACTAAGACAAGATATGCGTAACCTGACAGAACAGGTGAAGGCCACTGAAGAGGGACACATGGAAACGGCGGAAACACTGAAAGATCTACAGACTAGGGTACAGGAGCTAGAAAAGACTAGCACCGTCCTGGAGGCGAGAGCAGAAGATGCTAAAGGGCGAGCTAGATGCAATAATGTGCGCCTACTGGGAATTCCGGAGGGAATGGAAGGACCCAACCCTACGAACTTCGTGGAGAAGCTTCTGCAACAAGAAATCGGCGCTGGTTGACTATCACAGGGATTTGTGGTAATGATAGCTAGGATCCTAAATTTCCAGGACCGTGAGATCATACTGCAGTACTCGATAGAAGGAGGAGAGATAAAAAGAGACAATGCCAAAATCGCTATATATCCGGACTATACACCGGCAGTGCAAAGGGCAAGAGACTCCTTTGTCCCAATCAAGGCCAAACTACGACAACTAAATCTTGAATACATGCTGATGTACCCATCCAGACTCAAGGTACTATACAAGGGTTGAGTCGCGAGCCGTATTCCTGGAGACCCCTGCGGAGGCCACCATGTGGCTAGAACACAACAACCTGGACAAGGGAGAGGAGACTTTAACGTAGTCCACGCTTTTGCACACAAGTAAAAAAAAGGGAACTGGCATCTGGCCGAATAAACTGTGGGAATGGGGGATGTCTGTCTGTGAAGCTAACAATATACAATGACCAGGAACTTGTCTTGGACAGGGGGCTCTGCTGGGCCACTTGGCCTGAGCCAACGGACGCACCCAGCAAAAGGACTGGTGTCGGCCTGTTGCTGACACAGCACAACCTGCACACGATGACGCGGATGGGCCAAGAAGGTGCGGGGACGCCTGAGAGTTGCTTAGGGGAGCAACTGCTGGGTGCAGTGGTTTTGTTTTATTGTTGGTTGACAAGTTACATGTTCTTCACAGAAACAGGTAAAATGGAGAAGTGCATAAGTGGAAGAAAATGGGGCAGAGGTAGAAGGTAGGGGAGGGCTGTGATAACAAACTTGTTGGTATGTGGGCCGGAGGGGGCTGGAAAGGAAAATGTAAACGCACAGAAACGGCAGCGGAAATAAAGGTACTAACCTGGAATGTTAGAGGGATGGTCACCTACATGTATACTTGGATAAATGACACCGTGCCATTCTGCCTGTCGAAGGCGGAAGCAGACGCGGATGGGAGATTTCGGATATTCACAGGGAACATTGAGCAGTTAGAAATTTGCATTGTTAACTCCTATCAGCCTAACCATGGGATCCCAGTGCACCGGAACAAACTGTGCGCCAAAATAGCCCCCTACCGAGATAACTATTTTATTTGGGGTGGTGATTTCAATTGTGTCAGGGACCTGGATCTGGACAGATCTGCACCGCCGGCGAAAAGTGTGACGGCGGCCCCAAAGTCACTGAACGCTGCGATAGAGAATTTAGACTTAGCAGATGTGTGGAGGGAACTGCACCCACAAAACAGACTTTTCCTACTTCTCATCACCCCACGGGCTCTACACTAGAATAGATTAACTCCTAATAGACAAGGCCCACCTCCCACAGGTAGAAACGGCAAGTTACCGGGGCAGATCGATTTCAGACCACTCACCACTGGTCCTGGAATGGATGATGCGTGGCTCCAGACCACCCATACCACAATGGTGCATGCCAACAGAGGCGCTGGCGAACTCTGCCTTTAGAGAGGGCCTCCGGAGAAAACTAGTGGAAAATGCAGGACACAACATAGGAAGTGTGAAGGAATGGAGCATAGTGTGGGAAGCGCTAAAAGTGGTGGTGAGAGGGGAAGCTATTGCCAACGCGGGGGGAATCGGGAAGACGCTTTGCAGTGGTTTGGAGGTGTGGGAGGAGAAAATCAGGCAAATGGAAGCAAATCCCCAGAAAACCAGTGAGTGGCAATGGGATCTAGCTTCTGCCAGAGGGAGTTGCCAGGACGCATGGGGTAGGCTAGCGAAATTTGACCACATGGCGAAAACAACAAGAGTACGCTCGGAAGGAGATAAACCCAGCAGGCTGTTTTCGTGGTTATGTAAAAAAGAAAACCCGAGGCACATGATTGCAATAATAAAAGATGACACGGGGCAGATGCATAGGTCGCAGGGGTCAATCAATGACATCTTTATAACATTTTATTCCCAGCTATATGGCCACGACACATTAGTACCCCAGAATGAAATATTATACCCGTTTGAGGAAATAGGCCTCCCTAAGCTGGCGGACGCACACCGCGATGCACTGGAAGGGGAACTATCGAGTGAAGACATAGCGAGGCCCTAGCAACCAGTAAGAAGTGATGGGCTACCCCCCTGAGTTTTATAAGACATACGTCTCGGAGCTGGTTCCGATCCTACATGACGTATTTAGGGAGGCATACGAAAAGGGAGTTCTCCCTTGCAGCATGAGGGAGACCCTGATTATCCCAATAACCAAACCGGGAAAACCTGCGAGTGAATGCGGCTCGTATAGACCGCTGCCAATGCTAAACTACAACATCAAAATCCTGACCACGATATTAGCTAAATGGCGGTCAAAAGTCATAGGGACTATAGTACAAGACCAAAATGGGTTTATCCCAAGCCGAAACACGACAGTAAACCTGAGGCGACTGCAAAACATTGTGGTGCACACAGCAGAGTTGCAAGATCAATATGCGATAGTCTCTCTGGATGCCACAAAAACATTCGACTCGATTTACTGGGAATGGCTAATTGCTGCCTTGAGGGTGTTTGGGTTTGGGGATCACTTCATTAAGTGGATTAAACGACTATGAGGCACCAGTAGCAAGGGTGGAAACCGTAAGGACAGTGTCAGTGGCATGGTAAATATAGAGGGGTACCAGGCAAGGCTGTCCGCTGTCGCCAATGCTTTGTGTTGGGACTTGAGCCAATTGCCATATTTCTCGGGAAGCAATTTTTTGATGCGGGTATTGTGTACCATGTGGTATCCCCCTTTGCCGATGATGTATTACTGTACATAAGGGACCCACACCTTAATGTTCCAGTAATCCTAGACATACTAGAAAACTTTGCGAAAGTGTCTGGAATTTACTTTAGCAAAGAAAATTCTTGCATATACACAGAGGCTGGACTGGCAAGCAGAAAAGAGGGAGACCTCCCGAACGTAGGTATCTGCTGGAAGCTGAATTTGTTCAGATACTTAGGAGTGAACATTTGGCACACGCCTGCACTGATATATGAGAACAACACTGAAGTAGCGGTGGAGGATTTGAGGAAATCAATGAAATGCTGGTCTAAACTGCCACTATCGGTTCTAGGAAGGGTTGCCATTATCAAAATGATAGTATTACGGAGGTTCTTATATTACTTCCAGAACATCTATTACTACATCAAAGCATCATTCTTTCGCCTTCTAGAAGTAATACTAAGAGTTTCTATGGGGGTCTACCAGACACAAACTGTCCCTGGTCACGCTGACCCTGCCATATAGGGAGGGAGGGTACCTGATATGGAAAGATACTACCTGGCAGCACAACTTAGCTTTGTGGCCAAGTGGCTTGCGGATGAGACCACTACGGAAACATGGCTGATAAAACAACTGGTGACACCTGTTAGGAAAGATTTCATTTTATATGTCATTTTCCTTCCAGTTGCACACCCCCAAACTTGTTGCTGCTGTTTAAACACATTAATCTGACTTTGCCAGAGAAGCACAGCCTTCAGCTGCACTCCTCTGGGCTTTCGTTCACTTTTTAATGGGGAAACTGACATGCCCTTAAGACAGTCAGTACTGGGATACTTTGTTTCCCTTAGTCCTTTTCCAATGTTGCAACTTTTCTGCAACATGTAACAAGTGCACAATATACCTTACAGTACAGTGCACTTAGGTCTCATAGTCCAATTACAAAGGCCCTAGATACTCTTGGAGATGTGCAGATGTGTCATGGACAGGGCTGGTGGGAGCTTATCTTTTCATGTCATTTTAACCCTTTCCTGCCATTTAAACCGTGTTAACCGCGTTTGGCACGAATAGGTGGCCTGACTCCAAATGGCCATGCCATGAGGTTCTTTGTCCTGTCCTTTGGCCATCTTGCCCCTTTGCCTTCCCCAGTTCGAGCCGACCCGGGTCAGTCCTTATTTGGACATGCCGATTCCTGCAAAACACCAAGCTTTCGTGGGCTTCTGCATGCCTTGTGTGTGTGCCTCCAGGATGTGGGCTGGGGTGTCTGTCCCCAATGCACATCCTGGGTGCCAGAGAGTCTGGAGTGCTGTGAACGCTTGGGACCTCCGTGGTCTGTGATTGGTCCACGTATGGAGTGTGTGTTTGTGAGCAGATCTCCCATTGGGTGCTCTCCGTTTTGGCGCGAAGGAACCTTTGGATCAGAGAAGGCTGAAAACACCCATACCATGTCGGTTTCTGGAGTTCTCACTAAACGAAGGATAGGATCTAAGAAGCCGAGTCTAGGAATCGTTGGTGAACCGCTGGAAGGTTTGGCACCCTGAGCCTGCTGTCGTCCCGTGGGGTGGGACTCCTCTGCATCTGGTCGTCCTAGAAGGTCTGCGAAGAAGCTTCGACCCATTAGAATACCGGGACAATTATTCTCGGCACCGTCAACAAAACCTGCAAGTAAGCCTTCGCGAAAGTGTCCCTTGGCCCAACCAGTGGGCTGACAAGCTTATGCAGGACCTTTGCTCTGTCTCCGCCGTCGTTTCGAGGAGGCCCTCGAAACTTGGTATACTGCTAGCTCTGGGTCCCCGGCACCCTCACACCGAATTTCAAACACTTGGCATTCCCAGTACTGGAGTGAGACGAGTACGCCAGGACCAGAGTGAAACCGGTTACTGTGTTGCCCAGCCGCAGCAACGTTCTTTGCAGTTGTGCTGCATTTGTGACCCTCTTGCCCCTGAAGCCTGCTGCAGTGAAACTGACCTGATCCATCCACCAGGAACTGAGAAATCACCACTGTCCCATTTGGGAATCCCCGCTGTATCGCCAGAACTGAAAGCCACAGCGACGTCCTTTTTGTCACATTTGAACCTGCCGCCGCAGTTGACCCAACTGGCGAAGTTTGGTCCGGAGTGCGCCTGGGGCCAGTGAGTAACCCTAACCTTAACCGGTGCCCATAGCACCTCCATCTGTTTTTACGCATGAGTGGCCCCTGGGGGTCCCTCTCCTTTCCACTGCTAGTGCGAACTAGCAACACCACCCCGAACCTTGGAATCACCTCTGCCTTATAGTGGAGGCCCTCCTCGAATAGAGGGAGTCTATTCTTCATCGCCTCATCCACCTTCCTGAGCTGCTAGAGACCCCTGAAGAGACCCTGTTTTGCGCATTGGAACAACAGCGTGCACCTGCACTACATGTACTATTGAGCATAAGGCTGCTCTCTTCTTAAGGTTTGGACTGCCTCTCAGGTGTGTATTTGATGTTGAAGGGGACTAAAGGCTATCTGCACTGCCTATTTTCCTTCCCCTGTAGGTTGTGAATATATTTTGTGCCTTTAACCGTTTAGACCCCAATGGTCTTGTATATATCTTGTATTGATTGTGTTGTGTTGGGTTAGTAGGTTTGCTGTAATTCTTTTACTGTGTGTTGAGTTACAAAGGCCTTGTAATACATGTGTTTATATTTATGATATATACACCTGTCTGGGAGTAATTTGTAAGTGTCCTTGCTTTGTGTGCTCATTGAGGTCTTTCAGTCACCCTCACCCCTCCTGAGACTTAGTCTTGACCGCCTACCATAGCTACCTTAATTGGTCTGGCTTGTCCAGAGAATACTCTGTTCCAAGAAACTGGGCTGGCCTTCTGAAAATCTGCCCACCAGGTCAGAGTTCAGAAATCCGTCTTAACGACACCAGTGCATTTAAAAGAAATATTGTGGGTCCCCCCTGGATGCCTGGGCAAAGCACCAATGATAGAAGAACTAGGCAGGTAGATGTGCAAGAGAACTCCGAGGTTACTGGGCTGCCATATTCACCATATACCCCAATTGCGGCAGATATATGTAAGATCAGACCGGACCTAAAAAGCATATGGCGCTGGGCAAGATATGGCATTTACACTTGGGGAGACATGTTCGAAGAGGGTGCTTTTGCTTTTAAGGAATTTGAATATCTGAGGGAAAAAGAGGGTGTTCCCACCAGACAGTTCTTATGGTACCAGAGAATCAGGAGGGTAGCAAAGGAGAAATGGGAGAGTTGGCCGAGGAACCGTCGGCAGACCCCCTGCTGACTCTGATAAACAACCTGGGGGAGGGTTGGAGACTGGTGTCCAGAGTGTACGGCCAGTTGCTAGTAAGACCAAACCCCAAAAGTGAAACACTGAAACAAAGGTGGGAAGCAGACCTGGGGATTGTCATAACCGAAAGGGAATGGGAGAGGATACTAATGTACCCTCAGGAGGTGTCTAGAAATTCCAGGTTGAGGCTGATACAGTTGAACGTCCTGTATCGAACGTGCATGACACCAAGCAGAATAGCTAGCTTTAGCAATAAAACACACCCATTATACCCCTGGTGTCGTTCGAGTGAAGCAGGGATGCTGCACATGTTTTGGTGGTGTCAGACGGTACAACATGTCTGGGCCAAAGTAGAACAAGCTAGCAGGAACGCTGGGATATTAAGGTATAACTGGACAAGAATGGAATGCCTGCTAGGAGCCTACCCGAGAATAAGCGCACTTAGACATGTTGTTAAATTCATGGACATGGCATGCATATTAGCCAAAAGGTCCATTGCAATGGCATAGAAAGCACCAGTGGGCCAACAGTACACCAGATGGCTAAAAGAGCTGGAACACTGGGCGGAGGCGGAAACCAGAGTGTGGGGAGATAGGTTGTCCGGGGCAGGGAGCGATGCAGGTCCTGCATATGAAGCATGGAAAACACTGATCTGGGACATGTTTCACCCATCAGATGATAAACCACCTTGAATATAATGCGACATATTTGAAAAAGCTGTGACAGGATACAAATGTCGGAGCAGACAGGGACAATCAGTACTCCCGCCCCCATGACCAAGACATATGATGTACTGTGAACCTCATCGAGCACTTTGAATTGTATCGCAAATGTACCTGCAGATGTGAAAAAAGTTTGTTGTTGTTATGTTACTGTTTATTTGTTCATTGTTGTGTATGTAACGTAAACATCAACAATTGAGAGTGGCAAACGGGACGCAATTTTATATAACCATAAATGCCAATAAAAATATATTTTTTAAAAGTAGTCCATAATGAAGTTGCCACTTTCGCTATATCTTCATCAAAATACTCAGGACGTTTTTGTACTAACATCATTTTCTGTGGAGCCTCTCGTTTAATTGCTCTCACCCAATAAGTAATACTCATGTCAAATATCACTTCATCATCAGATGGATGATCTCCAAATAGATTGTTTGTCAGTGACGTCAGTTAATCTGTAACCTACCCCAATGGCAATTACAGCACACCATCGTCTGCCCTCATCATCATTTCCATCAAGCAAGGCCATTTCACCTCGCGCTATGGCTGCTTGTAGCTCTTAAGAGAAAAACTCATCCCTCTTCTTCATGCATAGGTATTTTTGGCCTAAATAAAAAATCATCAGGTATTCTCATAGTTCTACCTACTAGGTCTGGTAGCCATGTCAACAAAATGCTTACTCCATAATGGAACACTTCTGGTTCTAAAGGGGTTGCCGGCATCGCCATTTGACCTGCAAATGCCATAATAAATTCACTCATGTTTAAATAATGCATTCCTGGTGTTGAAAACACTATGCCTTCATCAGTAAACGAGATTGTCATGTTCAGCTTTGTTATTAAATATCGACCCAATATATTGACAGGTGTCTGCCTTGAATATAGCAATGGCACCGACATGTCACAGTCTCCTATAGAGACTGGTAAATCTTCAGTGAAAGGAACTCTACTTGTAGCTCCTGTGAAACCCTGAGTATTCACGGCATTGCCAGACATGGAAAACGTTCCCTCAAGTATACATGAGCATGTTACACCCATGTCTACTAAAAACGAAAAACGTTTGCCTCCTATATTGACGTCTACCCTCGGTTCCTCATGAGGATTCAGCGTCACAGTTAGTATTGAACACATCAAGTCTCCCAGTGAGCTGTCCTATTGCGGGTACAGTCTCATACAGTTACCGTTACCTGTAAAAGGATTCCCTCCATCGGCAGTGACACCCCCTTTTCTAGGAGTCATTAACTGTCCTGTGCTTGTGCTCTACTGAATCTGCATGAGCGAATGCTGTGACTGCCCTTGTGGCGGATTGACTGCTATCTGCTGTGTTTGCAAGCCTTGCTGCACTCTCGGTGTCACACAACGGGGTCTGAATGACCCGCTCGCCTCCTCATCACGCCAGGCTAAACAGACCACTTTCAAGGCACTTACCAAAGTCATGACGCTTTGCCGCAGTATCCGACGTTTCTCAGCTCCTTATTTCTCTTGGTGGCGGTTACCCTGGAGATTGGGGTCAACAACATCAAAATTACCAACAACCCAGCCTTTGCCTACAACTCCCAGGAAACCTACCTTTTGCGTGTAGTTCCGACTATGCGGAACGTGAGCTCTGTCGGGCTTACCGCGCTCTGCCTCCTGGGTGATATTAGTCACTGCAGCGGGAAGGACGCTGCTTCTGATTAACGTTGCAACCGGCATCCGAAGTTTCGTCTTCTGTGCCTTTCCTAACCCTTGCCTTCCCGTGTGCCATTTCCTGTTTTCCCTTTACGGACTGCCTTGAGAATTCTCAATTCTTCTGCCTACCCGTGTACCGCACTTTGCCTGCCTTACGGTTTGCTTTGGACTGTGTTACTTCTCTTGTTGTGTCGCCAGTGTACCGGACCCCATCGCCTGCCTACGATTTGCTTGCATCCTGATTCTGTACTGTCTATAGCCCGCCTGTGTACCAGACCTCGCTGCCTGTCCACTGGATTGCCTTTCTTTGTTCTTCCAGAACAGAAATTTCTCTCGTTCTGTTCTGAACTACCCAACCGCCGCCTACACCTGGTTTTCCCCACCTTCCCACCTGACTCCAAGCTCTCAGCTTCAACCTCTCAAAATCGAGGGTGAGTTCTTCCTGTTACTATTCCTTTTTGGGACATTTGAGCTACTGAAACATTGTGACATTTATTGTGTAGCCTCCTGCAATACTTCCACCTTAGGCATACTGTGAACTGTACCCTTCTCCAATGTAAGTGTCTTTTTGCGGATTCCGTCTCCTTTCAGTTGTTTTGGAACTATTTCCTCAAGTGTACGCAGGGACGCTTTGCTGACTGTACACAAGGACTCATTGCTGAAAGTGCACACAGGGACGCCTTGCTGAGAAGTGCACCTACCCGTATCTAGTGCGCCCCTCGTGCCGTCCGGGTATAGCACCCCTACTAACCTCCCTGTTTATTGTTTTGTACTTCCGTTGTTTTTTAGCTTGGATTGATTAGGTTATTTCAAATCCTGTTCTGGTAAGACCTCCTTAACTCTTATCTAATATACCCTATCTGAAACCATCAAAATAGAATCTAATATCCTTTCTATACTTACAGGGGTAATTCCATTATTGTTCCTTTCAATTACAAGGGGAGTGGGTGACCCAGGTACTTCCTGCTTTTGTGAGGGTTTTTCTTGTGGTGGTCTTTGCTGTCACCAATTACTTACCATTTGCCTTTTTCTTTCAGCTGGGTCCGTGGCGGCGTGTTCTCCCTGCTCTTTTGGGTGATTGGCCCCTCTGTCTGCGATTAAGCACAGCAGAGAGTCATATCATCAAAAAGAGCTTATTTCCCTCAACAGAAAGGAGGCTCAGGTGGAGGCTCCATCTCGAGCTCTTCAAGCAACATCCAGTACAAACATCCTGGTCGCTTGCCCTGTTTACTCGCCGGCCGGTGAGTAACACTCGGCGCCTGCTGCTGCTGCATCGTTTGATTCTGAGCAAGCCCATCTCCACTCTGCTGTGAATACGCAGGCAGGTTTGAAATCTCTCCTCTTAAAATTTGGCCATTTTGCACGAACCCTTGACAACACATACGAGCAAAGTGCCCTGTCATCCCACATGTCCAACATATAGGTGGCCTCCTAATCTGCCCATCCTGCATATTTTGACCGTCATTCTGCATATTTTGAAAACCCACCTTGATTATTCTGGAAGCTTTCCTGATTATTCTGCCAATTCCTTTGATTATTCTGAAAACCTGCTCCTCGAAAACCTCCCCTTCCTCGCGGAGCAAATCCATTATTGCCCTGATCAAACTGCCTTTGGTTATTCACCTGCGGCATATTCGCCTGCGGTATATTCGCCCCTGTGGTATGTTTGCAGTCTGCTGTGAATTCTATCCATCTACACTAGTCAACATCGCCCCTTCAATGGCATACCTGGACAATTTCTTCTGCACTAACTTTGCCTCTTTGCTTTTCTGAGCATCATCTTTTTTGCGATTCTTTTCTTGCAAAAGTCTACAATAATGCGCAATGGTTAGCTGAATCTATGACCACGGTTTGTCTTCTATACCCACTAACTTCTTGAGTTGCTTCTGTACAGGGACCGTCAGCCCATGGCATAATATATGATAGATTTTTATCTGAAAGTCACAGTGGACCCCTCACTCTGGGTCAGGGTATTAGTATACTACTAATCTCGAAAAAAGGATCCAGAGGATACAATTTTGAAAAAAGGGGGAAATCGAGGAATTTTATTAGACCTGATCCATTATTTTAAATATCAAAATTTTAATCATGAATTAATCATAGCACTCATAACAATTTTACATTGCAGGAGAAAGATTTAAGAACATATAATTTTACATACAATTCATATCATTCATACACATGCGTCCATTAGCCATTCGTACATACACAACAGTGACAAACATGAGCTCACCATGGAGTTGCTCTTTAGGTCGGTCTAACTTTGTCAATAGCTCTGACACCCTAGGTACCTAGTTATAGGTGCATTTAAATCTGACCATCTGACTTCTTTATCCATTGAAAATCATCCCTCAGGACCACATGCATCCCCTCTCTCTTCCCCACAGAAAGTATCTCTGTCTTTGTCTGACATTTCTTGTGCCCAACTCGTGCGACTTCTCTCCTCCTCATCTCTGTTCAAAGTCAGTCTATCTAAAGACAACTCCTTCTGCCTCGTACTATGAGGCTCCACCTATGTCGTACAACTGAGTGCTCTCGAGTCAATCATTTTTTCCCTTCCCCTTTGATTCTTTCTGAGCTTTCATGTCATGATATACTTAATCGATCGCTTCCCCAATGCTCCTAAAGTCAGACACGTCCTCCAGATTTACTCTAGACGAGCCTGGTAATGACTCGTATTCTGGGAAGAATTCCTCTATGTCCTTCCATGCTACTTCTGGTTCTGGACCCCTTATCTCCTTTTACAGGCGATCGAGATCGCGTGCTCTCTGCCTTCTTTTACGTTCTATCTCATTGTCAAATTCTCTTCGCTTCCTTGCTTCCTCTTTTACCCTGTCTTCCTCTTTTTTCTTCATATCCCTTTTCTCGTTTGCCCTGCATATCTCCTCATCTTTTTGTCTGTGTATTCTCTTATCCCTTAATTTCTATTCCTCCTCTTCTAGTCTTTTTTTCGTTCTAACCCTTCCTGCTCATCAATTGTTCTTTGTCTGTTATTACGTTTTCTTTGCTCTTCTGTTCTCTCTTGTTTTCGCAACTGCTCTTCTTGATATAACTGCTCTTGTCTTTGTCTATCCTTCCTTTTCGCTCCTTCGTCTTTCAATCGTTCCTCTTTCTTTATCTTTTTTGTCTTGCTCATCTTGATCTTCCCTTTGCCTCACATCCTCGATGCCTTTACCATAGAGTTTAAGCAAAATCTGGCCACCCATCCATTCGTTATGTAAAAATGCTATCTCATCAGCTTTGTCTCTTTCTCCCTTCCATCTCTTTCTACATCCAGAGATGTGCTTGCTCAATCTCTTCTCTCCTTATGCCTCGGGACCTTAGCGATTATATCTCTCTCAGTATTTTTATCTGGGCCCTCGTCACTGCTTTGCGTAGGCGACTCATATGCCGGGTTGCTATACCCTGTTGCTGACTTGAGCTCCCTCAATGGGTATAACCCATCTTCTTTCTTGTTTTCGCCTTCTATTTCAGCCGGGGCGGGGGGAGCAAAGGGCTCCTCACCCCCCTCTTTGCATCCATTACGTATCCAATCTACAGACGGCAGCTCATCTCCCTCCTCTTGGTACATCATCCAAAGCTCTAACCTAGCTAGTCGCTTGTCTAGCTTTTTCCCTGTGTATGCTGCATGCAAATATGTTATCATATGCTGCAGGATTGCCTTCAATAGTGACCCTCCTTGCAGCCACGGCATGAAAATTTTGTTTGCAGTCCCTTTAACCCATTCCGCACTGTACTGTCTAAGCTTGGGTGCATGTTTCAGCAACTGCTTGCAGAGATGCATAAGTGGAGTAATATCCTCCATTCTCAACTAGCCACTGTTCACCTGTTTGACACTAGCTTGCTTTAATCACAGATTTAAAAAAGTAAATTTCAGAAAAATAACACAATATGAGCATACACCAATCGTCGCAGGCTCCAATCCCTTTACCCACAATTTTGACTTTAATCTTGCTAGAAAAAACAAACACCAAATTCAATTTAAAACAATCAATAGTTTTTTCCATTTATGACATCATCATTTTTCAAAATCACATAAAACAAATGGACAAACTCGACCGGTCACATATATCTTATACCATGTTCTCTTTAAGACTCGTCTTGCCCTCTAAAATACTCCATACATATTGTAAATTAACCTCTTTAGATTTGCCTTTAATCGAATCTGTTTTCTACGTCATCCACTACGGGACTCTAGGGCCAAATTTCTTCTGATACGTTTGTTTAAAATGCAGGCCAGGGCGTATTCTCTTATTGTGGCCTCTCTCACGATACTTTATTGCTTGGCCACACTCAAGTCAGTATCTTATTTCCTCTATATATATATAACACTCTTATTCTCACGTTACGTTTTATCCCACCTCCCTCCGTTCCTCACTTTTTTCTTCACTCATCACCCATACGTTTTGCCAACTCTCTGTTTTTACTCACCATTATCATTTTTGTCTTCCGACTCTCGGGATTGTACGCCTCTTTTACCGCCTTTTCAACCTTCTGTCCGATCAGCTTCTTGTAGACTTGGGAGGGGATTCTGTTGAAACCAGGGGACTCATCAAACCTCGCTTGCAAGCTTTTTCAAATTACACTAACCACTATCTATGGGGAACTTCACATCCTTTCAGCCGTCCGATATCGTCCGATATTTCCAGGACTCTAAAATTTACTTATTTTGTGTTAATAAACAGTGTGAAGGCATCAAGAAGCAGATGCTGACACAGAAACTGAGTAAGATTTGGATCACAAACCTTTATTAAAATAAAAAGGAAAAAAGGCCTAACGTTCCCTATACTAAGGTGGGATTTCCCTACCTAACTGAAACTAATGATAGTCTGTGTCAGGAAGTCCAAAGCAAATGTCTGTCTGTGTCCAAAACCTATACTCGCCCTCACAACCACTTGAATATAATGTGTAGCGATGTCGGCATCAAAATGAGATGTGTTCAAATAAAGGTTCAGAGCTTCTTCCACCTCTTGGTTGGAAAAGGGGTTTTCCCTTCCCCAAGATTTAGGATAGTTCACTTTGTCAAAAAGGGGAGTTCCCTCCTCCAACCTTTCAAGTCTTTTAGTGTTCCAAAACAACACAATTCCTTGGAACCCTTCCCAGCTTTTGTGGCAGAGTTGTATTTCATCAATTTCACCAATATCACAAAGTTAGCTCCTTATTTTCAGATCACTCAAGTTCTCCTTGACAGTCAAACACAAGCTTATGGGTGAGTTAAGTGCCTTTTCCTTTAGATGGGTGCATTCGGCCTAGGCGCATTTGTCGGACCACATGCTCCACCCACTACAGGACACGCAATCCGACACACCTTACTTTCTTCTTCACTGTTACAGTGCCATTGTTTCAGCTTCACAATGGTATTGTGTTTATCCTCTTGGAGCTTTCTCAATACTTGGTTTGGCACAATTTACTTGTTCTACTTTCAAATGTTCTCAAAGCCTTTGCCACTGCTTATTCTTTCAGTACACACAGTTCTTTATATTCTTTTGGCACTTGCCAATACTTGTTTTCTTCAGTTTACACAATTCACAGTTCCTTTGTCTGAGGGAATATCACCAACTGTTTTAATTCCATTTGGTATTCAATCACACTTGCTTTCTTTCGGTTTGGTATTCAAAACAAAAGGTTTAATTTCATTCTTTTAAGTCACTTTAAATCCATTATCCTCAAATTCCGAGTTCACTCTGCTGCTGGGAATTTCCACCCTGCTCGCTGACATTTTCACAAGATCTCAACTTCTGTTTTCCCTGGCCCTCTCTTGGCCTCTTCAGTTCCGTCTTATTCACAGTTCGGTATTCACAAAAAACCTTTCACTCAGTTTTCCCACCTTTTGCTTATAGTACTGTCCAAAGTCTTTAATTCAATACTGGACCGGCATTCACACTGCCTACCCAGTCCTTCGCTCACTCGTGAGTGGTTTGACCTTCAGAAAACCACGCGGTTCTCCCCACAGCGTCCCAGATTCATTCAGGCTGCTTTGACTCACCGGGGACACTGTCTCTGGGTGCTGCACTCCCTATCGGCAGGCTCTCCATGGCTGTCGCTGCTCCCGGCTCTGATCATCTCTGTTCAAGGATCTATGCCACCTCGTTTGTACGGAGAAGGCGTCCCTCCAACTCCAGGAAGACTGCAGACCAGCTCTGCTCTCAGAGACCTTCCGAAGGCTTCCTGCAGCGACTCTGCAGCTTCTGGGCGCTTCGGGCATGCGTCTCCCTGGTCTCGGCTCCGGCTTCTCCTGCAAGCGTTCCACAGGCAATCTCTCTGGTGAACTCCCAGGCAAACTCCCAGGCGATCTCATTAGCCTCATCTGAACTTACCATTTCTCCAGCATGGGGTCTGGCATGGATTCACATGCTCATGAATATTCCCCGTCGTCAGGCTTGGAATCCTCGGTAAAGAAAAAAATCAGTTTGTTTCGCTTCTGAACTGTCTTTCTACTAATAGCCAATCCCTGGTCTCTGGGTCATACTGCCCCCAAAGACTGCCCTCTACCTAAGCCCCTCCTCTGGCAGCCATCTTCAGATTTTTACCACACGTTCGTGTTGGGAGTCCTCGTGCTATAGCTCTTGAGCTTTTACTGCGTGTTGCGTTTTTTTCAAAGAGTTTTGCCCTCATTTTTCGGTCAATTCGAGTCTCAAGCTCCACCGATTCTTCTTCCGATTAACGGGGACCCATTTCGGATTTTTTCTACACCCCCCCCCCCCCCCCCCCAAGGGTGAATTTTCGTCGAGTATTCACTTCTTGGACGATTCCGGAAGATCTTTGAGGCCTACCCCGCGTGGTCATGGCCCAGGACAAAGGAAAATAAGTGCATAACAGATTGACTATCCCCCAGAACAAAGGAGACACAACGCCTATTGGATCCAAGCTGTTTAGGATCTGCCATGGATGCGGATTACAGAATGTCTTCAAGGAAGATGAGCACTCCTGGTGCCTCTACTGCCTTCACGACTACAATTCGCATGTGGAGAAGGACTGTGCGTTCTGTAAGAACATGTCCGTCCGGACAATGAAGGACCATCATACTCGACTCACTAACTGGCTAGAGGGGAAGAGCCCAGCAGCAGGTTAAAAATCTGAGCGGTCTTCTAAGACCTTTGAGGGTGCTCTGGCGACGGGGGCCCAGCAAAAGGCTAAGCACCGCGAGTCCGCGGGCACGGGGAGCGCTGTTGGTTCGGGGTCCTCGGCTGCCTGGCAGGGCGCAATGTTACAGACACCAGCATCCACGAGCCAACGCTCTGGCTCGGTGAAAAGGAAGTCGGAGAACCCGGGTAAGCTTCGGTAGAATTCCTGGTCGATCCTGACAGAGACAGCAAAGGGGGGGTCGAGGCAGTGACCCTCCCTCTAAGGTGAAGGCCTCAGACGTGCCCAAGGTCGTGAAGGCCCAGATTCACCTGACGAAAGCCTCTATTGAAGGAGTCGTGGTGGCCCTGCTGAAGCCTGCGGAGGCTACCCAAGTGGAGACGACCTCCGGGCCTAGAGTTTCCCTTCCACCCAGGAGGGAAACATCTTTCCAGCCTATCGAGAAGACCCCTGTGAAATCCCAGGATGAGAAAGAGGGGGGGCACGGTAGCCCTAACAGACACAGATACCACCTCCAAAGATGAACTGGCTGGGGTCAAATAGATCCTTGACAAGAAGTTCAAGGAGGCCAGGGCCTACGGGAGGGATCCTGATAAGGCGGACGTAGAGCGCAACGGTGGGGCCGACGAGGAACCGTGGACCGCGGAGGAAGTGGAGGACCCCGCGCCCCAACCTTCACTCCCGTTGCAACAGATGCCACAAGACAATTCAGGAGCGTTCTTGATGGGTTTAGCAGGCCCTGTGTATGGAGATAAGGACAAGGTTGCCCATACCACCAGCGGACGATCCAGCGGCGCCTGGACCATCGGGGAGCCCACCGAACAAACGGAGGCAAATACATCCTCCACCTCCTTTCCAGCCTTCACCCCCACCCCTCCTCCGAGGGACGAGACGGAGACGGAGACGGCGACGACAGGGATGGACGACGATGGTGGTGACGATGGGACAGATCTCCCATCACCCCCTGCCCGGGCCTCCCCGCCCGATGAAATTGGCTGCTTTCACGCCATGATCGCCAGGGCATCGGAGCTTTTCCAGCTATGCCTGAAGAGCTGAAGAAGGAAGGGTTCCTCTACCAACGACGGGAGGCCAAGAGAAAGACCATCCTCTCAGTCCCCTTACTGGATGACATCTGGGACGAAGGACTGTCCCTTCTGAAGAACCCGTCCACGGCCCCTGTGAAGAGGGACCAGTACGAGAAGAAGTACCAGGTCCCGGATCCGCTCCTATGTGCCTCAGGGCACAGCCATCGCCGGATTCGGTGGTCTCCGCGGCGGCCAAGAATAAATCGGCAGGGGCGACGGCATCAACTTCCACTTCCCCACCAGACGCCGAGGGGAAGAAGCTGGATGCCATAGGAAGACAGGTCATCTCGTCAGCAGTGACGACCATCAAGGCGGCCAACGCCCTTGCGATCGTGGCGCGCTATGACAGGGAGCTGTGGTTCAAGATCGCTCCTATCCTGGATTTCCTCCCAGATGACAAGAGGGCAGAAGCCCTTGAAATCCTGTAGGAAGGTGAGGTGGCGTTGGTGGCCACGGACATTGCTGACACTGGCTTTCACCATATGGGCAATGGTGTTTGCCTTTGCCGGCGCGGTTGGCTCAGGGCCACTGATTTCCGTCAGGACGTGCAGACCAGGGTACTGTACATGCCCTTCGACGGGAACAACCTGTTCAGCAAGGCAGTGGACGAGTCACTGCAGGCCATCAAGGAGGACACCGAGACGGCCCGGGCCCTGGGTTCTCTCCATCAGCGACGGCCGTCCTTTCGGACTTCTGGAGGCAAGACTCAAGGTGCCTCCAAAGTTTCGGTGGGAGTTCCTCATCGTACCGCCAGGCTCATAGATTAAAACTTACCTGATGCAGACCATGCTGCAAACTTACCTGATGCAGACCATGCTGCAAAAGCTCCAACCCAAACAAGGCTTGGAAGGGACTATTTTACCTAGGGACTATTTTTTTACTCTGGTGGGGCTGGGAAGGAATACTTACCTGGGACTACTTTGGAGGCTATTTAAACCACGCCCGAAGAGCAGCACATGCTTCACGTTATTCTGCATCGAGCAGCGTAACGCTCACCGTGCCTGCAAGTCTGCATCCAGTCATCTGCCACGCCCGCCTAGACTTGGAGCTCCTAGAAAAAGGGAGAAAGAAGGAGAAAAGGTTAGAACAAGAGCAATACCTTTGATCCTTACCTGAATTACCGATCCATCGCGCCTTCGAGCTGGAAGCAATAAGTTATTTTATGCGCGTCGCCTCCCCTGCTGCAACGCCACGCTGAACTCACCGGCCTTCGCAGCATCTTCACATTTCACTGCATCCTCCTGCATGTTACCGCCGCACTCCGGCACCTAAGAAGAAGACAAAAACAGCAAGGTGAGCCAAGGGAATACACAGAGGAATACCCCCCATAGACTTGCCTGATTTTACCACTGGGGGTACTGTTCTTCCATCGCCAACTCGCTCAGCAGGGAGCTGCACTCTTGCCACGAGTGGGAGCTTTCGGCAGGATCAAGTGTATCTCCTATTCCGATGATGGGGCAATCTCCAGATCGATCTATTCGCTGCAGCGACGAACACCAAGTGCCGGAGGATCACCTGCAGGTTTCCCCAGCCGGGGAGCATGTGCGATGCATTCTCATTCCGGCCTGTTCCTGTTTGCTTTTCCCCCGTTGCTGCTGCGACTCATAAGTCAACGGTCCCGGTGCAGGATGATCCTCGTCGCACCAGCGTGGCCGAGGCAGATCTGGTTCCCGGACCTTCTGGACATGTCATGTCCCCCCCAGTCAAACTGCCAACGGACACGGATCTTCTCGCCAGAGAAGGAGGCGCCATCCTACATCACGACCTGGGATTGCTGAATCTGCAGGCCTGGCTGCTGCAGCACCAGAGTTTGGAGGGTATGATATCCCTGCGGACTGCAAGGAGGTGCTTGCAAATGTCAGGGCGTCCTCGACTCTTAAGTGCTATGGTCACAAATGGAAGAGGTTCTCTGTTTGGTGCCGTGCACAGAAGATCAACCCTTTACGGATTACAGCCCCTCAAGTGCTGCCGTACTTGCTGTCGCTGGCAAAGGCGGGGCTGGCACATGCCTCCATCAAAATCCATCTGGTGGCCATCTCCCGCTACACCAGAACTCTGGGGCGGTCGTCTCTGTGGTCTCATCTCCTGGTGAAGGAGTTCATGAAAGGACTGTCCCGCTCGTTCCTGCTGGTGAAGGCTCCGGCCCCGGCGTGGGAGCTCAACGTGGTGCTGGGTCCCCCATTCGAGCCCCTGCATTCAGTACCGCTGAAGTTCCTATCGTGGATGACAGCGTTTCTTGAGGCCATCACCTTCGCACGATGGGTGGGAGAGATCCAGGCCCTCTCCTGTAAACCTCCATACCTGACATTCCACGAGACGAGGGTAGTGCTGAGGACACACCCCTCCTTCATGCCCAAGGTGCTGTCGGACTTCCATCTCAATGAGCCGTTGGTGTTACCTGTTTTCTTCCTGTCGCCTTCGTCGCGAGCTGAGAGGACTTTGCACTCGCTGGATGTGGCTAGACCGCTGAAGTTCTACGTGGACCACGCAAACAGTTTTAGGAAGACATCACAGCTGTTTGTGAACTTTGGACCTGTGAACCAAGGGAAGGCCCTCTCGAAGGCTTCCATTTCCAGATGGCTCTCTGGCTGCATCATGCACTGTCACCAATTGGCAAACCGTCCGTTACACGGCCGTCCGAGAGCCCATTCAACCAGAGCGATCGCTGCTACTTCGGCGTTAGTTTCTGGTGTGCCCCTGCTGGACATCTGCAGGGCTGCTACGGTGGAGGTCGACACACACCTTCACAAGATTCTACTGCGTCGACTGGGATTCCAAGGAGGAGTCCAGAGTCGGCCAGGCAGTGCTGTGCAACCTGTTCGCTAGAAGGTGAGCCTGGTGAAGAGGTAAGAGATGCTTAATGTTGAGTTGTTGAAATGCTTAATGTTGAGCCTTGCCACCTCCCGTGGTTGTGCATGTGTGTACTGCTATGTATTCTTGTATTCATGAGCATGTGAATCCATGCCAGACCCCAAGCTGGAGAAGGAAGAAGTTACTTACCTGTATCTGTTGTTCTCCAGCATGGGTCTAGCCTGGATTCACATGCGAACCCTCCCTCCAAATCCTCTGCGGCTCTTCTCTTGGTCCTACTGCCACTTTACGTGCTACCAAATCTGAAGATGGCTGCCAGAGGAGGGGCTTAGGTAGAGAGCAGTCATTGGCTGGGGGCAGTATGACCCAGAGACCAGTGATTGGTTATTAGTAGAAAGACTGTTCAGAAACGAAACTGAAACTGATTTTTTCTTTACAGAGGATTCCCAGCCTGACGACGGGGAATATTCATGAGCATGTGAATCCATGCCCGACCCATGCTGGAGGACAACAGTTACAGCTAAGTAACTTGTTCCTCATACCGCCTCCTGGACCCCAGGTGCAGGCAATGTTCCTTGACTGCATAATGGTCTTTGTACTCGGCATCCCTCTTCCTCGTCCCAGAACCTGAGTGGTGTGCATTGGGAGAATCTTTTCTAGCAAAATAGGGAAGAGATTGTTAATACCCTATAAATGCCTGGGTGACAATTGACTCCTTAAAAAAGGGAAATGGGGAATACTGCGTCTCACCCAAGGGTGCCTCATTCCCACTCCCAAGTCTCCTCCACCCAGGTATCCTCCCTCGCATATTCACCACCAGGATCAGGATCCGAAAGCGACAACCTTTCCCTGGCCACCTCAGAGGAGGATATATTGGGGAAAGAAGTTTGGATGCCCTCAAATCCCTCACAGCAGCCAGAACAAGAGCGTTCTAAGCCCAGCCAAATACTGGATTGGCTGCAGAAGCAACTCAAGATATAGTGTGATTGTGGACATGCTCTTAGACAACCCAAGCAGATTTTTCAAGATGCCAGTTTAGCTTGATTTATTGAGGTTCAATGCTGCATGACCCCAAAGTTCTCTGCTGACCGAACTTGGCCCACTGACCAAACTGGGCCCTTATACACTTCTAATGGTTCTACAGCTACCCCTCCCCCCCTCCACCACCCAATGCCTCATAGGTACCAAAGTAGCACGGCTACGCTGCTTTAATAATGATTCCAAGGCTTTCTGGAAGATAATTGCTAAATAGCAAAGCAACCAAAGTGGTATTGAGACAACAAATGAGATTACCCCTGTTCCATGGCATACTACCCACTAAAGCAGCCTCTATAATAACAGAGAGGAAACTATCCAACCTGCCCAATTGTTATCCCTGGAATAACAGACCAGGGACATCTATCTAGTCCTGTAGTTTTCTTTTCAAAAGCAGAGTTTTCGGTTTTAAGAGCATTAAAATCATTAAAACCAGCAAAGACCCCAGGAAATCAATAAGATTCCAGGTGACCTATGTGTACTTTTTTTACATATTACTTCAACAACCTCAAAGAGGTGTTTATGTGCTGAAATGGTGCCCGTCCATACAAAGGAATTGTACAAAAATGTTGCCCACATAATTACAACCATACCTTTTACTGCGACTTTCGTCCTCCCCATAGTACAGACTCATTGCGAATGCTCTGCTCTCTATTTATTTAATGACAATGCTGCGCTGTTGGCAAATCATTGTGTATTTGAGGTCAAAACGGTTGAGCAGGTTTTACGAGCCATTACAACTGCTCTGTCATTTCTTGAAATCGACATGCAACTTATAGTATTCATGCCTCAAATTTTTTTCTTTCATTAATGAGCACTCTTTTCAATCAATAATCACTGAATAAAGAATGCTTTCTTTTTGTTATTTTGAGTTAATTATATCTTATGCCTATTCAAAAATTGTATTCAGTCTAAAATAGCCGTATAGTAGTAACATATATATATTTTGTATTGCTAATGGTTTCTTTTTCGAACAGCCACAGTACATAACTTCATATCGCTACACATAAAATAATTACAATAAAATCATTTAAACTGATGCACTGAAATAGTATTATTTTATGTATACAAACAAAAAGTAACTGGCGTCAACTGCAGAATCAGAACTAAATATAGCAACATATTCATTGAATCATGAATGCAAGATTAATAGGCTTCAAATGTAGTGTTTTATATTTAATGTGGTAAATATTTCGCCAATTTGCCATAATTTTTCATTCCGTTTAGCTGATTCACTTGATCGGTTTCTTATTCTCGTTTCTCTCATGTGCTGCATCATTTTATTTTCCTGTACGCTTTCTTCTGTCTTCATTGCCTTGAAGAATTTCCATAATGTTGTTTAATGCCTCCAATGGCAACATTTAGGCTGTGATGTCAATCTTCTAGCTTGTTTGTTTTCGGTGATTTGGTAATTATTGCCTCATAGCAATTCCAGTAGTCTATTGAAATTTTAGGCTGACGTCGGCCATATCTGGTTTGCTTTCCTAACCATGTGTCCTCAAAATAATTCAGAAAATTTACAAGATATTTTTCGTGTTGTTTAAAGTATTCCCTTGGCTCTCCTCCTGCCCCACCTGTGAGGCTAAGAACATTGGGGTCATCTTTGACTCCACCCTTTCCTTCTCCGCCCACATCACTGAGGTCTCTAAAAAGTCAAACTTCCTACTGCACCTCCTCAGAGGTACTCTGCCTTTCCTCTCCTTCCCCCAGAAGCTTAAGGTATCCCAAGCTCTGGTTCTCTCTAGGTTGGACTGTTGTAACATCCTATTTCTAAATCTAAAACAAAAGGATTGTGGGGGTAGGGCCCTATTCAGGAGTGCGCACACCTGGAAGTCTTAATGGATGATAAGATCAGATATTGGTAAAGCTGCTGTCGTGTGGATGGTAAGGTGATCTCCCACTATCACCTGGACTAAAACAAATTGTAAGGGGTAACCATCTGCACAGGCTGCGCTTGTTACCTGTTGTATGCTCACTAGGTGTGATAAGTTTGAACAGGGTGGATGAGGAGTGTTCACAAAAAGACACAACTGATTTATGGTGCAATTGATTAGTAAATCAAAGAGCCCAGCTTTAATTCCTCAAGTCAATACTAGGACATATTGATTTAAAATGCCCCAAAAACAAATTATACATTCTTGGTACACATGGGTACACATTTCATGTGAGAAGCTTGATACTAAAAACAGATAAATACCGGGCAGTGTCCTGCCGGGCAGTGTCCAAAACAAAGTCCATGCATATAATGCCAAAAATACAGAAAATGCCAAACAAATGCCAAAAAATGCAGAAAATGCCACAGATGTCAAGAAATACAGAAAATGCCGTCAGGAAATGCAAAAAAAAATGCCAACACGTGTTTCAACCTATGAGGTCGTCATCAGGGCATATAGATACATATAGTACATTGGGCTATAGTGCTGATGCTAAATCCTGAACTGTGTTCATTCTAGAAACCTTATTGTAATTGTTCTCTGTCAAACTATAGAAAAAATGGAGCAACGGACGGTTCCAAAAGCATGTTACTGGTCAGTTCAGTGTGCTTTACTTCTAGACAGGTCGTGATATATTGCTCGGCAGAGATGCCGTTGGTGTGGCAATAATGCAGTAAACAGGTTTCTCAAACGCGTTTGAGAAACTGCCTGCCACTGAGCACGTCTAATTCACAAGCCGATTACGGCCAGATATCCGGAATCAGCACACCCAACACGAACCTGTTTACTGCATTATTGCCACACCAACGCCATCTCTGCCGAGCAATATATCACGACCTGTCTAGAAGTAAAGCACACTGAACTGACCAGTAACATGCTTTTGGAACCGTCCGTTGCTCCATTTTTTCTATAGTTTGAAAGAGAACAATTACAATAAGGTTTCTAGAATGAACACAGTTCAGGATTTAGCATCAGCACTATAGCCCAATGTACTATATGTATCTATATGCCCTGATGACGACCTCATAGGTTGAAACACGTGTTGGCAATTTTTTTTTGCATTTCCTGACGGCATTTTCTGTATTTCTTGACATCTGTGGCATTTTCTGCATTTTTTGGCATTTGTTTGGCATTTTCTGTATTTTTGGCATTATATGCCCGGCAGGACACTGCCCGGTATTTATCTGTTTTTAGTATCAAGCTTCTCACATGAAATGTGTACCCATGTGTACCAAGAATGTATCATTTGTTTTTGGGGCACTTTAAATCAATATGTCCTAGTATTGACTTGAGGAATTAAAGCTGGGCTCTTTGATTTACTAATCAATTGCACCATAAATCAGTTGTGTCTTTTTGTGAACACTCCTCATCCACCCTGTTCAAACTTATCACACCTAGTGAGCATACAACAGGTAACAAGCGCAGCCTGTGCAGATGGTTACCCCTTACAATTTATTTCTAAATCTACCTGCCTCTACTCTCCGCCCTCTGCAACTAATCCAGAACAGGACTGCGAGACTTGTCCTTGGCCTCAAACCCTGGGATCGTATCACTCCAGCTCAGAAATCTCTCCATTGGCTCCCAGTGGATGCAAGGATTAAATTCAAAACCCTCTGCATTGTCCACAAGGCTTTCTGGGGCCTGGGTCCAAAATACCTTCAGCTATCCCTATGCAAATACCTCCCCTCTCAAGCTCTTCGCTCCTCTACCTCTAACTCCCTCAGGGTCAGTTGTTTTTCAAAGAAACAAGCTGGGGTTAGATCTCTGTCTTCGGCTGGGACCTCCCTCTGGAACAGCCTCCCTGCCACTCTAAAACTTGAGGAGAACCATCTCCGGTTCCGGGAGCACCTCAAGACCCTTCCTCTTTTCTTCTGCCTTCGCGCCCCCACTCCCCTTCTGATCTGTTCTCTCATGGCACCGTGCAGCTGGCCACCCTCTGTCCTCCGGGCCCAGGTTCCTGCTCACCCTGCCACCCTCCCGCACTGCCTCCGGGCCACCCTTTGCACTGGGGTCTGTATCTGTACCCATACATCCCCCCCCCCGTTTTCTTCCTGCACTTATCAGACCTACCCTGTGTGCTGCCTTAAACCTAGCACTTTCAAATTGCTGGCTGCACTACCACTGTTTGTTGCCTTTATTATTTATTTATTTATTATTATTTATCTGTTTCTCCTCTGCTTCACACCTTCCACTTCTACCCCCTTCCATGCACTTTTCACCCCTCCCCCACGCACTTGCGCGTTCTCAATGTCACTGGGCCTAGTAAGGGTTTATAGTCATAATCTCGAATACCATAATGTCGAAAAAATAAAGTCGAAAACAAAAATGTCGAATTTCTTTTTTTTGTTGATTTTTTTTCGAAATGGGGGGGTTCCCCCCCAACCCCCCTTTTTTAATTTTTTTTTTATGTTTTACCCCTTTTTTTTACCACCGGAACCCCAAAAAAACATGTAAATTAAAAAAAAAAACTATTCGACATTTTTGTTTTCGACATTATTGTTTCGACATTATTGTAATTCGACATTTTGTTTTCGAGATAATGACTGGACACCCCTAGTAAGATAGCTGTTTTGTTCTCCCCTGTTCCCCTCCCTTGCCTAGTCGCATTCTGAAACACTTGTGTACGAGCACGATAGAAATAAATATCAATATTCATCTGAAATAATTTTTTATGTAGCTGTGGATTACTTCATTTTTTGGAACATATGCCAAAACACATATCTTTTTTATTTCGAATTGAAATTCACTGTCTGTTGCGTATTTTGTCTCTAACGCATGTTTTTGGATATTCTTCTAAAGGTTCTGAATATAATGAAAGAAACATCCTTTCATATGTATTTTTGCTGCAAGGATTGTATGGCTGGTAACTCATAATCCATACCGCAATTTAGGGTATTCATGACTGTCTTGGGGAATTTCTCCTTCATTTTGCCGAAAATGTTGAGAGATGTCTTTTCCAATCGGTTGCTCATTAACACATAAACCAAAGGGAAGAATTAATTATCAACCATTCCATGTATACTATAAATTTGAGTGAATGGCTTTGGCCAACTTTTAAATGTGCCATCCATCATCCATGTTGGGAGGCTTGGCCTCATAAAAGGAGGACAGACACCAGCGTACGGAAACACATCTTCTTTATTTAATTACAAAATGGAAAGTGAACTTTCTGTCCTCCCTCTCGCTCGCATCCTCCCCCTGCGTCACTTCTTCCTCCTACACTCTACCGGGAGGGCTGACTTAAAGAGACAGTCGCCCGCAACAACACCCCCAGACAAATGTCCTTGCAAGGAGTTTAACTTGACCATCTTTAACTGTGGCTTAACACTCTTCCACTATTCTTGGGGGTCTCTTGATGACCCGCCGGGGTCGTCCTCGTGGCTCTTGACTTGAGCCACCGTCAGTATTGCCATGTGGGTCCGACTGACGTAGAACCTGTGGTCTAAGAAGAACCCACTCCTCGTCATGTATGTCATAGTGTTCTGGGTCGACAGGCGGAGGTCTCTCTTCTTCTCCCCTCACGACGTGCTTAAAAAATGAACTGTTCCTGGTCACCTCCTTATGGTCATTTGCTGCCATTATCATTGTCCCTTTTACGGCAATCACTTGTAAGGGGTCCGGTGCAAACTGTGAGTCCGTCTTCTTGCTTACATTTTGTTCGACCCACACTTCATCTCCTATTTGAAGCTCTTTTGTTTGGGCTCTCCTCCTTCCATCTGTCTCAACTCTGGCTTTCTCCTTTCGTTCGGTGTCCCTTTGGACAACCTCCCAGTCCGGTTCAGGCCGGGTCATTGGGTTGTTGACAATTCTGGTTCTGACTTGGTACCTCATCATGAGCTCAGCTGGGGTTTTATTTGTGGCCTCATGTGGGGTATTCTGATAGTCTCTCAGCATTCTGCACAACGCTTGGTGGGAGTCTGACCCCTCGATTCGTGCTCTTTGCAATGTCTTTTTGATTGAGGCCATGAATCTTTCTGCCATCCCATTGTATTGCAGCCAGTGTGGCGTGATCCTTTGATGGCTGAACCTCATGTGCTTTGCGGATATTCCAAACTCATGTCTGCTGAAAGGTGGCCCATTGTCCGACTTTATTGTATTTGGGATCCCCCATTCACTGATGACTTCATCGAACGTGGTGGCTACGTGGGCAAACGCCATGGATTTCACTGTTTTTACGATGGGGAACCTGGAATGTTCGTCGATGAAAAGCAGCAAGTACTCTCCCGACTCGAGTGAGCCATAGAAATCTACTGCAACTCGTTCCCAGGGGTGATCTGGGATTGTGGTCACTCTGAGCAGCACTGAGGGTTCAGCTTTTGCGTTGCATTGACGTGCTGTACAGTGCTTCACCCACCAGTCGACCATATCATCCATGAAGGGGAACCAGACATGGCATCTGAGTTGCCTTTTTGTGTTTTCAGCACCCCTATGGCCCTCACGGGCCTTCTTGATGACATCCGACCAGAGTGTTATTGGTATGACTATCCGGAAACCCCTCAGTAGGATGGTATTGTCTTGGACAGCCAGCTCCGTGTGTGTCCTGGCGAGCCTCTCTAGCTCATCTCTGAATGCACCAGGGTGTCTCTGAACTGCCCCGCGAAAGTCCTTCCACTTATTGTCTTGTGTCAGGCTTATGGCTAAGGCCATGGAAGGATCTGCTGCAAAGGCAGAGGCAATGGTTTCAATGGAAATGGCAGGTGGTAATGCGTTGGCTATTGAGTAACTTACATATTCAGTGTCACCGGGCCTTGGGACTGGTTTGCTAGTCGGGTGCCTGGACAGGTAGTCAGCGGGGTTGTTCTCGAAATCATATTCTTGAAGGCAGATTCCCCCGCGTTCGATGCTGGGGGGCATTTTGGTTCTTGGATTTCCAAAGAGGGATAGTAGCGCCTGATGGTCCGTGATAAGTGTGAACTTCTTTCCAATTATTAAGTTGTGAAAGTGTTCACAGGCCCAGACGGCTGCCAAGCTTTCCTTCTCCGCCTGGGAGTACGCTGATTCAGGGGGGCCAATGCCCTGCTGGCGTAGGCTACTACGTGTCTCGGGTAGGTGTCTGGGCCGCTGGTTTGTGCAAGGATGTCCCCTAAACCCACTGGACTGGCATCCATGACAATTCAGTGTGCCAGTCAGGATCAAAGTACGCCAGTTTCCAGGCTTCGGCCAGGGCTTGTTTAATGGTGTTGAATGCAGCTTGGCATTCCTCTGTCCAAGCAAACAGGGTTTCCTTTTGCAACAAATGCTTTAGGGGCTTGGTGATGGTGGCAAATTGAGGTATATATCGGGTGCGCTATCCAGCCATCCCCAGGAATGATCTGACGTTGGCTAGATGTTCAAGTTTCTGCATGTGGAAGATAGTGGTGACTTTGTCCAGGTCCAGGGTCATCCCGTCGGCTGAGAAAATGTGCCCAAAGAATTTGAGATTGGATTTACTGAATCGACACTTCTGTAGGTTAAGAGTCAGTCCCGCGTCTTGTACCGCTGTGCAGGCAGCGCGGAGTGCCACATCATTTTCTTTGCGAGTCTTCCCGAACACAAGGATGTCATCGCTGTAATTCAAAGTCCCTTTTACCGGTTGTATGATCTGCCTGATGGTTTCATGAAAGATGTCAGCTGCTGACGATATGCCAAAGTTCAGTCGTTTATATCGAAACAGTCCATCATGGGATGCAAAAGTAGTGATTGTTCGCGATTAGGGGTGAAGCACCAACTGGTGGTATCCTTGGTTTAGATCGAACTTTGAAAAGAGAACAGCTTTGTTCAGTTGAATGATCATGTCTTTGATCTTGGGTCCTGGATGGCATTCCCTTTGGATGGCTGTGTTTGCCACCCTCATGTCGACGCATAGTCGTAGGCGGCAACCTTCCTTCGGGACGATCACAAGAGAAGAGACCCATGGTGTCGGTCGAGTGGGCGGTTCAATGATGTCATCCCGTAGGAGTTGATTGAGTTCCTTTGAGACTGCTTCTTGTAGGTGGAACCCAAATCTGCGCAGGTTTGTTGATACCGGGCGGACTGCTGGATCAATGTGTAGTTTGACTGGTGGACCTTTCATCTTGCCCAGGCCTTGGCATAGACGTGGAAATTCCTTCAGGATGTCATCCTTTGTGATGGTTGGGGGCGTGGGTGGTGCATGATTCATGTTATATATGTGTCCTTGGGTTTTGCCTCTAGTTGCTATTTAGCTGATGGTGTTGCCTTCTTGCACATGTATGTTGATTAGGCCCAAGCAGGAAGCCGTTCGTTTTGTAGCTCAGCAGGCATCGCCCTTTGGTCGGTCTGTTTGTGGGGTCATAGAGAAAGGTGGGGGCATACGCCATGCCGTTGCTGTAGACCGTGTTACTGTTCAGGGGGCGGTGGGGCTTGCCCGGCACGATCAGGGGACGTGCTCATGGTGGTCCTGAAGTGCTAGTTAGGTGGGGAGTCCCTGGTTCGGGTTATGGTCCTCTTCTGTCTTGCAATCAAGCACTCACTGGGTTGGTACACTTTGGAGGCGATCAGTGCGCTTACTGCAGCAGATGGGGGAGGGGCGGCACCCACCTGCTATGATCGTTGCCTTGTCTTGCAGTTTAACTGCAGGCAGACTGCGTGCTTTGCAGGCTGTGGGCACTTCTGGGTGGCACGTGCGGTTTGCCACAGCCCTTGAAAGCCTAGAGAGGCTTCACTTTGAGTCACCTACTGAGCGCAGTTGTGAGTGGGACGTGTCTCTCCTCACCGCTCGGGCTGGAATGAACTGTTGGGCCCAGGATAGGTGTTGCGCATGAATGTGTGTGCAGAGCGCTGCGACGGGGACCCGGGATCAGGCGTCGCTGCTTTGTTGTGAGGGACGGTTTTGATGGAAGGCACACACCGTCCGGAGAGGCTGGAATGCGGGCACAGCGGGATCGCTGGCTCCCGCAGGCAGTAATGGGCTGGAACGCCTCTGTAGCACAAAGGAGGACCCCGTAGGAGGGAGAAGCGAGATCGCTGTCTCAAACAGGTGGCATACGATGGGATAACTGACACGCGGCAAAGGAGGACTGCAGCTGGCTGGGAGCGTTCTTCGTTGCCAAATGTTGGGAGGCTTGGCCTCATAAAAGGTGGACAGACACCAGCGTACGGAAACACATCTTCTTTATTTAAAGGCATGGTCTAGTAAAAAAGTGTATTTAAAAAATAGATAGGCAACATAAAAAAAAATACTAGCATTCTCTTTTTTAAAACTTCCCATGTAAAAGTTTGAGCTATTCAAGCTCAAAATTCGCAAAAGCAAGCACATGGGTGCATCCATTTTGTGAAATGGATGCCTTCCTGTGCTGGCTTTTGCTTTTGCGGCACTAATGAAGGAAAAGCCAGCCAGCTGTAGTAAACAAAAGCTACAGCTGGGTGGCTTTCCCTTCATTAGTGCTTTACGCGGAGGACGGGGACCGGAGACCAGAGCAGGAAAGCTGCAGCTGAATCTCGGTAAGTGCTATTTATTTTTTTTTAAAAATAAGCACTAGCTGCGTTTTTTTTTCTATGTTTTCTGGGCTGGAGGAGCCCGGAAAACTTGGAAATAAAACCGCAGCTTTAAAAACGTTGTATTTATGTTTGCGGTAGCTTTTGAAGCGACCGCAAACATAAATACAACGTTATTGTGTTGGAAAACGCTGCGGTTTTTCTTTCCAAGTTTCTCAGGCTCCTCCGGCTCGGAGGAGCCTGAGAAACTCAGAAAGAAAAACCGCAGCGTTTTCCAACACAACCGTGTTGTGTTTCTTCCTGAATATGCTTTCCCATTTGGGGCTCTCGGGCTCCCCACGGGGAGCCCGAGAGCCCCAAATGGGAAAGCAGATTTAGGCAGTAACCACGCAGCATTTAGCATTTCGGAGCCCCAAATGGGAAATGAGCTGTAGGCAGAAACACTACGCGGCATGTAAACACAACCGTGTTGTGTTTCTGCCTGCTATGGCTTCCACTTTGGGTCTCCGGAGGCCCAAAGTGATAGCCACAGCAGGCAGAAACACAACGCGGTTGTGTTGGAAAACGCTGCGGTTTTTCTTTCCGAGTTTCTCAGGCTCCTCCGAGACAGAGGAGCCTGAGAAACTTGGAAAGAAAAACTGCAGCGTTTTCCAACACAATAACGTTGTATTTATGTTTGCGGTCCCTTCAAAAGCTACCACAAACATAAATACAATGTTTTTAAAGCTGCGGTTTTATTTCTAAGTTTTCCGGACTCCTCCAGCCCAGAAAACATAGAAAAAAAAACGCAGCTAGTGCTTATTTTTTAAAAAAAATAAATAGCACTTACCGAGATTCAGCTGCAGCTTTCCTGCTCTGGTCTCCGGTCCCCGTCCTCCGCGTAAAGCACTAATGAAGGGAAAGCCACCCAGCTGTAGCTTTTGTTTACTACAGCTTGCTGGCTTTTCCTTCATTAGTGCCTCAAAAGCAAAAGCCAGCACAGGAGGGCATCCATTTCACAAAATGGATGCGCCCATGTGCTTGCTTTTGCGAATTGTGAGCTTGAATAGCTCAAAATTTTACATAGGAAGTTTTAAAAAAGAGAATGCTAGTATTTTTTTTATGTTGCCTATCTATTTTCTAAATAAATTTTTTTACTAGACCATGCCTTTAATAAGAAAATGGAAAGTGAGCTTTCTTTCCTCCTCCCTCTCGCTCGCATCTTCCCCCCTGCATCACTTCCTCCTCCGACACTCTATTGGTAGGGCTGCCTTAATGAGACAGTCCCCCCGCAACAATCCAATTGTTGCTTTTAGCTAATCTTTTGAGTGGTCGAAAATTTGATAAACCTTTTTTCATCAGTTTCACTGTGAGTTAATACAAATGGTTCCCCTTTGTCAGTTTAAATTGTGTTAGTATGATAATTTCCTATATACAGTTTGGTATTTTAGGTTGCTTTTCTTTTATTGCTTTTTGGTAAAGTTGTCTTGGCGCGAGGCATTTCACCGCAAGGTGCTGTGGAAGTTCACTGAGTACCTGCCTCACTACTTGTCTGCTCGTAGACTGCTCAATGTCTATTTTATTTTTCATCTCTTGTATTTTTTCTGTTATGAAAATGACGTTTGGTTCATGGGTATGTTCCCTAATGTACTGAACATTTTCTGATTAATTTTCTGTGCATGCACGTTCACTGAAATTATTTACTGAATATTGTGTGCGCCCTCCACATTGTCTTATTTTTATTTTTTTCCTCTGAATAGCTATATCCATTCAGGCATAGCTGTATATTTCCCTTGTTTGAAAACGCATACTTTGTTTTCTCCATTCCAATAAACTACCTATTTTAATAGAAATATTGTCTTAATTAAAATAAAATGCATACTTACTTTTTTTAAAATAGTTATTATGAATGACATTCTTTATAATGTACTTACTTTTTTAAACTAATGACAATCTTCTTTTCCTGTCATTTGTCTTACTCAACTGATTCTCAGCGTTCACCCTCCTCTGTAATGCATCACCTGCTGTATTTACCGTTTATTCTACTGGTTTCATGACCAGCGAACACATTTTGTTTATTTTTTGTTTTCCCTCTCATGCTGAAGCGAACTTTATTGTGTGATTATTTTTTGCCAGGATGTCATTTTGTATTTCTGTGCGCGCGGGCGCATTAAACATAAAATGTGCTTTACACTCCAGCAAGGCATTCGTTCACCTCAGACGTCGCCTTGCGTACGCTGTAGGGTTTGAGCCAAAACATGCCTCTCTCTCCAACGCAGTGTAACTCGTTAAACGTTCCAATATGTGTGTTTTACATTGATTTTACAATTACTTAATTTAAATTAACAGGGACCTTTTTTATTATATTTACTGTATACCTTAGTACTTTTTGTATGTGCGGGGGTCGGCCGTCAGCCGTCACACATGCATGCAACCACACGCACCCATGTACACAGAGAACACACGCCGGAGACGTGTGATGGCTCCGGTGCGAACTGCCGGACACCGCCTTTATTATTCTAACGCGCATGCGCGAGCTCTGTAGAGGCTCGCACATGCGTACCTCGTGTACGCAGTACACAACATCCCTCCTTTTCCCCGGAAACAAACAATTAACACTTAACTGCAAAAACAACAACAACAACAATTAACAATTGACTGCAGAAGTACAACCTGGTTCCTTCTTCGGATTTGCAACAACACCTTTCCCCGCCTGTGGTGCAGGGTCCATGATAAAGTCTCGGAACCTCTGGGGAAGTCGTCGTCCGGCCCTGCTCGGGTATCGTGGTGCCGCGTCACCAGGGGCCTCCGATGTCTCGTGATCTGCAGTTGGAGTAGCATCCTCCATCCCTGTCTCTTCCCCTTGTTCCGGGACCTGTTCTGCTGTTGCCTCGCCACCAGCGGCCTTGATGCGCTTGATAAACGACACATTTCTGGTGACGGTTCCTCTGGCATTGGCTGCGGTGACCATTGTACCTTTCACGTGTGTTACACCCAGTGGTTGGGTCTCGTAAGTTGTCGACAGCTTTCCTTCTGCTCTTCTGTTTCATACCAACACGGTATCTCCAACTGCAATCTGCTTTTCCGGCAGTCTCCTCCGCGCTGTTTCATTCTCGTTTCTCCATGACCTTTCTAGTTGTACTTGGTCATTGTCGATCACTCCTGGTTGTCTCCCCTCTGATTCAGTTATGAGTCCTCTTGGGATCCTCTTGAAAAGTGCCTCCGCAGGGGCTATTCCAGTTGATCGATGAGGTGTTGTGCGATACTCCCGGGGAAAGTCGAATAAATTCCGTCGGAGGTCTTCACCTCCATTTTCGGATATGCAAAACACCTTGTTTAGTGTGCGCATGAAACGCTCTACTTCTCCATTGGCTCTTGGCCATAGTGGGGTGACTTTTCGGTGTTTTATCCCTCTCTCTTCGCAGTATCGAGCAAACGATTGTCCTTGAAAAGGTGACCCATTGTCAGAACATAACTCGATGGGAAACCCATGGGTAGCAAATATCTTGTCCATGGCCAGGGTGGTGTGGTCGGTGGCCTGGGACTCGACCAGTTCCACCTCTGGATATCGGGACCATTGGTCAGTTAGTACTAGGAAGTGTAGTCCTCTTCCGGTAGAGCCAAAGTCGGCATGTACTGTCCCCCAGGGTAAATCACTCCTTGCCATGGTCTGAATCGGGGGTCCCTTCTCCGCCGGGCTCGTGGCTTAGCAAGGGATGCATGCCCTCACAAACCCTTCCACTCTCTTTTCCAATTCGGGGAACCAGACTTTGAGTCTGAGACGTGCCTTCATTCTGGTCATCCCTTGGTGTCCGTTGTGTGCCAACTGAAGGACCTTCGGCACGAGTGACCTGGGAATCACAATCCGGTGCCCTTTCAGCAGGAGACCATCGGCAGTTACTGACAGTTCATGTCGTGCACCCCAGAGCAATTGCAAATCCCTTTGCGTTTCTGCATTTCTCCGGGCATTGTTCAAAAGGAGCTCCCGCCATGCTCCTGTGGCTACCGCACCTTTCACTCTCAGAAATGCCTCATCCGAGTTCGATTCGTTGGCAATTTCTTGTCTTGTCAAAGCAATGGGAAGCGCAGACTCGACGACCATGTGAATGGTGTCCACACAATTTGCAACCTCCGTAGTGTCTCTGGGTTGTCCTGCGCCGGGGTGACGAGACAAATAGTCTGCAGGGTTGTGCGTACCTGGGCGGTATACCAGCTTCACCCCGTACTCCATGAGGGATAGCATCCACCTCTCTATCCGAGGTGGCGGATTGGAAGAAGCGCCTGCCAGAATGGGAATTACGGGCTTGTGGTCCGTCACCACTACAACAGGTTTCCCCAGGATATATAATCTAAAATGTTTACAGCCCCATAGTATTGCGAGGTCTTCGCGTTCAATTTGAGAATATCTTCTCTTTGTGTCTGAGTGTGCCTTGCTGGCGTATGCAATGGGTCGCATGGATCCCTGTTGATCTGCCTGCACGAGAACCGCCCCAAGTCCCACTGGACTGGCATCCACTATGATTTCAGACTCCCGGGCTGGGTTGAAATACGCCATAGTATCTTGTTCAGACAGAGCATCCTTGATGGCCGTGAATGCTCTCTGTTCCTTTCCAGTCCACGTCCATGCTACTTCATTCCTAGTGAGTGCTCTCAGGGGTTCAGAAAGGGATGCTAAATCTCGAATAAAACGCCCACAGTAGTTCACCATCCCTAAAAAGCTGCGGACTTCTGCCGGGGACGTGGGAGGTGACGCCTCTCGAATGTCTCTCACCTTCTCAGGATCTGGGGATATGCCTCCCGCATGGAGGACAAATCCAAAAAACTCTAGGCTGTCCTTCAGGAATTCGCACTTTTCTTGGTGCAGCGTCAGGCCGAGGCTGTGGAGTCTGTGAAAAGTGTTTTCCAGACGCTTGATATGTTCTGCTTCAGATTTGGCAAAGACTAGGATATCGTCTGACATGTTTATTACTCCTTTTATTCCGGACAGAGCCCCCCTGATAGCATTTTGGAAGACTTCTGCCGCCGAGGATATTCCAAAACTGAGTCTTTTATATTGATACAGTCCTTCGTGTGTTGTAAAGGTCGTAATATATCTAGACTCTGGGTGGAGCTCCAACTGGTGGTAACCCGCTCTCAGGTCTAGTTTCGAAAAGAATTTCGCACCCTGAAGTTCTCCAACAATGTCGTCCAGAGTGGGGGTGAGATGACGTTCTCTTTTTATGGCCAGATTAGGAAGCCTCATGTCTACGCAAATGCGTACAGCCCCAGGCTGTTTGGGCTTTGGGGCCACTACAATTCGAGAGACCCACGGGGTGGGCCCTTCCACCTTTTCAATGATATCTCGTTCCACTAAGTCTTGCAGCTCCTTTTCCACCTGAGCCCTCAGATGAAACGCTATGCGACGATGTTTCAGCGCCGTTGGTCTGACTGACTCATCAATGTGGAGCCTTATTGGCTCAGCCTTCAGTTTCCCTATGCCCCTGAAGAGCCTCTCAAAGCGTGTCAGCAGGCTGTCCAGATCTGTATGATATACAGCAAAAGTGAAATGAACCAGGTCGAGTGCTTCAGATGCTGCGCAGCTTA